>NC_087520.1:16263895-16569562 GCF_963921805.1 Phalacrocorax carbo
ATCTCAAGGCATGTGAATCAATTACAAAGAGCTGTTTCATGTTTTAGGAACGCGGCAGAGGGGTAGCTGCACACTTTCTCTTCTATCTGGTTTTACTTCTCTAATTAAAAACTTCAGATGTGCACAGAGATGTCACTCGGCTCCCACACTGAAGCAGGCTCTGTGTGGCTTGGGGGTATTTCTATTATTATTCCAAGGCAGCATTCTCAAATCATAGTTTTTTGGATGACTTTTTCCATTTCTTACAAAGACTTTCAGTGTCCCCAGAAATAAAAAATTTCCATGGAAACACACACCCATGAGATACACGTGGCAGCTTCTGAGTTGGTATATAAGGCACTTGGCTGCTGTAGCCCTTCTCTGCAGAATGGAATCGCTGGTTCAGTCATTACTGGTTCTTTTCTCCTTCCTAACATTTAAGCTTCTAATAATTTTGGACTAATTACACAATTGGGTCAGCCTATATTCCAGCCTTCCATGACATTACACTTAATAGCTACAAAAAGAAACCTAGGACTTATTTCTTATAAACATTTTCTCAAGTTTATTTTTTTAAGACCTGTAGTTTTGATTTTACTATGCTTGCTTCATAGGGCAAATTTGTTCCTTTCATTTTCTTTAAAGGTGTAAGATGACAGGATGTGGTATTTGACAATGCAAATCCCCCTCTGCCTGCAATTTGCTCTGACTGGCTGCAGCCTGTTACGGGATGGAGAAGCACACATGCCGCGCCCATACAACCTTCCTCCTCATTACTGCTGTTCAGATCCAGTAGGTCTTGAAAAGGACAAGGAAAGCAAGTGAGAGAAGAGACAGGAATTGAGAGAGAAAGACGAGGAGAGAGAAACAGAAAAGCTTCAACCCAGAAGACCCTGTTTCTGCAAAAAACAATCAACTGCTCTCACAGGCCTGACCTCACCTCCCCTTTTTGAGCAACAGCCCAGCTGACAGGACAGAATCAAACTTGTTGCAGTGAAACTGTTTCTTTCTCTGCATTTTTAGGTTTCATTTCTAAAATGAACACCTTTAATTAGGAAGGGAAAAATAACCCAAAGACCATCCATCATCTTCCTCCTACAGTGGGTATCCTGAGAGCATGCCCCCAGTGCAGCAGCATCCTGGAGCGGAGGCCAGGCAGCCGTCCACCTCCACAGGCTTCCCAGGGCACCTCCCCACAAACTCTGCCATTGATTTTTCTCAACCTGCGATGTGCTCACAACCTGAGGGGCTTTCATAAGCAATGCGATCATGTTCCCCCAGAAAGGAATTGCCAAACCACAAATAGCAGCTCTGAAAAATACTTAGCCACTTTTGAAGCTAAAAAACAGTATCTCAGTGTAGCAAAAGTAAAATGTAGAGTGAAAGGTGTCACCCTCAGGAGTCATATTTTTCCAGCTATATCAGAATAGGATTTTTTTTTTTAATAAGTAGATTTTATAGGGCAATAAAAAGGAATAAGCACCACCAAGGAAAGGAGTAGTTCCTAATTCAGATTAACATCATGTGCATGCATGTGAAGTATCCTGACACGTAAATACATGTTGTCCTAGAGTACAGCGTTTGAGGGGCAGGACACAGGATCCCCATTCTGCCTTTTTCTTTATAACAACCTCAGCATGAAATACTTTCCTCTGAACTATTTCTCCATTTTGTCTCAACTTGGAAATTCTTTTCTTCTGGAGGCAAAATAAAAGGTTTATTAAATCTGTGTAATCCAACTATATAAGATTATATTACAAGTAATGCTGTTTGTAAATGTTACACATGAAAGTGGGTTTTTTGATTAACCATGTTATAGGGTTCAGATGACCCTAAATTACTACTGTTGCATTTAAAGAGGACATTTAATAACTGAAGAAAAAACCTCTCTTGTTTTACTGATGAGTAACAATATTTTCTCATCTGTTGAAAAGTTGCTAAAGATTATGTTAATTTTTCAGTGGGTGGAGTAATGCAAGGTCACAGCCTTAATTAATTTTAAGGGAGAAAACCCACATAGATTTTATTTTCTTTATAAGTGAAACTCACATAGTTCAGTGAAATGTTATGATCAAAAATACCTAAATTTACCAACATAGGTAATCTAGAAAAAGCAGCAATTGTTTTCAACCAGTTAGTGGTTACTGTACAGAGAAATAAGACATTTAACTCAAGTTTCTGATGTGAAAATGTTTCTGGAACTTCTTTTTTTTAACCTAATGCATTTGAGAACCAAAAACATTTTCTACGAGGAAAAAAAAATTTGAATAGCATTTTTTTGAAAGGCATAGGTGCATCTTTAATAGTGTCTGTGGTTTGGTTACTGGATACACATCTAGCCAAGGAAATTCCTCCCAGCAGAAGCAGAGACTCACGCTAGGCTGCAGGAGGGGACTCACCTGCTGTCATTTCAGGACGCTTTCAAGGTTTTCTTCCCTCTGCCCTCCAGCCTCCCCCAGGCAGCTCTGCCAGCCTCTGCGGGGGACAGCTGAGCCAAGCTTTGCACGCTTCTTCCACAGGTCCTGCCAAGGGCAGCATTCTTCCTGCTTGATATCCCATGGGTTGCAGCATACACCGTGCTGGCAGGAGGTGATGCTATTCCCACGTTCCCTGCCTGAGGCTACAGCACAAGCTCTACAGAAGCACTCACTTCTCGCCTCTCCTCCACCACTGCCAGTCTCAAATCTATCAGTCAAGCAGCCACTCAAACCCAGCAAGCCTCAAAACCACCACAAGTCCATGCACACAAAGCCACCTGGACCCAGTTAACACATCACATTGCCTTCTCACAACATTTGATATCCTGGAAAAGACAAGGTCTGGAAGACACCATCCTCACCTTGCAAAAAACATAGTTCACTCTGCTCTTTCCAGCGGTGTTCAGAGTTAACATGCTCTGGACAGACATGGTATCTGCAGCAGATAGGTTAGCTGCACCTATGCATCCCACCAATCTAGGGCATCCACAGAGAGCAAGAGATATTTGAGTCCCTATGAAGCAGGTGTGCACTATGATACATTGCAGGCAGACCTCATCCCATGCACCAATATGTTCTAGATTATTTTCCTTTCTGTCTCATAGGATGGGAAATCCAGCTGATTTGGGGCCCTCCTCCAAGAGGGCAATTGTCTGCTGTGCCCTCGGAAGTCAGATAACTCCTCTGCGTTTCTTCCTTCTGCATTTCATGCCAACCTAGTGTAAGCAATTCCAGTGGAAGGAGTTTCTGAAGAGTTTACCTTTTGCCACTTTCAGCATACCATGAGGGAAGGCTGCCAGGCCCAAAGTGCTGAGGCTCCCACTTAGTGCCAACAATCCAAGAGATGAACGTCTACATTACTATGGGGCACTGCAGACAGTGAATGCTGAGACTGCTCTACCTTCACTACCCTAGAAATACCCCTCAGGGCAGAGACTATGGGGGTGCAACTTGCCAATTCCACAAATCACCATAAAGTTGCCCATTTAGTTTTCTTCTTGGGCTTAGAGCTGGAAAATAATGTGAGAGAAAAATTGCAGGTGTCAAAATTCTTCCTGCCGGCTCTATTCTTTATTGTTGCAGCAGATGCCCTGCTGAAATTATCCTGATATTGTTATGAAGGCAGAGCTGGAAAGCAGAGCACACTGTGCCAAGAGGCACTGAGTTTTGCAGGGGCACATCCTCAGGGAACTACACGCAGGATACCTCTCCCTGCCATCAGCCTGCCTAAAGCAGGCTGTGCAAACAAGGTTTACTGCCCTCCCTCTCCCTCTGGAAGAAGGCCTGCCAACATAGTCAATTAACCCTTTCCTAAAAGTAAAGAAACAACTCCTGCCTTACGGATAAGTAAAATGTGGTGGTGCAGGTTTGTTAGCATTTAGAAGCAAGCATGGGCAATCAAAGCAATTGGGGTTAGTGATGGGACTGACACCAAGAACAAGGCCTGTGATGAGGCAAATAGGCAACTTTCCTGCCAAGGGTCCAGCCGAGCTCTTCGAGGGGTCATGTACAAACACATACGTTAACTGAAAAACACCAAAATTCATACATTCTCCAGGCAGTGTATATTCACGTTATAATGGAGTTTGAAAAATTCTTCCTTATTTTGAGGACTTGAAGAAAAAAAAAAAGAGAGCTGGTAAAACATACATGGAAGCACGGAGATATGCATCTTTATTAACATCTCCAGGGGAGCAGGAGGAACTTGAATTCAGAGCGGCAGTTCGGATAGGTAGGAGCAAAAGGCATAATACCTGGGAGTTGCAAGTGATGGGACTGTTACTTCAACTTTCCTCTTTTTTGGCTATTGGATTTGGTGAAGGGAGAAGTTGTTAAATAAAATAAAAACCACGACAACAATGAAAAACCAACCCACAAACATTTGCTTTGGTATACAGAAAAGGTCATACTTTCATGCTGTCAAACCCCTTCAAGGCTTCTAATCCTGCCATTGATGTTAGAACCTGAAACAGCAGAGCTGGGTTCTTGGCTAGACTTTGGGAATCAAAATAACTCTAGGAATTTACTGACATTACAGCCAGCGGGGTGAGCTAGCAGAAAGCGGTGTCTGATGTCCGTCTGTACCTCCTCTTCATCAGGAGACACAGAAAGGGGTTTGCCCTAAGGAAAGGCAAGTGACAGAGTCAAGCACTGACTTTGCATAGGACAAATGGAATTTGTATTTCCCATGGGTGGGCAATAAAAGGCCAGAGAGGTAGCTGAGTTAATCGTGTCTGAAATTCAAATGACATACACAACACTAGACTTTAAATAACATTTTCAATTAATGTCTAAATATACAGTGGGTTTTACAATGAAATTAAGTTACTACAAACACATGTTACAGTCAGCTGAACTTTTTATGCTCACAAATATATATGCAGTGTGACTGACGATATAGCACACTCACAGATTAATGATATAATCTATTATTTTTCTGACTGCTGAACACCTCACACGCAGCTCCCACGCATGTGTTGCACACCGGGAGACCATCCCGCGCGCAGACACAGGGAGGCCTCCAAGGAGGCTACAATGGCACGCAGCTGAGAGCAGAGGATGTGCAGAAACCAGCTTGGGGAGCACAAGCATTGAGAAATGAACAGAAAGTGAAATACTGAACAAGCTCAAGCTGCCAGTCACTGAGCAGCGCCCTGTGGAAAAAATACTGTGTAATCATGTAGCTGAAGGCTGTGTCATAATGCAGGCTCACAAGGGAGGGAAATAGCATTGCACAAACAATATTAATTCTGTCCTTCTACTTCAGAGCACTTGACATAGGTAAAAAAAAGTGCTCACAGTGTATTGTATAACATTTCCTCTTTTAGGAAAAGAGGCAAAAATCCCATTCTGTGCGACTTGAGGAGGATCTGCACACCATAGCACATGTCTCTATCACTTGGGCTGAATGTCAGATTACAGAAGGACACGAGAGGCAGGTAGTTATCCCTCTGTGGACCAGCTGCTCTAAAGATAATATAATAGCAGGTTAAATGTGTGTTTGAATAGCTCCATTTTACATATGGAACAGATACAGATCCAGGCACAGTGGAATTTTCTAAGAGACAGAAGGGTATTCACACAGGTTATCTTTAGCCTAACAAGGACGCTCTCTCCAGACTCCTCTCCACAGCTGATGGTCAGAGCCTGGCTCTGGAGGTTGATTCACAGCAGCTAAATTGGGCTCCTGCTCTCAGTCCCTCTCCAGAGGGGCTTGCTCATCCTCCACTCTCTTTACAGAAGACCCTGGAGAGATGAGCCTCACCAGGCTGAAATTAGCCTTTGCAAATACCTTCCTGTATCTAAGCAGCACAGAGTCATACTGATCTCCGAATTCACTGCCAGCAGGGATTATTTGCATTGTATCATGTTGGCAGGGAGCTTTCCTCAACCAGTGGAAACACTCAGCTATATCTCATCTCATCTCAGTTCTTTGCTATGGCAAGACCCCCAGCCACAGGCAGCTTCTGGTCTTCTCTGGTCGCAGTGTGTGACATATAGGTAGGCTATTCTCCTGTTGACCAAAATACTTCCAGTCTTCACTACCTATTCTTGACAATGAAAATTGTCTTCCTAGATACAATGATTCTCATATAAACCTCCAAGCCTCCAGTTTTGAGCTTGCCTGCTTTTAAGTTGAATGAAAAGGAGAAAGAGTTGCGTTCTTAGCTTGAAGGCCTCCAAAGATCAGAAACAGAGATTTTAATTATTTCTTTCTCAGAGAACATCCAAGGGATAGAAACCGCCCTCTTGTCCAGTGCCCTACAGTGACTAATCAAAAGAAAAAGTAACACAAGTAGATGTATGCAGACACTGTTTGCATGGGGTTGGGTCTGTTCAGTGAATTAAGGCAGACAGCCTGATGTGCCATTCACTTCATGCGCTTTGTATTCATGCGTTTTTTACAATCTTCACTTCAATTTGACTGGCAGGCTGATTTTTTCTCCCTCTTCGTTGGCCTGCTCCCCCCACTCCTCCAGCTTAGCCAGGCAGTACTGGAAATCAATAGTTACCCAGGTTTAACACTGATGTTAGTAAGAGGATGACAGAAACTGCAGTATTTGATACTCTCACGTCAGGAAGTTTTAGCCATTTTCCAAAAGAGACTCGGCTGGTTTAAGCTGCTCCTTTAAGGAGAACCAGAGAATTGAATTTGGCAGTGGAAGGTATCAAATGCAATTCTGTTAGGAAAGTTAATGAGAGTTCACAGGCAATAACTCATTTGTATGGCCCCAAACAAGTCACAGAGATCAAAATATCTTTCTGTATATAGTAGAAACTATTAAAAATCCTAGAGGCTTCCCATGCTGACAGCTTCTAAAAATTCAAAGAGGTACCACACTAGAAGCAGCAGAATCTGTATTTAAAATATAAATATTCTAGTCCTGTATTGCTCATAGGAAAGGCAGTATGGCTTATTATGCAGCAGACTCAACATGCAATGGAGTTTCAAAGAAGAAAAAGTAACAGCCCCTTCCTCCTGGCTCAGCAGCCATAGCAAATTAAAAATATTAAACTCTGTGAGAGGCTCCATGGACTGTTTTTAAAGGTCAGCACTGGGCATAACTGCCTGGGGTTTGGGGCTTCAGGAGTTTAAGATGATCCTCTACCCTCGTAGGCGCCATGGGAAACAGTAGAGTTGCCATCACCAGATGATTGGCTGGTGGCATTTGTACAGAGAACTGGCAGGAGAATTTCTGGTAAGTGATGCCTTATCATTCATCTGAGGTTCCCCCACATGGAGAGAAGTATCTTAACTCCCTAAGAGGACACTGACAGAAAAATCCAAATATACCCCAGATTTTTAACAAAAGATAAAACATTCCTTAAAAAAAAAAAATAATTAAATGGACACTGAAGCAGGGCCATGCCTGTGTAGATGAACTGAATCATTAACATTGAACAAACAGCTGGAAGGCTGTTTAACTTAGCTGTGCTATGAAATAATCAAATACATAACCTTTACCCAATTGCTTTCTGCAGGTTCCACCTTCTAGCAGTTTTTGACAAATGAAGCTGACAGGGAGCCTTACACCAAACTCTGAATCTGTAGCTCTGCAAAGTACCTTTCCCCATTGCCTTGCCGAAAAAAAGATCCTGATGTGTCTGCAGTGAACAGCCCTCTCTGACAGGTATGGCTATAGAGCTTTCCTGTTACTGTGTGCCTCAGCCATAACTATCAACACAAATTATGACAGCATTAATCTTCCTCTCTTGCTTAAAAAGTATGATTTGTCTCAGAAATGAAAAGGGAAAGATGACACCCCCAGCTACCAGAGCTGATTGTTCATAACCCCTCACAGACCCTTAGTTACTAGAACTGCATGAAAAAGCATAAGGAAAGGTAGATTGGATTGGAAAAGGAAGGAAGGAATTTGCTTTTGCTCTTTTAAATTCACCTGTCATTATTACTCCATGGATAAATAACAAACATAATAATCACCTTTTGGGATTTTCTAGCACAATTTAATCTGTCACTCTAAGGAAGTGCACAGACCTCTCCTGAAACTCACTTTATTTACTCATATTCTATGACTGTTACTAAGAGGGACAGTTCAGTGGCATGCCATCTCATGTCATAATTTACCTCAATTATTATTGCATACACTTAACTGGCTTGTTTCTTTCCTTAATTTCACGTTAACTGTTGCCCGGCTCTTTCTGTCCAGAGGTAATTTTTAAGATCAGAATTTTCTGAGATTAAGACCTTCCTTACAGGTAAAACTGCCACATCGCCTGTTTACCAAGTATTAAAAAAACTCAGCAAAAATTAATGTGGGAACAAGAAGAATGTTACATAACCTGAAAGCTTGGCATCTTATTACTGAGAAAATCTAAGAAAGTTTAGGAACAAGGCTGAGAAGAAAACAGGCAATGAACACCAAGCTGACAGGATACAAAGCATGCTTGTACAGAAAATTGTACAACATACAACTATACTTGTTTTACCAGACTGGTTAAATAACCCACAATTACTGGCATATGAAAGATTTCTAGCATTGCAGTCTGATGCAGTACAATATATTTTCTCTCATCTCTCCTCTTGTAATTCCCACAGCAACAATGAAGCAGCAAAATCTTAGCAATCTTGTCTGCCTTTGCATGCATGCACACATCCCCAGACCCCCACCATAGCCAGCATTTCCAAAAGGGGATGAGCAATGGATTTTGTTTGAGACACGAAGTCACATTACACAAAGAATGGTAAGACAGATAAATCTAAAAATCTCATGTTCGGCATATGAGAATGACAAGCTAAAAGGAAAAAGTAAGCTTTAGTTGCACAAAGGCTTCCAACGGGCTACATCTGGAAGCACAGGTATATCTAACCCAGCGACACAGGCAGGCGTGTAGGTCTCCTCATGTCCCCAGAGTGGTCTGGCTGTATGCAAAGAAACAAATGAATCTTGCCTTACCTACAAACCATCAACTTGTTTCCCTTACAGAACAACAAGATGAAGAAGAAAAATTGGGTAGTTTATCCTCTGTCAGCTGCACCAATTGGTTCATTAGTTGCACTGGCTCCCGGGAAGCCAGAACTCCTTCTGCAATGTGCATTCACAGAGTTTTTAATCAGAACTTATCCCTCCCCCCAAGCTAACTAGCTGCCAAAGAGTGGGGGGGGAAAAAGTTTTCATGAAACATAAAAGCAGCTCATCAGAACCTCTCTTTTAGAAGGAAAAACTGCTGAAGTCCATTCAGGAGGCAGGAGCCACTTCTCCAAAACAGCGACCAGAAGCAAGGGCACAATTAATTATTCAGCAACAAAGACTTGCGATAAAACCTCATCTCCAGATGGATGCTGACCACTTAATGCAGCTCCTAGCATGCTGTTCATCAAACGTACGGCTCATCTGACCTCAATTAGTATGGCTCTCTTACAAGTTACTTCTGAGAAACTATTCCAAAGTTTTGGAGGAGCTGTGAACAAAGGGCTGTAATAATAAAAGTTAAGATTTATATAATCCTCTGTAAGGTCACTTTGACTATGCAAAATTAGGAAAACCATTTCAGAACATACCCAAACATTCATGCAAAGGTTTGAGCATCTCTTCAGCTCCTGTGTCAATGCAAGCAGTTTCACTATTTGTTCATAGCAACTGCATGTGAAAATAGTCAGGAAAAAATCCTTGATATGACTTGTGAGGCAAGTAAACACATTAACATTTTTCTTTGGAAAAATCTGGTCCGCTATGGCCACTTTTGTCTTAAGTATGAACTTTTTAATAAATGAATGCTAAAATACATAAACCGACAATCTGTTGCTGAAACACTACCATCTCTTAGAAAATATTTTTTTTCTTTATTTACAAAAAGACAACTCTGTAAATACTTATAAGAGAGTGCCGATACAAAGTTACAGATTTTACAGAACTAGGGCAGAGACTGAAAAACAGTTTGACTGCCTGACATAACACCTGTAACACTACCATGCCAGCAATTCAATATCATTTTCCTACCTGCCAACTTGCATCATCTATTCACACCATCCTGAGCATCCAAAAAACAGCCTAACAGGCAAAACACAACATCGGCAAGCTGAATTCTGATACAGGAATAAAAGCCCCACTTTACTGCCTCTCAGTAACGTTGAAAATAGTCATCTCATAATATGTATTTAAATCTTTATAACAGCAAAATGGTGTTCCCACCATCTAGGATGCAGGTACGAGGCAAAGGAAAGCCATTAAATTCATTCCCAGCCTATCCAATAACATTCCTCCTTGCCAGGCTGCAAGAGCCCTGCATAAAGGACCATGAACAGGAGGTGACATTCATCCAAGAGTTTGAGAAGTTCCTCGCTGCTGTCATCTTGGCGGAGTAGAAAACCAACATGCTGCTCCTTACTCCGTTCTGGTGGGATTTACAGCTCCAGCTCAGAGCACCTCTGACCTTGCAGGGTAAGGGCTAAACCAGGCAGCAGGCACCACTGCTGTGGAGGCAATAGCACAACAGCCGTGCAGACAAGTACTGGCTCTGCACAAAACTTCAGCAATCATTTATTTTTATAAGTTCATGAAAAAGAATATGATACCATTACTGCAAGAGACATGAGGGAGCAATGTGAGCCTGCATTCATTGGGCTAAGACATCTTTTCTAGCCCTGAGACATAATACAATTTTTTTGTGTGTAACTACTATAGAAAAAAGATATGATAAGGGTGATGCTGCTCTGACCACTAGCTATCAGAAAAAAAAAAAAAAGATGAAAGCCCATATTCAAGAGGCTTGCAGCAGAAATGCTGAAGTACTGCTGGAAAGGTACGGCACTGCCAAAAATGAAATCGCTACTCACCAGAACATTGTGTGTGATGGGCTGCCCAGGCATTATCTCACTGGCCAGAGAAGCTCGTGAAGGCAGCCCCTGCTCGTGCCTTCTGGCTGCAAGCTCAGCAGGCTCCTGCGCTACTGCCGAATGCTTTAGAGGAAGCCTATCTTGCAACATGCTGGTAAATGCAGATTTCTGTAATTTATCAAACATGCAGCATACTTGCTCATTTAACACAGACAGCATCCTGATGCTGCTTCTACCCCATCAGAAAACAAGCTATCAGTGCATTTTCTGAAATCTGCTTTCAGTTGTGAAACAAAATGGTGAAACAAAAGATACATTAATTTCTATAATATAAACTCATGTTTCCACTATTCAGCCGACCTTCAGAGAAGATTCCCTAAATACGTGAACTCTCAAGTTTCAACAGACCCTGAGAGACCAGCACATTTTTTAAATCTAAACCACATGAAATTCACAATGTAAACTAACCGGTTCATTTCTGCAGTTTTAGCTAAGCTCTGTTTTGAAGTTTAGATGACATCTCAAACCAATACTTAGTGGCTTAAGCCACAGAAAGAAAAATTAGTATTTTGGGGACAGTACCCATTGTCACCAAGAATTGCTGGTGTGGCACAGGGTCCAAGGTCTCACTGTAGTTGCTGAAGGAAAACACATATTACATTCTAGCTTTTAGATATGTTTTGATACTCATCATATCTGACACCTATTATCATTCTCTTTATCACATCACTAAGATGGTGAGCATAAGCTGCTTCCCACGGTACGCCATAGCAGGGACTCACTGATGGGGATAGGGACCACATAGGGACAAGAAAATTGTTTTTCTTCTCAGATGTGTCCATGATATGTACACTCCAGTGGACTGGAAATTGCTACGTTGCCCAAGTGAGAAGCAAAGACATGGAAAGGGAGATGAGGATATCATAGCGATTAAAAAGCAGAAGAGGAAATGAGAAGCAACAATTTGTCCTGTGCAAATCTGGAAACTGTATTTGAGAAGGCGTATCTCACTTTTCATATTAATGTTGATATAAGCTGGATTCACTCTCTGAAAACTGCTCGTCATTCCACTGATGCTATTTTCCACCCCAAAAGACAGATTATTCAGGCCTGTCCATGTCAACAAAAGCATGATTACCCAAAGGAAGGTAATCTTTGTTTTTTAATGCTAACATAGTTAAATCAGCAGTAAGTATGACTATGCTATTGTAAATGTGACTTAGAGCAGTTGAGCTCAACAGTCTCTCGCATGAGAACAGATACACTTCCAGAAATGTGGCTACACTGATACAATTGTATCCACCACAGAGCTATTTTATTGTCTTACACTGGAGGAGAGTTAAAGCAGCACAATCCTGATGCCTCCACGTCTGGTAGTGCTGGCAAGGGAGAACCAGGAGCAATAACTGACATTTGAGATGGCATGCATTAACACTTTAAAGCTTAACCGATATCTTCAGTAGTATCAGCAGCCCTTTAAACATCCACAGAAAAGCTGGTCAAAGTTAGTCATCTTCAAAACGTCTCTGGTGGCATGACCTCTTCCAGCTGCCACCAACTCCTTCTGAACTGAAGAATTCTTACCACCAAACAGGTTTTTGTTTCCAGATATGAAGTAAAGGAAATGCAACCAAAGATTTGCAGAAACAAATTTAATTGTTTAGGCCAAGCTATTGCCATCATACCTCTTTACAGAGCAGAGAAGGCATCTGAAATCTGGAATTTCCAGTACCACAGAGTAGAAATGGGCACAGCAGCAACTACAAAATGAACTGCAATTTCTATCGACAAACCAGAGCTTTGGGGGTTTTCCCAGGTCTCCTCCCTGTACTTACTGACCAGAACAGATGCTTTGACAAGTCCTTAGCACGCTGTGGTAAGGCAAGCAGGATCCAACACCTTTAAGGCAAACTCAGAAACATATCTTTTATTATTTACTCTGTAGATCTCTGGCCTATGAAAAGCAACTCAGCTGCCACCTACTACAGCCATGGCCCCAGGCCCTTCTACTGCCATTGATTATGCACTGGCAGGTATGCTCGTTCAACCATCTTTCTGACCCTGTAGCTTTTTGCAGAGAGGTCTTGACCATTCAATGCACAGAGTGGTTCAAACTTTTTGGCAGCAGCCATGGACAGAACGTGCATTTCATTCCCTACACCTTGCCCTCAAGCTTCGTTTTCCCCCATTTCCTTACAACAAAGTTAACATCACCACTTTTTTCACACCTACTGTCACACCCCATCCCTTGCTGGCGCGAGGAGCAATGAAGAGCAATGAAGAAACGTTTGGCTGTTACAGGCTTTTATTAAGGCCATACTCAGCAAAACTACAGGGAGATTGCTGACAGCTTTCACCCGTCAGTGCAGACACAGCAGCCCCATGCAAGTGTAACAGTCCCATCTGTCCCCGCTGCGGGGCTGCCTCGCAACACACCAGCCAGGTGCCAGTTTTCACTATTCATCCAGCCGTAACCAGACTAGGCTGGCAGCCCTCTGCTATTTGCACATCTCCCTTCCTTTTATTTTCTTTTTGCTGGTAGGCTTGGGTTTTGGTTTTGGTTTGTTTTGGTTTTTTTTTTTGGGGGGGGGGCATGGTTGTTTTGTTTTGGTTTTTTTTCTTTTTTTGGGGGTGGTGGTGGTGGTTATTTTATTTTTCTAGAATCACACAGTGGGGTACATCTCTTTGAGATGAGTCAGAAACAGAAAAAATGGACAACGTGCAAGATTCTCCCCTGTGATTCCAGTGGTGTGAAACGGTGCAAATTTCCTCTGAGAGATCTAACCATGTATTAAAATTGAAGCTCAGAAAATAACTCACCACAGCTGCACAGGAAAAGATCATGCAACCCATTAATACCTGCCTCAACATGAAGAGAGATGAGAGAACATTACCGCTTACATATCTACCATGAGAAATCAGTGCTCCCAGTCTGAAGGAGCTGTGACACAAAACACAACCAAAAAGCACATTTGGGGAGAAAAATGAGAATGCAGAAAAATGAAGATATTTTATGAATTCCTCTTAGGTTGCTAGGATATTTTGAATGAAAAATAATTCTAAAATGTAAAGATTGCCTCTGTATATTCCAGTGAAATACCCACACTTTTTTTCCTGCAACTACTGTATCCATATTTCCTGGTATTTTAGTCAAAGCATAGGAAAAAAAAAATATTTAGAAACCCAGAACTCCAAAGAAAGCAGCACAGTCCCAGGACAGCATTCCTCACTACTTCCAAATTTTCCACCCACGCTTTCAGAAGTGCCACTCCATCAGAAAATCAGTTATTCTCCAGCACTGACCCAAAGACAGCTGCTTTGGGTGAGGCACCCAGTGCATTCCCTGCTTTCAGCTGTCATGGAGCCCTCAGAGACTCAAAGGCTGAGCATTACAGAGTGGGGCTTCTAGGAACACGTCACTGTAGTTGGCTTAACTGAAAGAGGTAAGCTGCCTACAAATGACTGACTCAATGTTTTGTATGTTAGCTATTATGCATACCATATACAGCAAGTAGGAAAGCTGCATCAGGTTATAGTTCTAAACTTAGGGAGAGAAAAACATACCCAAAACCATTTCCAGCCTGTAACTTTTGATTAATTGGTTCTCTTGGCTGTTGTACATTGATGTAACACCACTGGTTTCAAAGCTGATCTCTTCCAGTTAAGAATATGACCATATGATCCAAGAATGATGACTTCCCACCATCTCCTAAATCTCTGTATTTCTACCTATAGATACACTGAAAATAGCAGTATTTTCCAGTTGGTAGGGTACTGAGAACAGACTGGTATTTTGCCAGCAGACAATGACAAGAGCTCAGAAACAAATATCTTCACTTTCATTTCCCAGTGACAGACTAACAGGTACCTGACACACCAGGCTTCCTCCCTGCCTCAACTACTGACCTATGCTGAACCACCAATACTGCTCATCACCACTACTTCCCCCATTTCTTGACACACTCACCACTGACAATTGTCCCAAAAAGCCCAAGTACCTATTTCTCAACTTAATGAGGGAGCACAGCGTACACTGCTTCCTAGAACGTACTCTGACCCTAACCCAGGGGACTTACCTGTTCACAGGGGCTTGGGGACCATTCACTCAGTGATTTCCAGACCATGCCAGATGCTGTAAGGAGGGTGGCAGCTTTGGTGATGGGAATGCCCATCCCCACAGCTCATGTATTAATCGCTATCATCAATACTTTCCCCCGACACTTAGCTGGTAAAAAATTTTTAAGACTTTGACATCTTAAACCACAAACTTGTTCCTTCAATGTACCCATCACATTTTATTTTGTCTCAAGGTACTGATTTACATGGTATCTTTGTCAAAGTTGGCCCTGTGTGCTACCTGAGCCGTACAGCGGGAACCTCGCAGAGGGACACTTTGCCTCTTGGAGGGTACTACGTTTCACATCTCAACCACAGTAACAGCTCTATAGAAACATCAGATCCTTTATTTTAGGAGATTTAGAAGCAAGTTGCATCATAATCTTACTGCTGCAGAAAGGTTATAGAGTAAGAAGGACAGGACTGAACCAGATCTCAAGAAATAAGCAACATATTAAAAAAAGGAAATCAAGACAGCTGAGTGGCATTTTATTTCTGCTCTATGTCCTTGTCAAGATAATTTACTGAGTTATTTAAAATAGTTCACCATCAAATTCTGCATTAATCTCCTAACCTTACTGTTCTCCAAAGAATTACAAAATTCATTATTATGGCTATTGAAACCAGTCCTGTAGATGCAGAATTTCAAAAGGCCTGGATAATTGTATAACTTTGAGCATAACTAGTTATGCAAGAAGAAGTAATGAGGTCAACAAAGTATCGTGCTTTGAGGCATACATTAGAGGGCTCAGGAAGGAATTACACTCTGTGTACAGCTTTGCAAACCTGGCTACACTTTTTTTCTGAGACAGAAGATAACCGTCTTCTGTAGGAGACAAGATGAGAGTTTGCTGCTCCTACACATTATTCTTCTGGGTCAACTAACCACTAAATCCCATTATGTTTAGGAGGCAACACATAGGAAGGACAAGAAAATCCCAGCTGGTGACCTCCTTTGTTAAGGAAAAGCTGATTTACAGAAATACATTTAACTCTAAATTTTTTTTTTCAGTCAGCTGCTGTATACCATCCCACTGAGGCTTGCTAGATACCGTCTAAGGTTTTCTTTAAACTTCGTTAAAGTATATCCTATGGAGCTTTCCTGCTCCCTGCAATGTTGTGTTGGTGGCTACGCTCATGCTGACACTTTTCAGCTCTCTGTTTGGGAACAGTAAAACAATTGGTATGAAACAAATGCCTTGGCCATGCAGAGCTGCCACAGGGCTGGGGGTCAGTGCTGGGGAAGTGTTCTGCTGGACTGACCCACAATTGCCCGCGGGGGACTACAGTCATGTCCAGGGACAGCATGCTTATTTTTAGATACACTTTGATATAAATGTATATATGTATAATACACGTTTCCACATTATTGGCCCTTTTTTTGTCCCCAGCTGTAACTATGACCTTATACAACCCTTGGCTGAGAATGCTTTGGTCAGGACATTACATTTTTGTGAATACTTTTAAAGCTTCAAACAGACCTGATACCTTGTCAAAGATATCTTTCTTGGAGCAAACACCTACATAAGAAATTATTTTAACACAGATAATGAATGACAGAGATGACAACAAACCAAACCACTTATTTATCTGCAGACTCACTAGCCCAGCCAGTCTACCTGGCACAGGGGCTACAATTCAACTCTGGTCCTTGCAAAGGCTTCCGAAACTTATCACAGCAGCCACGGAGCAAATCTATCCTGCCGTGTGAGAGCAGATCTTAAAATGATAAAGGCTTTCCATGAAAGACTGTTAAAACAGCCTTTGGTGCAAAACTAAAATTATCTAACAATTGGGCATCTTTCGTAGAAATTATTTGTCTCTTTCTTCCACTGAGGAAAAAGCAAGCATGCAAACAAGGAAAAAACAGGTAGGAAAGAGGAAAAACACACACAAAAAAGGTCAAAACTCAGATACTTAAGTTTGGTCAGACATGGACCTTCTTCATGAAAGATTCTACTAGGTTTGAAAAATACATTTGAGGGGAGAAAGGAAGGCAAGAGAAGCAGCAGCATTTTCTGACCTGCTCTATTAAAAAGAAACTATTCCGCACACAGAAAAGCCCCTCCAGCTCTCAGTGCTGCTGCTCCCCTGGAACAAAACAATCCCATGAGAAAATTTGCTAAGCCAGAGTCCTTCCTCAGCGCAACATTCATGTGAAGGTGCAAAACCCTTTGTACAGCTGTGGAGCTCAAGTATGAGGCTTAACCTTAGTCTTGAATGCAAACCTGAAGTTATCATTTTTAGTTTGGTGGTTTTCTTGCCCTCTCCCTCAGCCCTGAGTTAGTGTCTTTCCCTCTTCATCCGGTCGCAGTGACAGGATGAGATAGCACTTGGTACAGAGCAGTAGCCAGCTCTGCCCTGCTGCTCCCAGTAGCAGCTCTCCACTGTGCCATGTCAAATTAGGAGAAAACTTATCAGCAGAGTGCTGAGTGCTCAGGAACACCGCTCGCCATCACTGCCCGTGGACCTCACAGGAGCTAGAGCTCGCAGGCAAGTGACACACATCACAAAACACACACTTATGAACTTCAGTGCTTCAGTAATGTGCTGACAAAAGCCTCTTTTCCAGTCCAGTTAGTGGTTATACCACTAATGTCCAACCAACTGCTCCTTATTTGCCTTGCTTCCAAGGAAAGCAGTGGTTCTCCCAGGATGGCTGAGGCGTTGCACACTGCCGCAGCAGGCTCCAAGGAATGGCAGGTTGTCAGGGAACCCCTCTAACATGGTGCTTGTATCTCACTAGCACACACCCCTGTTCTCCACACTTCATGAATCTGCTCAAAGGAAACAGAAGGGAAAAGATGGTTTCCAACCTTGCCATCAGAAAAGGCAACCTCACCTTCAAATCTCTTACAGGGGAATGAAAAGAGGCCAGCCCTGCACATGCATATACCAATGCTCTTCAATAAGATGCATGCAGAATAAAGATATATGGATATATTAAACCAAGCAGAAAACACCACAAAAGTTCATTTCCCTACCTATCTATATAATGTTATGTAGATAGATTAATGGTTCTATATTATATAGACAGATGAAAGTATTATGATCTAACTTCTCCAAGGTCGGCCTTCTTGGGCACCTACAGGCACTTTTATTCCAGCCTGCACAAACTTTGCTTGGTGCATGCGGCAGCAGCACTCACTGCTTTATTTCAGAGAATGCAGACTGGGTGTTAACATGTGGATTGTGGGTTGTCCATAAATTCATCTCAAGCAAGGCAAGCACTTAACATCATTAGGGCAGAGAGCAATATTTTATGCTGATATATTTTAGTAGCAGAAACTTGAGTTTTTAAACACTTACTGGGCAGAAGGAAAAAGAACACATGGTTCCAGCCCTGAAAAAAGGGTAAGTCATGCCAGAAATCAGGTGGCTTCACAGCCAGATCCCAGTTACTGCAGACTAAATGCCTCGAGATACCATCACTGCGGGACGACCCCTATACTTATTGTGTGGTTCACTGTTTATAGCCCCAGTGCAGTCACTCGTGGTTAGGGAGGTCTTTCCCTAACTGTTGTTTGTTGAATGATCTGTGCTAATTTAACCTAATTATCCATTCTGCTTCAAATCTGAGTACAAAATACAATGCAATATTATGGTGGGCCTAGAATATGAGATATCAGTCATTGTATTAAACAACAGTAATGTTAAGCTAAAGAAACAGTTTTAAATGCCCAGATGACTTTTTTTTTTAAACTGATGGTATTTCAACAGTTTTTACACTATCTTTCAGAAACATCATTAAAAGACAATTTCGCTTTTTTTCATGCAAATCTGGAACTTCAAAGAGAATATAACAGCAGCAGTGAAATAAAGATTTGGTACAAGCAAGAGTTTTGCCTTCATGGATGTATAATCTAAACTGCCAGACTTTTGGATCATTTATGATACAAAACATAGTCAGTAATAATTGTGTCCCTGAAGACACCTACTAATTTGTTTTATTGCCTTTTTATTTTTGTCCCCTTTCATTTTCTGAAATATAATCATAGTTCAGTGACTTCGTCTGCAAGGAATCCAGCAACAAAGCTTTTGCTGTAATGATGTACAACAAATGAATCGCAATTCCTTAATCACCCTGTTCCCTTTATTGTTGCCTCATCGGAATTGATGGGTTCCCAAAAAAATTCAATTATATTTGCAATTTCTTCACAAAAATTACACCAATAAAGAACTGAAAGCATAACGGTCCCTACACTTTCTGAAAATTAAAGCAAAAATAAAAAATAATCATAAGTTACTGCAAAAATATAGAGCATGTTTTCAGACATCAAAGCTTTCTGCATCCTCAGAGGAAGAAGAAATGGCACTGAAGACCTATGGGTTTTTTTCTGCCACGTGATGCTACATGGTGCACAAAAGCAACTTCTCCCACTGGAATAAGACCAAGGTGCCATTACAAAAGAATCATGACATGAGATTGGAATTACAGTAGGGTTTTTTTAATTCCCATTTTAGACTTGATAATAGCTAACAATATACTCCATAGCAAGAGGAATCAACATCCTGGATATAGAACTGCCACACAAACAGCCAGAGATGTGTGGCTGCAGGGCCTCACGTCTCTGGCTGAAGAATCATCTTTAAAGTAATTTCTTAGTATTTGCATGGAAGGAAACACTTGTTCAGGCATTTTTTTTTCTTCTTATTGTCTCTTGCTGTCATGACGATGAGAACAGTAATGGAATTCCCCTGTGCTGCACCTCAGCAACTGCCTTTTCTGTTGAAGGACACACTCTTGCCTGATAGCTTTGATCTTGCTTGTGAATCTTTTTGGTTCAGAGCATGTCCCACGCCTCGTTTACTTCGGTATTCTCATGAGATCCCAAGATAAAAGGCCAGCTTCTGTCATACCCTCTAAAAGACTTTCTGCAAGCCTCAAGGGACATTTTTTAAGCACTTCTAATAGGTCTAGTGTCCCAGGGCTTTTCAGGAGTGAGCAGAGATCCAGCCCCCTGCCCCATCCCAAAGCAAATCACTCCAAAGAGACTGAACAGGCTTGGCACGACCCACAAAGCCCGTCAAAGGCTTGCAGAGTGACAGCCTCATTCTAGAGCACAAGCAAATGCCACACAGCAAACTCCCTCAATCTGCTCAAAAGATAAAATGAGACACCTGTTCTCCCTTTGAGATAATAATCTTTAATTTCAACCAGTCCATTTTAATATTTTGGGTTTCCAGTCCACATGCCCAAGAGTAATTTGCACATAAAAACTGGGCAAGCAGATGTTGCTCCATGTGATCAGAGCACACGTATGCTGTTTGTGCATATAAATTACGTTTTTCTATTCCGAGAAAATCAACACACTAAAAGAAAAATTATTTATCTCTAGGCAAGTCAAGAGACATCAAGACTAAATATTAAATCATGCAACTAACTTTAAAATCAGGGGGATCTTACCAAATTTATCACATTAAAAAATCCTTACCTGAATTAGGACCATTGTACTTAAATTGGATGCTAATATGCAATTCTTACATTAAGACCACTTGAAAATTTGGCTAAGGAGCTAAGACCGTATCCTGATCTTACTGAAGCTCTTGTAAATCTACCCACCCCAAACAAGTTAGTCTAAATTTTCACCCAAGGAACGTTAATTTTGACCCATACTTGTGTCAGTTTTGTTGGAAGATATGCCTTTGAGAGGACAACTCTGTCTCTCATTTCATTATCTATTTCTTTTTTAGGGGAACAGTGTAAAATCCCACCAGTCCAAATTTCAGGGTATTCTCTTCCTGGTGGGAGAGAAAAAGACTTTACACACATTGATATAATTACTTCCCATAAGCTCTATGCAAATCCAAAGCTTTCATTTATGGGAGGTGAGGAAATGTTGTGCTTCCAAAGCAACCACCCCAGATTTAATTTTACAGAAGCAATTAGTTTTAAACTTGAGACCAAGATAATTTAATTATTCTCCTAAGACACAGCAATGCTCCTTTAAATATATGCACAGGCATTTACATATTATATGTACACTAGAATAACAGTAATTAATGAATAACAATTTGCAGTTTGCTCTCATTCTTTGCATGGCTTTGGCATTCAGCCCTGTGGGGTCAGAATGTACCCCCAAGGGCAGAGGGAAAGTAGCAGAAACTGAACTGTGCTGAAACTATGAATGCTGCCCAGTTTCTCATTCTACAAATCCATCAATACACCCAGCTCCTGCAGCTTCACACAGAGCCAAAATTCAAAGCTAGAAACCAAGTGTTGGGAGAGGTTTGCACAAAATTCTCAGATTTATAACTGAGCCTTTTTAACATTCACATTCCTGGTAAGAAAAGGTATGACGATACACAAACTTCCAAGCAAATGACAAGTAGGCAGATTTTAAGGAGGAGCAGGAAGGATCTGGGGGACCCAGGCCTGCTGCCCAAGAAGCTTTAAACTGATGGCACAAGTAGCTTAAAACTTACTGAAGAAGTGCAGTAGGAGCCAGTCCCAGACCTATGCAGCAGCAGCAACTTTAGGTTCATGCCCTTTCAAAAATTGTATGAGGAATGCCAGCAGTAGGCTAACCCCTTCGTGAATGATAATTATTTAACCCATTCTGGGCAGAGTGAAGTGATTTGCCATTGCATCTTTGAGAAAATATCAATGTCCCATTCAAATACATCTCAACAACTTTGGTCTTATTTTCAGATTTCTAAAAACATAGCTATTTCTCAAAGGGCTTGGATCCCCACGGTCCTTGATCTCAATGGCAGCAGCTCAGGCCCCTGTGTTTCCAGTCACTGCTGAGGACCACCACCTCCCACTGTGAGCAAGTTCACAGGGAAGAACAAGAAATAAGGAACGCTGATTATTCCCACAATTTACTGACATGGTAACTGGCTGGAGATGGGGGAGGGCACTCCAAAACCAGAAGGGAATGGACGTGTGTAAGTCAGAGAAACACCCTGAAGTCTCCTCATGCATATGTGGTTTACAAAATGGTGTTTTCGCCCAAGATTAACTTGCATGATTAAAAGCAAATCTCTCATCAACCCCTTTTCATTCCTCCCCCCTCTGTGGTGATGCTGCCCCAGGTCCTGACTCTGTTGGTTCTCAGACTGACTTGACTGGAAGAAAAATTTTCTGCTAAAAGGTAAAAAAAACAAACCCTGGTACTCATGGAAACAGATGGTAACTGCCCATTTTTTTCTTATTTCTCAGGAAATTTTTTCCTTCTACCTTTTCCTCACCTATTGCAGAATCAGCTGAGTACTTTCATCTTCAGATCACATTCAACTCCCAGAAGGCAGAGAAGTGTTCAGAATAGCTCACAGTCAGCAAAAATATAAATAACCTGCTCTTTTAAGATGACCAGCAGACTTCCAGATATATAAGAATCCATTGAGAGTCTAATTATATAAAACTGGTTTCAAATGCAATACCAAATCTGATATAAAGATACCAAAATGAGTATTCAAACACAAAAGTAGCTTTTTTTACACTCATGGGCATCCAATCAGGCAGATAGTGTGATTATATTAAAAGAAGTTAGGTCTTCTATATCTGGTAACAAGATAAAATTACAAAAAGTACAACTCCTCGCTGGTTTCTTGGTTTGAAATTTCAGTGAAAATATTTAATACACAGGGTAGTTTTCAAAACTGACTTGATTATAGAGGACCTGCAAAAAGAGGATCTGTTCTCTTATGTGTATGATTACTTTTGTGAGAGCATGCCTATTTTTGCCCAGTTGTGTAAATTAAAGGTGTTGCACAGGAAGACTACACATGCACATTAACAATCCGAATTAATGTCAATTTTTGCGGCAGCAACTTCTCACATGTGAGATTTTGTGCTTTGTTGTGCACAAAGTGCGTGTGCAGACCTGCAGAAAGCCTGTAAACCACTGAATAGGTTTAAATGCCCCTTGAGCTCCCAGTCCAGCATATCTACTTTAAGGACCTAACTACAAAGAATATAACAGCAGAGTCAAGTCATTTCACTGTGACTTCCATAATTGCACATAGATTTCAAAGAGTTGTTATTTAAAATTACCCTTTTGTCATTTAAGCCCCAAATACTGCTAATAGCAGATTATACTTAAAATTGCTCTAACAGGTCTAACTCCCACACAATGAACATTGCAACACAGAATGGGAACCCTGGGAGAATTTTTTTCCCAGGTAGAAAAATTTACACTGTGAAGCTGCACAAAGAAAGAGAATAATCAAACATTTTTACATGGAATAACATTTTCTCCCAATAGAAGTCTACTTAGGGAGTAGCCTAGCAGAATGAGGTAGGGGATTAACCTATATCCCTTCAATTTCTGTTTTGGCAAGGCTCTTTTTTTCTTAGCTGACTATTCAGTGGCAGTAGGGAACTTCACGGCAGCAGGATAAGCAGCACCAAAAAAAATTATCTAAATTGTCCTGGGACTTTCCTACTGTGCTGCTTCTGCATCATTCCTGAAGGTTTTCACCTTCAAACTTGCTTTTACATCATGAAGGTAGAGTATTAAATCAATTTACCTCCCTTTTTTTTTGCTACCATGCCTCACACACTTGTAAATAAGCACATACCTTCGTATCTCCCAGTAGGCTCTGTCTTTTACTGTCTTCTGTTTTAAGTTCCCTGTCCTCTGCCACTTCTATGATACTACACACCTTTTTAGCAGATGAGAATTACAGTTTTGCATGATTCTTTGTAAAATCCTAGCATAGAAATCTGGTTGTAGAAAAGTGACCTTGGACAAGTCTAAAATTATTCTCCTCTACATGAAATCACCTCTTTAAGAATTGTTTCTATCAATCTTGTCTATCACCCCAGGAAAAATGCCATTTATAAAAATCCTATGAAGATAACAGCAAAACTATTCATAGTTATTATATGTTATACTATGTGGAAAAAGGAATATTTGCACTTGAAACCGACAGTTACCTATTCTGGCACCTGAGCCTCCACGCACCACAGTTGCCATAGCTTAAAGTTACACGGAAGTACCAAGCAAATATTAATAAGGCAGAAGAAAATTTGAAAAAAAGACATTTTGGCATATCCACTTTCCCCATAGCAATTATTTGCTAAGAACATTCGCAAAAATATAAGTAACCTGTGTTACTATCCTCCCCAGCATCTTCACTGGACTGTTCCCATTTATTTCATACTGGCAATTCTCAAAAATATATTACTTTATTTAGTTCAAAACCTCTGAGAAGGCTTATCCTCCAGGTTTGTATAAGCTTCTTCCCTTAACAACATACTCTATTCTTTGAAAAATCCCAGTGTAACTCCAGGTTCGGCGTGCTTCACTCAGGGGCTAAAATAATTTACTGCAGTGTAAATAGTGTGGCTAGTGAAGCTACACTCACTCTGTGGGCACCTGCCTTATATTGTGCTCATACAAATGCATACTGCAAACCACTGCTAGAAAATTCTCTAATTCTCAAACGCCATCTTTAGTTGCTGCATGCAGACCCCTCAGCAATAAAAATGACACTTTTCAGCAATGCTCTTCCTTTACTCCTGTACAGGGGACATTTGTTTCCTCACTCATGGCACTCTCGCCACCCCTTGCTGCCACCATCCCAGTTATTACTCTAACTCTACTGATCTCCAGTGTCCCTTCCCTTCTGTGGCACAGGCATCACCACTCAGGGCAGCTCTGACAGCCTCTGCTGATTGGAGAGTCTTAAATCCTCTCCAGGACCCCTACTTGACATGTTAGGTGGCAACTCCTAGGCAGCTTGTAGTCTGACAGCTCAATACTTTTAATTCTTGAATGACCAAGCTGCCATTAAGCATGTGATGCAGAGTGTTTCCTACGAGGGAATTCCAGGGGCACCTACTCAGTTGTGTTGATAACATAACATGTCCAATCTCAAGCAAAGACTGTTCAGGTTAAACCAGATTCAAGATCAAATAAAGAGAACATAAACAAAACTCGAGAAATCTGTCTGACTCTGCCTTGAACACACAGACATGGTACCTGTCCATGATCCCACTTGTATAAATATTTAATCCACTGCAGGCATTTGCAGAAGTTAGACTCAACATTTTAAAACTATTCAGTTTCCTGGAGCCCTTCAATAGTTCATAGAAAGGGGCACAGGCTACAGCTCAGAGATACTGGTGTGAACCCAGGGTCTAACTTTCATGCATTATAGCAGAAATACATCCATTTTCAATATTTCTATTTTTTCCTTTGAAAGGAAGTAAGGGTAACTACCTGAATATTAGATTTCCCATTATTTCCTTAAAGATACTTTAACAAAAAAGTCACCTCTGGTCCTTGCCCCAAGCTAAAAGAAACTATTTAGTTTCCCTTCAGCTGATTAATCAAGTTCAACTTCACCTTTTACAGATTTTACAAGGTAGAACATCAAAGAACAATGTTCCTCCTTTTCTGTGTGTGAAAACATTAGTTTTTCCTCACATTTTTACCAGGTACAATAATAAAGCATACATTGGTACAGCACTTTAGCCAGAACTGGTACAGATGCAGAGAAACATTTCAATATCATTTACAACAAAGAAAGATTCAAAAGGATTACCTGTCATCCAAGACATGAACGTTATGACAGTCAAAACCACACAGTTATAAGAAAGTGTTCTTGAACCATAAAAAATAGATTTCAATTTTTACTTACACATGCATTCACATTTTATCTTGAAGATTTAGATAAGCTGTTTTAAAAGATGCATGTAATAAAACCTGAAGGCAAAAATGGTTCAGAACTAATCTTGAACTGAATTTTGGAAGCTCCTGGATTTGAGTTTGCTAATACACCCAGTACAATGAATACTTCTGCATACAAATAACATTGTGGGCTATCGATAGCCCATCCCAGGCTAAAAAAAAAGAGAGAAAGAGACAACCTTGAAGCAGCTCCATAATTGTCTTCGCTGTTGACTAGACCCTTTTCTCTTGCTATCTCTCTTCTTTACAATGATGTGGTCTACATTAGTAAGAGAAAACATAAGAGTTTTAAGAGTAATTATCTGAATCAAGAAGAGATGTCATGACCTCGAGCTGCAGAGACTGCCCAATACAGGTAAATATGCTCCACAACATAGACAAAACACCCATTTTCAGGACCCTGTCAGTATTACCACATGCCAAACATGGTTTGCACTATATTGTCTCAAACACAGACATCTCTCTTGCCATGATGAAACCTTACACCCATTTCATGCAAGATAGAAGATCACTGCAAACTACAGAAACACCCCAGTGACTGATCATTCCAATCAGAGATCACCCCAGAGAGAGATATTTCACATTTCTGTCAGGAGGACAAAATGCAAGCATAGACCTGCCATTAGTCACCAACAGACCTTTTCAGTACAATAAAAATCTACCACTAATAGTCTAATCACTAAAAAATAATCTGGCTCATCACTGCTTTCTTTTTGCGTGAGTTAAGGTGTAACAAGATGCATATTCAATCAGACTGAGTTGCCATGTATCTACACCCTCTCTCTAAATATAAGTTCCTTAAGGTCTCCTAGTTTGGAGTGAGACTACTGAAGAAAATCCAGCAGGATATTGCCCTTCTCATCTGTCTCACTCTCAAATAATTCAGTCTATTACCTTCTAGAAAATGTGAAGCAAATAGACCAGTAGACATGAACTGATCAATAACTGAAGTCAGGGCCTGATGTTCTGGAGGGAATAAATCAGCCCCATTCCATTCATGGTTGAGCTTAGCTTTTTCTCATCCACTTCCACAAGGAATGATTAAATTCACTACAACCCAGGTCCAAAAAGAGCCCAGCACATAGGAGCAGGTAGCAGCAGCAGGTTTGCTGTGTGCGTAACAACACAGACCTGAGATGGAAGAGCCATCCCATAGCTACACGGCTATGAATGCAAACCTTAACATGACTTTAGGCATGGATCAGAGCAAATTTAAGGTTGTCATTAGAAACAATCTTCTTGAAAACCCAGGGTACTTCCTTGATGACAGCTTTGTGTGAATTGCAATAAGAAAGTATCTTCAGCAAATGTTTTCCTGTCAGTGTTAAAGCCTAAAGTTTGCAACACCATGTTTGTTCTCTAATCAAAGGTGAGAGTTTACTTCCAATGTCAAAGCTGAAAGAAACACAAGACTAAGCAAGCAATTTACAGAAGACAGACGACTGTTGAAGTCCTTTTGCTCTTAATTAGTGAGATTTCAAAACCAAAGGGAATTGTGCCTTCACATTTCACCCAGAACTTAGCTGAGATTTACATCTAGTCTCCTTCCTGGAACACATCTAGAAGGAAGGAGGGAATTTACAAGGAGACAACAATTTACAATATTTGTATTTTAGCGCTGTCTCGCCCTACTCTTCTGAGGAAGTCTTTCCTGGTTTTACCACAGAATACCTGGCTACTCCAAGGCATCACATTATATGCTGTAATATTTCTGTAGATAGCTACTGTGCTGTTGAAGTTGTCTAAGCTGTAAATGTAAATGGAAAGCTAAAATCTTGGAAGAAGAGATGCAGACATTGCTACGCATTGAAACTTTTACATATTTTTAAATCAGCCAGTGTCTCTGTATCAAATATAATCAGAAAATGTTTTACATATGATGGATATCAATAAGCAATGCTTTACTCCTTACTAATATGCAATAACAGGCAGGTAAAGAAGGATTCTCAATATTTCCTTTAAAAATTAAAAAAAAAATTAAATTTTAGGTGTAAATGACCATGCTAGGAGGCACCTGTCCCCTTACAGCGTATTTTCTTGGCAATCACTAAGAAAAAACATTCAGGCAGCACTGCAGTATGGGGCAGGGAAGACTGCATCACCAGCAACATTAAGCAATTATTTACATCTGCTTGGCGAAGGTGTCTTTGCAGCTCTGTGCTTTGCTAAAGGGAACCACAAATTTGCAACCAGGTAGTTTTCATCCAAGTTAAACGTTTGAAATAAAAATTGCACCTTGTACATGCTTAGGAAACACTAGTTACAGTTAATTAATTCCTGTGTTTATATGTTCTTCCACACCAGATGGCTTGGTGAGCCATTCAAGCACTCCCAAACAGGACATCTTTTGGCAAGTTCCTTACAGAGACTGGACACCACTGGCAGTTTGGCAGCAGCTTCGTACCGCTATGAGCAATGAATAAATAACACTGACACGCTCAGGTGTTCTTCTGTTCCAGGAAACGTGCTTCCAGCTTGATAAACTAGCTTAGTGAGCATAATAAAAAGGCAGATCGAAATGGGCTTGGACTGGATGTTTATCCGTAACCTCAAAATATGCAGTCTGTCTCCAGTAGAAGCCATTTCCATGGAAATTCCAGCAAGATGCCATTACAAATGAATAGTCTGGTTTCAGATCTAACTACAACTCAAAGTGAGAAATCACTTTGGTGTGTGTGTCTTCTGTGTATTCCACAGGAAAATGATACAACCATTTCACAGATTAAATGGCATGTACCAAGATTTATATTAAGCCTTTAAAATGTTCTTGGTAAAGGTGACTATCAGCTAAACTTGGAGAGCACATAAAGGTAAAATAGGGCAGAAGATTGAACTGTCAAAAAGTCAGTGTTCTATAATTTTTCTGTGGAAAACTCAAATCTATGTCAGGAAAAAAAGGACTATTTATGCAAATAGCTGTTGAAAACAGTCAGGAATTATTAAAGAGAGAGGAGTTTCCTCCAGCGAAGCCATCCATTTTGCAGGTTTCTGTGTGCCTCTACTCAGTCTCCTCTCATATGTTTTTCTTTTAATCTTTAAACTGAGAACATCTACTTATTTTAAGTCCTCTGCCACACAGTTACATATGCTGCTTTGCATTCAGCAGAGGCCACTGGGAAGCTGGTAAATGATCTTCCTGGATTTTTTTTCGTATCAGGAGCAGGAAGAGTAGTACTCGGGGAGGACGACACGGGACAACTAAAACAAAACCCCACAAACCAGTTGTTTTTTTTTTAATATTCAGGCTGTAGAGCTTCATGGAACTTCCCATGAAGTCAGAGTGACCTTCTCTGTTAAATTTAACTGATGTTAGATCTGGCCTTCATTGAGCATGAGCAAAAGTCTGCCCCAGCTAGTTTCCAAACATCTGTGAAAGGGGCTTCCATGCTGAAATCGGTACCTCCAAATAAGAGTGCCTCAAACAACAGCCCCCTGCAGCAAACTGAACAGGCTGAATTCTTTAAAAACCTCTGACTCATGCAGCAGTAAAAACTCGGCAGCATTACACCCAGAGTTGGTTAAATATTTATTGCCTGGCAATTTTATCCCTTGATTACATATTATCCAATAAGAGATCATAATTACAACAAATATGTATATAGCTTATGGTTTTCATGTATGTACGTGGGTTTTCAACAAGCTGAAAAATCTCATATCCAGCCAGACTTACTGTTCATATTTAGACCAGGTTTATGCACCTTAATTGTAATGTGTCCCAGGAGTTATCTCTTATTTCATCACTGACAATGAGATGACTCAGCACACTTCCCCAAACAATCCCATATGGAGAATATATGGCTGCAGCTGCAGGGTCAACCTCGGTCACAACTCTACTGCCTGTGGCCATAACCTCGTCTCTTAATGCTTAAGAAATTGCCTTTTCATAACTCAGTTCTTGGGATATCATACAACATATTCAAGAAGCAGCAGGAGATAAAACAGAAACAATAAATGATGCAATACTTTAAGCTTTACTATCGCCAGTATTTCACATTAACTCATCTCAGGATACGGCTATGATCTCCAAAACAAGAAGATGCCAGTCACAACGACACTGTGCGCCCAGCTAGCCATCCACTAGGAAGAAGAACGACACCTTAGTTCTTGCATGTTGCTGCAATATTCAGACTAGAGAAGACAGCTCCTGCTGTGCTCCTGAAACCCTACTGGACTATTAAAAATGCAGTTACTCCATGAGGATCATCAGGACTGTGTTCCTCCTGGCGGGAAACGTAGAAGCTCAAACTTACTTTAGGCTGTGCAGTTGGCAGTGAGCCCCACCAGAGCCTCCTGGGGTGTGAGAAGGATGTCCCAGACCATCAATGCTATTGAAGGACAGAGCAGGGTAAGGACAGACAACCAAGAGAGTATCAGGCATCAGAGGAGCAGAACAGAAATAACTGGTTCTCTAGGACAAAGAAAGGGAGGTTTGCACTACCAGAAAGCAGTTTCCCTAACGCATACATACATAGCCAGAAAAGCGTTTCACCTTTGCAGAAAACAGCACCATGATTTTCTTTTCCAAACCGAATTCTGAAGCAAATAATATTTCCCTGGTGGACAGCAAGTGTCAGTCAGCACTTCCAGCCTCAAAGAACTATCACCCAACTAAATTTGAGAGTACTATAGTCCTTCATTACAATTTTTATTCTCCAGCCTTCCAGCTTCACCTCAAAAATAATTTATGAGCTTTGTGTCAGATAAAACCTCCCTTCTTTTAAAAGGAGTTACACCCTTCTGCTAAGAAAGCAGCACTGATATGGGTCCTTTGGTTCATTTCTTTTTGTAACATTCACCTCATACACATCTCTCTTGACATATAACTAAATTAAGTGTGACTGAGATGCTTATGATTACTGGATCCAGTTAAAAGAATATGAGACCCTGGGAGCACAGAAATCTCCATGCACTGAGGCATCACCTCCCTCTTCTTCTACTGTCTGAAACTGGAATAGACTCTGATTGCATTAAGAGAAGATGAGACCTCCAAGCAAAGTTTTTAAAAGTGAAAACCTGAGGGAAGGGGAAAAAAAAAAAAAAGGAAGGAAAAAACCCCAACCCAAGCAGTTGAGCCTGAAAGAAAAGAAACAAGAAGTGGAACAATTAAAGTTCCCTAATAGGTAACAATCGCCAGTGATTCAAAATCCTAGAACATTTAAACAGAGCCCTGGTATCCACAAGGAAGGAGATGGACTCGAGCACAATGGAGGCACATAGAAAAGAGTGATTTTTTTCTTAAATACTGCCCTGAAGCCCTGAGGATATTGATCTCCTAAATATCATTCAAGTAAACCAGGACGAGAAGGCAAGCTATTAACCTCAAGTTTGCAAGTCTGAAAAACATCACAATCTGAAATACACCTGTTAGGAGATGAAAATTAAAGAGGCTTGCAGAAGGAAAGAGCATGCTGAAGCATTTTTGATTGCTCTTAAATTAACAAGCCAAAACAGAACTGTGATACTTGGGCAGCTTTCCTTATAAGACAGTGACTGTGCTCAAAGAAGAGACTGCTGACAAATACAAGTTTACAGGCAAGGCTGTTTCTGCCTTCAGAGAAATCATATTGTGTTGAATGAAAATGTTGTAGCGAAAGCAAGGTGAAACTAAACTGGATGCCCACCATTTAGAGAGGAAACTGAAAAGCAGGTCATAAGAGTAAGAATTCAGAAGAACTTTCGCAGGCCAAAAGGCAAGAGAAACACAAAAGTATTGCAAAAGATACAGCAGAAGTACAGCCCCAAATAATCTCCAGCATTTCAAAAACACTGTACCAAAGCTACAGAAATCACTGCTAAGAAACATGGAGCCCAGTAGTAGCAAATGTAAAGGAGATGACCACACAAGCGCACTGCTAGCGCTGGAGGGGCAGCACAGGGGGCAGCCAGAGGGACTGCCGTCAACACTCTGTGAAAATAAGAGCTGAGACAAAGCCTCAGTACTCTCAGCAGATGATGATACAGCATTATTTGATACAGCGCTTTGAATTACATGTCAGCACTTGTGGTTCAACTTGAAAATGTTATGGAAATCTGAATGAAAAACCTTATATACTGGTGAACCCAAAACTTTAATGTAAGGACAGTTCCTATTGAAAGACGGAATCGAATACAAGCTACAGTGGAAAGTTAAAGATGTGCAGCAAGGTTTGTTGTAATTACAGGGAATATTAGGATTAAAAGTATATGTAGCTTTGGGCTTGGTTCAGCAAAAAGACACTATGAGAGGAAAAACAACTACTCGGTCCTCAGAACAACGTAGAATACATTTACAAAGTCACAGGCAAACATAAAACCCTGCAGAACACCATGAAGGATAGTAGGACTACAAAAGCAGGACAAAGCCAGCCCACACCAACTCAGCTGGAGTTTGCAGAGCAACCTCACAATATACACACAGAGCAGTGCTGGTGGTATAATTACTGCTTATATGCCACTAATTTCTTAAAGATAAGACAAACAATGCCATTTATTTAAAAAGGAACATGGTCTCAAAACCCTTCAAGCACTTCTGAACATCTCAGGTCATTATTACCTCAGCATAAATACAGAATCACAGAATGGTAGGGGTTGGAAGGGACCTCTGGAGATCATCTTGTCCAACTCCCCTGGCTTGAGCAGGCACACCCAGAGCAGGGGGCACAGGAACGCATCCAGGCACATTTTGACTGTCTCCAGAGAAGGAGACTCCACAGCCTCTCTGGGCAGCCTCTTCCAATGCTCTCTCACCCTCAAGGTAAACAAGTTTTTCTCATATTGAGGTGGAACTTCCTGTGTTCCAACTTGTGCCCATTGCCCCTTGTCCTGTCGTTGGGCACCACTGAAAAGAGCCTAGACCCATCGTCCTGACACCCACCCTTTAGATATTTATAGGAATTGATGAGATCCCCCCTCAGTCTCCTCTTCTCCAGGCTGAACAAACCAAAGTCTCTCAACCTTTCCTCATATGGGAGATGCTCCAGCCCCCTGATCATCTTCATAGCTCTCTGTTGCACTTGCTCAAGCAGTTCCACATCCTCTTAAACTGGGGGCCCCAAAACTGGACACAGTACTCCAAATGTGGCCTCACTAGGGCAGAGTAGAGGGGGAGGATAACCTCTCTTGATCTGCTGGCCACGTTACTTCTAATGCACCCCAGGATACCATTGGCCTCCCTGGCCACAAGGGCACATTGCTGGCTCATGGCCAACCTGCTGTCCACCAGCATTGTCAGGTCCTTCTCAACAGAGCCACTTTCCAGTAGTTCAGCCCCCAACCGGCACTGGTGCATGGGGTTGTTCCTCCCCAGGTGCAGGACCTCGCACTTGCTCTTGTTGAATTTCATCAGGTTCCCCTCGGCCCAGCTCTCCAGCCTGTCCAGGTCTCGCTGGATGGCAGCACAGCCTTCTGGTGTATCAGCCACTCCTCCCAGCTTGGTATCATCAGCAAACTTGCTGAGGGTACACTCTGTCCTTTCGTCCAGGTCACTGATGAATGTGTTGAACAGGACTGGACTCAGCACAGACCCCTGTGGAACACCACTAGTGACAGGCCTCCAACCAGATTCTGCTCTGTTGATCACGACCCTCTGAGCTCTGCTGTTAAGCCAGTTTTCAGTCCCCCTCACTGTCCACTCATCTAACACACACTTCCTTAGCTTGTCTGTGAGGATTCTGTGGGAGACAGTGTCAAAGGCCTTACTGAAGTCAAGATAAACAACATGCACTGCTCTCCCTTCACCTACCCAGCCAGTCACACCACCATAGAAGGCTATCAGGTTGGTCAAGCATGATCTTCCCTAGGTGAATCCATGTTGACTACTTCTGATAACCTTCTTTTCCGCTACATGCCTGGATATGACCTCTAGGATGAACTGCTCCATCACCTTTCTGGGCGTGGAGGGGAAGCTGACTGGCCTATAGTTTTTCCCAAGTCCTCCTTACTGTTTTTGAAGACTGAAGTTCCATTTGCATGTTTTATATTTATCAGACACAGCAGTTCATGCTCTGTACACCTCTCCTAGGCTTGTGGGAACAGGATCTCAGTTCACTGTCTTGTTTGCAATTTGAAGATTACGTTTATACACGAGTTTTCATAATGTCAGACCAGATCCTCAGGCTCAAATGAATATAAACCAGAGACTTTGATATGAATCATCAAATTTACTCAAACGAGACACCTGATGTAACCAATTCAAATACAGTCATGTTACTACAGCAAGAAGTAACATTTCCTGTAGATGCCAAAACACAGCCTGCAAAAGGATGTCATTGCGAACACTTATGCAAAAAGAAGCTTTTAGTGGTTTTAATTGGTGTTGGATTTGTACTTTGTTTTCTATCATGGGTGTGAACGAACCCAAAACTTCAAAACAAAATTCCACTGAAATTAATGAGTTCTGCATGACAGAGGCTTACTGAGCTGCCATAAGAATCAGAAGAGTAGTTGGAAATTTCACTGAGGTTCAGATTAAAAGTTAATAGGTTTCAGTGAACCCAACTATTATCACTGATGATACCAAGCTGGGAGGAGTGGCTGATACACCAGAAGGCTGTGCTGCCATCCAGCGAGACCTGGACAGGCTGGAGAGCTGGGCCGAGGGGAACCTGATGAAATTCAACAAGAGCAAGTGCGAGGTCCTGCACCTGGGGAGGAACAACCCCATGCACCAGTGCCGGTTGGGGGCTGAACTACTGGAAAGTGGCTCTGTTGAGAAGGACCTGACAATGCTGGTGGACAGCAGGTTGGCCATGAGCCAGCAATGTGCCCTTGTGGCCAGGGAGGCCAATGGTATCCTGGGGTGCATTAGAAGTAACGTGGCCAGCAGATCAAGAGAGGTTATCCTCCCCCTCTACTCTGCCCTAGTGAGGCCACATTTGGAGTACTGTGTCCAGTTTTGGGGCCCCCAGTTTAAGAGGATGTGGAACTGCTTGAGCAAGTGCAACAGAGAGCTATGAAGATGATCAGGGGGCTGGAGCATCTCCCATATGAGGAAAGGTTGAGAGACTTTGGTTTGTTCAGCCTGGAGAAGAGGAGACTGAGGGGGGATCTCATCAATTCCTATAAATATCTAAAGGGTGGGTGTCAGGACGATGGGTCTAGGCTCTTTTCAGTGGTGCCCAACGACAGGACAAGGGGCAATGGGCACAAGTTGGAACACAGGAAGTTCCACCTCAATATGAGAAAAACTTGTTTACCTTGAGGGTGAGAGAGCATTGGAAGAGGCTGCCCAGAGAGGCTGTGGAGTCTCCTTCTCTGGAGACAGTCAAAATGTGCCTGGATGCGTTCCTGTGCCCCCTGCTCTAGGTGTGCCTGCTCAAGCCAGGGGAGTTGGACAAGATGATCTCCAGAGGTCCCTTCCAACCCCTACCATTCTGTGATTCTGTAATACAGGTTGTGAGTTTCATAAGTATCACAACCAACCAAAACCACAAGCAGAACCTCATATAAAGAAAGAGGTAGCCTGAATTTCTAGGAATACAAGACTGGAAGCGGCTGTGAAAATGGTGTGTAGATGATGGCATAACTGTGCCTTCTTGCTGCGTGAAGCAGGACTCTGACTACCTTCCTTACCAACCTTGATTTCATTTGTTTATAACTTCATGATGAAAGGAGCACAAGAGAAGTATATTACTTGGCATCCCCCCTCTTCGTAGCAGAACTGTAGAGGAAAACTGCTGGAGCTCAATAGAAGAAATTACATGATCATGAAGTGCAAAGTGACAAATCACAGAATCCCAGTTTGGAAGGGAACTCAGGGATCATCTAGTCCAACCTTTCTAGGAAGAGCGCACTCTAGACAAGATGGCCCAGCACCCTGCCCAGACAACTCTTGAAAGTGTCCCACGTGGCCGAGTCAACCACTTCCCTGAGGAGATTATTCCAATGGTGACTGTCCTCACTGTAAAAACTTTTCCTCTCATGTCCAGTTGGAATCTTCTCAAGAGCAACTTGTGTCCATTCCCCCTTGTCCTCCCCATGTGACTCTGTAAAAAGGGAGTCTCCATCTTTTTTGTAGCTGCCCCTTAAGTACTGGCACATGGGGATGAGATCCCCTCTAAGCCTCCTTTGCTCAAGGCTGAACAAACCCAGTTCTCCCAGCCTATCCTCATATGGCAGCTTCCCAGTCCTTGGATCATCTTGGTGGCCCTTCTCTGGACCCCTTCCAGCCTGTCCACACCCTTTTTGTATAGCGGGGACCGGAACTGCACACAGTACTCCAGGTGTGGCCTGACAAGCTGAGTAGAGCAGGATAATGACTTCTTTATCTCTGCTGGTGATGCCCTATTTGATGCAACTCAGCATCCTGTTGGCCTTCTTGGCCGCAGCAGCACACTGTTCGCTCATGTTGAGCTTTCTGTCCACCAGGACCCCCAGGTCCCTTTCCACAGAGCTGCTCTCCAGCCAGGTGGATCCCAGTCTGTGCTGCACTCCTGGATAATGTTTTCCCAGGTGCATGACCTTACACTTCTCCTTGCTGAACTTCATAAGGTTCTTGCTGGCCCACTCTTCCAGCCTATCCAGCCTATCCAGATCTTCCTGCAGAGCAGCTCTCCCTTCGGGAGTGTCTACTTCCCCACTCAACTTGGTGTCATCAGCCAACTTCATCAGGCTACACTTGATGCCGTTATCCAGATCACTTATGAAGATATTGAATAACAATTGGCCCAATATCGATCCTTGGGGGACTCCACTTGTGACAGGTTGCCACTTGGAAAAGGAGCTATTTATCACCACCCTTTGGGTGTGGCCTGTCAGCCAGTTCCCCACCCACTGCACAGACCACTTGTCTAGGCTATAACGCATTAATTTCTCCAGGAGGAGACTGTGGGGGACTGTATCAAAGGCCTTGGAGAAGTCCAGGTAGGCAATGTCCACCGCCTGCCCCATGTCAACCAGGCAAGTCACTTTGTCATAGGAGGCCACCAGATTTGTCAAGTGAAGTCCATGTTGGCTTTTCCCAATCACATGCTTCAATTGACTTGTGATGGCCCCCAGGAGGATTCGTTCCGTAACTTTCCCAGGGATTGAAGTAAGGCTGATGGGCCTATAGTTACCCGGATCTTCCCTCGAGCCTTCCTTGTAGATAGGGGTAACATTTGCCTTCCTCCAGTCCTCTGGGACATCCCCTGTTCTCCACGACTCCTCAAAGATTATGGAGAACGGCCTTGCGATGATGTCAGCCGGCTCTCTCAACACCCTCGGGTGGATGGCGTCAGGGCCCATTGATTTGTAGGGGTCAAGCTCCTGTAGTAATTCATATACTAACTCTTCCTTCACTGATGGTGGGTCGGTGTTTGGGTCAATTGGCAATTTTGTTCCAAAAGCCTGCGACCCTACAGTGCTGGTAAAGACAGAGGTGAAGAAGGTGTTGAGGACCTCTGCCTTTTCAGCATCATTGGTGATTGACTCTCCATTTAACAGTGGGCCTATGTTTTCCTTCTTTTCCGGCTCATGGTTGACATGTCTGAAGAAACCTTTCTTGTTATTTTTTATGTCTACAGCGAGTTTCAATTCGAGCTGGGCTTTTGCTTTTCTAACTGCATCTCTGCGCACTCTGGCAATGCCCTTGTAGCTCTCGACAGATAATCCTCCACTTCTCCATCTCTGGTATGCTTCCCTTTTGGATTTGAGTAGACCCAGGAGGTCATGGTTGAGCCATGGGGGCCTCTTCCTCCACTTATTTCCCTTTCCTTCGTAGGGGATAAACTGGCTTTGTGCTTCCAATAGAGAGTTCTTGAAGAACTCCCAGCACTCACTAGCTCCTTTGTCATCCATGGAAGCTTCCCTTCGAATCCCTCCCAATTGAGCCCTGAGTGAACTGAAGTTTTCTCTTCTAAAACCCAGAACCCTTGTCTTAGAGCTGACCTTCAGCACACTCAGCAGGATCCCAAACTCCACAATATTGTGGTCGCTGCAGCCAAGGCTATCACTAACCGAGATATTACAAAGCAGTCTTTCTCGGTTTGTGAATAGCAAGTCCAGCAGCGCCTCCTTCCTGGTTGGCACATCCAACATTTGTATCAGGAAACAGTCCTCTATACACTCCAGGAACTTGGTGGATGACATGGAGCTGCCGTATTATTCTTCCAGCAGATGTCTGGGTAGTTAAGTCCCTCATCAGGACCAGGTTCTGTTGGCCAGAAGCTTGCTTTAGTGCCCCAAATATCACTTTGTCAGCTTCGTTATCGTGGTTAGGAGGTCAATAGCAGATGCCCACTGTGAGGTCCTGCTTGGATATGACCCCTTTGACTTTAACCCAGACGCATTCGATAAGGGTGCGACTGCTCTATCACCACACTGCTTGGCCTGACTTACTCCCCTGCTGGACATGCTGGTGTGAGCGTTTTCGTAATGGATCCCACCCCCCAGGTCCTTCAGTTTAAAGCCCGCCTCACCAAATTAGCCAGTCTACTGCTGAAGATTCCCTTACCCCTTTTAGACAGATGGATTCCATCCCTCCCTAGCATGTTGTCATCACTGAAGAACACCCCATTGTCATAAAAGCCAAACCCCTCACAGTCGTACCAGCCACGTAGCCAGGAGTTGATGTACATTATGCTGCCCTGCTTGGCAGCGAAGTGCCAGACCACAGACAGGTACAATTAGAGGCAGATGAAAGTCATCCAGAGCAGCAGACAATGACATCTCTGGGGATGGTTCACAAAAGTATGTTTTTCTGGGACCTCCTCTGGGCAGCTGGGTTGTTTAGCCTCTCACATGAGCTTTCTGATCTCTCCTGGCAATAATTAGCAACTTTGCGCAAAATTTTGCAGATGAGAATGCTGCTTTCTCACTTTTCAGTCGTGAAATTCCTCTTTTCCACCATGCCCAAACTGTGCAAAAATGAACGAAAAATAAAACAAATGTGGCAAGTCACGAGCAAACCATCCAGGGAGCAAAGCACAGGCACAAATCCACAGAAATCTGAATCTAGTTAGGCACATTGCTGCTTTCTTGCACAAGTAGGACAATCTTCTCCCTGCTGTTCTGGCAGAAGGGAACCACAAAGATTTTCCATCAGCAATTTTCCACAGAACTTGTCATTCAGACAATTTTTTACGCTCTAGAAACACACAGAGAGATTGTGGTTGCAATACCCTACTGGATGCCTACATTTGGCTGCAGGGCACAGGAGTTCCTGCTGTCTCCAGCTGTAACCAAGGAGCTCATTACCTGGGGAGTCAAGGTTTACGCAGAATAGGCTCAGCTGTCCCCCAAGCAAAACTGCAGAGCTGTCTGTAGTATTTGCTTTAAGTAAACAAACATATACCTATGAATTATTATACAATAGGTACAGACAGGTGTTATTTGCATGGTCAGGAATATTTCCAACTTCTAAGTAATCTTTAGAAAACAAAAAAGAAATCCCAGCAAAAAAAATGGGGAGATTCCGATTGGACGTGAAAGGGAAATTTTCCACATTGAGGACAGTCAACCATTGGAATAATCTCCCCAGGGAAGTGGTTGACTTGGTCACGTTGGACACTTTCAAGAGTCGTCTGGACAGGGTGCTGGGCCATCTTGTCTAGAGTGTGCTCTTCCTAGAAAGGTTGGACTAGATGATCCCTGAGGTCCCTTCCCACCTGGGATTCTGTGAAACCAGGCCATATATTGCTATGTCACCTGCACTCGTGTTCATCTCATTTTTAGCACCTAAGACCTCCTGCACTGTCAGCATAGTTTCTTATTGCTGCAGTAGCGAGAAAAATGTAATTCATTAAACAAAGAACTTTTACTGACAGTTGTAATGCACGCTGGGGTTTCATGTTAAAATACCAGATCAATTTGATTAAGTATATATTTTTATGACACGTGTCAATGGAACACAAGCACTGAAATGCAAAAAACTTCAGAAATGGCTCCCACCTAAGGCTTGATGCAAGAGCATTTACAGCTAACAGTCACAACATCAGCAGGAACATCTCCCTGGTCTGGCAGGAGCAGAGAGAAGTGCACATGTGCACATGTGCCCTTTTTTGTGGAGGGTGGGAGAAAAAGCATATTGAAAGCCAACCTCCCTTCAGATGCAACAATTGAAACGTGCTTCTCAGAGTTAGTCTTGGACCAAATCAGGCCCCTGATCCAACGTGTCCAGACTTCCAGAGTGTCAAAAACCAATCTGGAAGATTTGTTTTTAAGAACTGTACATAAAGAAGTCTTGATCCTGGCATTTGGGAGTTCTGCAGATCCTCAAAAGTTCGGTACGGATGACGGTCAATGCTGCAAAATTCAGTAAAGTCAATCTTCAACTATCACAAATGGAAGCTTGAGCAAGAGCAACAGGGGCAGGCTTGACTTGCTGGGTCAAGGCAGCACTGCAGCCATCACCCTAGCACACTGCACTGTCCTTCCCAGAGCTACAACTGGCCCCTGATGAACAGCCTTCCTCCAGTTGCAGATGAAAACAATTCACATCTCTCTAGGAACAAGCTGCTACTGCAAACCATGCTGTATAAAAAGATTTTGCTATTTTTTCTAACTAATTTTAATAACTATTTCAGTGTAGCTATGCTTGTCTCTGTCCATTTGCGTAATAAGAGCGGTGTGTATATCTGCTGATGGGGACAATGTAAAGCTATATTTGGTAATTTGTGCATTCACCTAACAACTTCAGTGTGCCCAATTACCAGTATGTTGTTTTATGTGAGAACATATCATATCTTTATTTTTGCCAATGCAGGAGGTGATAGCATATTTGCACCTCTGTGTATTGTGAAGCGGGATGCTCCTTCACAACTTAATGGAGCCACATACTTGAGAAAATGCATCATACAAAGTGGTTTTGAATCTTAACACCAAACTCTGCAAGCAGGCCTCAAAGAAACTAGCACTTTAAGGATACGGAAAACAAACCAAAACAAAAAGCAAAACTTCCACAAACACAGCTCCACAACTGACAAATACATTGGACCAAGGTAACATTTGAACTGAAGAATTTTGCTTCTCTTTTCAGCTGAGTCAAAACAGTTTGTTTTAGGAAGGCCAAGTTACTTGGCTCTGACTCACTGCTGCTCATCTTTTGCCAAAAGAAGTGGTTGTTCGGGAGGGCGATGGTCTCCCAAAGGAAAAGGCACATTTGCACCCTGCAAGAACTTGCCCCAGAGCAGACTGTCAAGTGCTCCATGCCCTGTGTGGAAAAGGTCCAGGAAGTTTAGTCTCCTATAAGTAGAGACAACTTATCAACTGAATTCTCAGCAAGGCCACAGAAGTGTAATTTCCACCTTCACCCCTCACATCACCTGCAAACTGTCAAACAGGCCCTTTGGCAAACTCTGCTCAGCAGCCTGAGAAAGCAATCTCTTGATTATCTCATTCACTGGCTTAACAATGGATTTGATGCTACCGTGACGCATATAGTCCTTCGCCTCCAGACAGACCTGTTAGCACCACCAGGAACGTGGCTGGCATGCTGGCTTTCTGCAGAAAAACTTAAATTATGTATTCTTTGGGAAAACAAGTCTAAGGCATAAGTGGACACAATAGGATGTGTTTCTTCCTAAGAATGGTCATTTGGGTTTTTTTTTTTTCTGAATACAGTCCCACTGATCATATATATTTTTTTAAAGGAAATAAGTAACATTTGTTTTCACTACACATATGAATACATGGATAAATGCACACATTTGTTTTTAACCTGGTTGGGCTATTACATGCTAGTTAACTGTGGTAAATTCAATAACTGACGTATAGTCTTACCCTGCTGCAAAGGACATAGATTTTTATGTAACGTATCTCTTATTTGCTGTAGTTTAAATAGAGACAGAAACATGGAAACACAAGAGTGAAAGAGTTTATATACTGTGATAAGTCTCAGGTAGGCAAAACTAATTAGACTAAAAGGAATCAGAATAAGGAGGAGTCATCAGAGGTGCCCCTGAGAGAAACCAACCAGGCCTTTTATAATATAATCAAGGCTAAAAAAAATTGTGACCCCCAAGAGAAAAAATAGGTACATCTGCTTCTGTGATATTTATAAATGCTTATTATATACTCAGAATAAGGAAGTCTGAGCTGGGACCTGTTCCTTTTACTCCAATCTCAAGTCAATGCAGATGCATTCCCCAAAGCCCTGTTTACATTGCTTCAAACCCAAGTCTACCAGTGATGTCCGAGGCCACAGTTACAGCTCTGAAGCACCAACACATCAGATTTATCTCACCTATCATTGTATTTCAGTCCTACATGAATTATTCATTAAATATCTACATTGCTTTCAAAAATAACTATTATATTTATTACTGCACATCAAAAATTTCAAAACAGTTTTCTTACAATCCAGTTAGACTCTTATTTGTGTAGAGCAGATCCTTGAACTCTCTGTTCCCAGCTCATGTTCAGAGAGTCAAAATTTACTGTACTTTCCAGAGCTATGAAGTGTTAGAAGCTTCCCACAATCACTCTGCTACAATATCAAACAAATCAAAGGTGTCTCAGATCTCTGTAGTCTTAGGTCTTAAACAACAGCAGGTGGAACACTACAGTTTACAAAAAGTCTTTAGATAGTGTTAGGAGGTATCGCATCCTGAGGTTAGTGTTTCACATGCTTGCCATATAATATTTAAGAACAGGTGAAAAGAAAAAACCTCTTAATATCTTAGGCTCCGCAGCTACATCTTATTTTAAGCACTATGAAAATTTATGTTCTCTTAGACTGGCTAAACTTAGCAATATTTAAGTGAAGACCATTCATTCTTTTTTCAACATAAGCTTTACTTTTTCACTCCCAGTTTCTTAATCCAGGTTAACCCTAATACTCAAAATTCCTTCTACGTAAAAAGGTCTCCTTGCTTTGAACAATAGCAAATTCACCATGCCTTTGATTTAAAAACCATCTCCAGATACTATTGAAATTACTTTTTTTTCAGATGCTAAAAGGCATAACAATAACGAGATGTCCTGTCTGAAGAAATAAGAGTATGTGCTGTTTGATTTAAATAATTATCTAAATTATTATTATAATAATCACAAACATTCCTGTGAGCCTATTTTGCCAGCCCTTACTCACACTGGTATTTGTTACAGTTCAGTGCAACACATGATCCACTTCCAGTGCCATAATTCACCACACTGAATCCCATGATTTTAATCTTCTGTGGCAAATACTGTTAAATACATGCTCTTGCTTACACATGGTAATTTATTTGGAACGTTGTTATAGGCTGATGATTTCAGACTAGAATATCTTTAGAAAAGATATTTTTCTTCTCAATTATAAGATCAACTTTTTCTTAATAAGAGATGTTTTGACTTCCAGACCCAACATGCATAACTTAACAGCCATGATTATAAAATTCATTCTGCCTTCCTACTTTTAAGTGTAGGGGTACATACACAGAAGCTCAGCAAAAGTTAAGCAGGTAGCACATACCAATGGCACCGTAAAGCTAAACTAATAAATGCATAGTCTTGAAGTTTTCCCACAAGAATTAAAAAAATCCAAAGCGACAAACATGCTGTATTAAGCAAAAAGAGACCATGTTTTCTGTGGGTGCTCCAGCTCAGGGCAACAAAGTCTTTTTTGGGAAGAAAAACAGTCAGGCTTTAAATCCCTTCTTTGTTCAGCACTAAATGTTCCCTCTCCCAGGATTCAAGATCAGGCTGTTTCTGTGTGGAAAAGCTTACCTTAAAAGAGATGATAGAATCAATTTTCTCGTAAGTGGGTTTTTCAAGGTTTTGTTTTGTTGTTTGGTGGGTTTTTTTTTTTCCTTCTCTAAATGAGCAGCTGTTGGAAGTTGCTTGACTTGCTGGTACCAGTACAGGTAGCAATGAATGAAGGAGCAAAGAGTGGAGATGGAAGTCAATGGTGCATGAAATATGCAATGTATGACAATGCTGAACATCACATTTTTCCAGCCTACTCAGGGGAGCAGCAGTTTGCCCCTGAGGGGTCAGTATACTCATCAGAAAAGACACACCCATGCCAGCAGCACCAGTTTACTGAACAAAACTGTAACAGTGACTCCTCGTCCTACTCCAGGACCAGATAATCAGCAGCCTCCAAGGTGGGGCAGAGGGTACAGGCAAGTGGCAAAGGGAGAAAGACACAGGGAGGCAAAGTGGTGGTGGATGGACAGAGAAGACAGGGCAGATGAGGAGCCCAACAATAGCAAGTGAGAGCTGAAAAATAAAGCAGGGGAGGAGGAACACTGTATTTAAGGTCTGGAGCAGAAAAGAACTGGCACCAGCACGAGCAACTGTGTTTTAGCATGAAGGAATGAGGGTGATGTGGAAATGGGACCATGCAGTGGGGCAGAGATGTACGTCAGCTCACCAGGAACAAGTCACTTCAGGCATCAGGAGCTATATAACCACACAATAGCATATCACAGATACCCAATTGGCATCTTAACTCTATGTTGTAGGCTGACCTGACTCCATGTACAAGCGTCTCTCTAGCAAAGCAGAAATGTCTTAAACAAGGTTTACAAGTTCATCTGCATTGGTGGTTTTTATTCTCTTTTTTCCTGACTCATTTTAATTTCTCTTCCTCTTTAAGCAGCATGGTGTTTAACATTCAGCTTTTATGTGTGAAATAACTGATCACGTCATCAGACAGAGAAATACTCAATTGTATAGTTATAGCTGATAGACAATAATTAAAGATAATGCTCAGAACATGATGCCAACTTAGTGGGAATCAATTTAGTTTCAGGAAGTAGCACTTTTTAAAATAAAAAATAAAATTAAGAAAAAGAAGAGGAAAGGGCCAAAAGGGGGGGAAGCAAGATAAGAATATATGAAGAAAATATGCAAGTCTGTGTAAGCAAAATTTGTTTAAAAAGTGATGCTACAATTTCAAAACTAAGAGAATATGAGGAGGAAAGGAAGAGAGAACCAAAATACCTTTTAAATCTTAAAAGCTAATTTACTATGCAAACAAATGAAACCATGTATCAGCATTTATTTGGTCCTGTCCTTTGCCATACAGTTTAAATATCTCACTCTTGCAGACTTGTATGAAGATGAAAACCTGAAACATCTATAGGATCTTCAGCACTACAAGCGTCTGCTGCGTGTAACCTCGGGTAAAGCACTGTGAAGTTGCCCACAGAGCTCTTTTTTTTTTTGAACCTGAAAGACAAGTCCTACAACTTTTTATTAAATTAGATACTTGGTTTCTGAAAAATCAGCACCATCTCTGAACTGGGCAATGTATAAGTGCGCAAAGAGGTGCTCACACAGCTCGGAAGCAACCTATACATGAGAGGAATCTATAGGGGACACTCTCCACTCAGATTATGTTCTGCCCTTTCCTATCCAAGGCCTGATTTGTGGCATTAAAACATTTCACAGAAATCATTAGCAGGCTTGTACAAACTCTCCTCTTCCATCAACTCTCAGCCAATATTGCTTCCAAGCAAACTATCAGGTATAGAGAAATCACACCTAGGGATGACTTAGGAAGTTCAAAATAAAATACAGAACAAGCTAAATAACTGCCAAGCAATGGCTGATCAAGAGTTCATAAACTCTGTCACCTTTCCTAAGGTACTGCCCACTATCTGATATTCAGAGGCAAAGAGCGAGAGGGAATGTCTAGTTATTCCCCATTACAGCATACCCCACGTCTGCATGTCCAGCAGCATGGGCCATGTTGCAGTGTCTGCTCAAATTCAGAGGGGAGAGATGGGACACAACAGATCCAGCTTTCAAACATAAGTGAGACACTTAAAAATCTAGGAGATTTCAATATGCAGAGCTACATATCTTTAAGCTACCTATTAAGCTGGTTTGACTTTCCTTTTATATTACTTTAAAAAAAGTTGGCATTCAGTTTTACTATTTCTTCCTGCCTTGGCAATACCAATTCTGTTAGATGCTGAGGGCACACTGGTGTTGAAGACACACAGGAGGCCCAAGGGACACGGCAGACTCCTCGGATCAAGGATTTCAGCTTTCAGCTGGCTGGGAGCCATCGCTGCCTCTCCAAAGACCAACTACCAACACAGGCTCCTCTGCCAGGTTAAATAACACTTTGACCTGTGGCACCACTGCATCAGCTGGCCTTGGTGAAACCAGCACTGCCCAGAGGCTGCAGGATGGGGGGGGACGTGCGGGATGTGGGGCTCCTGCCCACAGCTCCATGCCAGGATGGAGATCCCAGAATTGCCAGCCAGTGGTGCTGACCAACTGGGAACAGTAATTACATGGCTGTCTTTAATTAGGTTTTGCTGCATATTTCATCTCATGCATCTGGGAGGCAGTGTCCTCAGAGGAAATGCATTGTGTGACGTTCAAAAAAATAAAATTTACCAAGAATAAAGCAGTAAGACAAAATGCTATCAGAGGAAGCTACTACAGGTGATACAGGAATGCTTTCAGGAAATCAGCAGCCTGGTAAGATTTGCAAACTAAATATCAGCACCGTGGTACAGAACTAGAGAGCTAATGGGTTGTATATTTGCCTCACAGAAAAAATATTTTCAGTAAAGCAGGGAAGTTGCATATATACATCTGCTATAAATATTTAACAACTCCACACCAGCTTGAAACAAGCAAACTCAATACACGCATTATTTTGAACCAATCCCCATTTCCCGCGGTGCAGACACAGGGAACACTACCCTCTGCTGTAGGAAAGCTCGAAGTGCCTGCCCAGACTGCACTGCCGGCACAGCCACCAGCTCCAGGGAAGCCTCCGGACGCCGTCTCCCCCTCACCCACGGTGAGCACACCGCTGCTTTCCCCAGCGAGTCACCCGTGGCCCACCCAGGTCGTCGCCCTGAGGCTGCTGTGCAGGGTGCGACGTGCGGTGTGTGCGGGGAGCTCCGAGGTCCCCACGGCTCTGGCACAAGCTGTGCCCTTAACTGGCCTTGCAGCTGCGCTGCTGCTGCCTCTCGCTCTGACAGCAAGGGATTGCTCCTTGGTTTTGATATGGACTATCAGAGGTTTTCTAAAAATAAGTGCATTGAATGAAATAGCTTAAAGTGTGTTTGTACTGAAATATGCTCACTTAGGCCTTTGTTCTTATATTAATTTATAATTTATATTACATATAAGTGATTTCCAAGTTGTGTTCAGTCTTTTACTACCCTTTCCCCATGCCACTTTGTATTCCCTGCTCAAATCACAAAGTGATCTGACCCAAATATTTACTTCCTAGAAGGCTGAAATATAGTTGTTCCATTGCATTCAACAGCCTAAAATCAGAGCCTACAGCTCAGCCTCTGCCCTAAAGAGCCCTGGCCAGGATTGCTGAAGCATCTCTTCTTCCAGGGTACCTCAGCTTGTGCTGAAGGGTCTCTCCTAACCACTCAGGCACCCTCTTCCTTACATCAGGACAGCATGCAGACAGCAGAGAACACTTACCTGCCTTACAAATGCAAGTCTGAAAAGTTCCTAACTGCCCAGGCTGCATTAGGGATTAGCTGAGAACCAGATACTACATTGCCCCCTGCAGCAGTGTATGTGCGTGCTCACAGTAAGCGAGGAGAAATCCAGCTCGAAAGGGCAGACGTAGTCCCAGTCCCCGGGGCTCCTCTGCAAGAAGTTGACGCTCTACTTGCAGCCCTGAGAGTGCAAGATGGGGAGGATCATCCCATGTGGCACCGATGGGGAGGCAGGCCCCTGAGCATGCTCTGCTCCCCTTCAGCAGTCATACCTGTCTGGCCACATAGTGAATCACAGAATCACAGGTTGGAAGGGACCTCAGGGATCATCTAGTCCAACCCAGCTCCCTTCCCTCCGCTGGGGAAGCACAACTCAATCCCACTAAATATTTGCTCAAAAAGAGGTGAAGCAGAAAGGTTTGGACCTGGCTTTCAGCCCACTAACTCTGAAAATTCAACTACTGTGCCCCTGGTACTGCTGCTGCCAATTTAGCAAAAAAACCCCAGAAGTGCCTAGCACAACTTTATGGGAGAAGGGTGATGCTTTCAGGTTTAGATGTTTCCAGTGAATTTACAGCACCCCTAGCTGCACTTCTCACAAGAAAGTAAGGCAGCTGGACTGCAGAAAAGGGTTTAAGCCTGGGGTTCTTTAGTGAGAAGATTAATTTATACATTTCAAATTGCATCAATACAACCTCAGTTTACGTTTTGCCAAGACCAGATTAGACAGAGCAATAACAACTCAATCCATTCAACAAACAGGACTATAGATACGGAGCTTTGCTGTAGCACATTAACACCTTCAACCAAGGACAAAAACACCTACGAGCTGAGACTGCTAGGGGTGCTGGAAGGACATGCGTAAGCAGGACCCGCAGTAGTAGCCAGTATGCACTCGTGTCAAATGAAAATGTGGGACAGAAGAGAGCTCTTGCTTGCACTGATTCATGTCCAAGCTCCAGAGCAGGAGCTTAGGAGACCTCTGAGGTAGCCAAATTCTATCTTTCATGCAACTTAAGATATTAAGTCATGTTATCTAGTAGTCTGTTTCTCTAGCAGCTCCCACACTGAAAGCACATGAAACTCCACACTTTACACAGGTTGGAGCAAAATGAGATGTCACCAAATCTTTCTGAGTGTAAAGGAGGTGGGGGAGATACAATCAGCCTAGAAATCCTTTCAAAAAAATCACACTACTATGATTGTGCACACTATGCACAAAATGCACATCTATTGATCTTGATTACCCTAAATCCTCTCCACACGGAAGTATCCATCACTGCACTGCTTTCCAACCACTGCAAAAGCCTGAAAAGCCTGCTGGCTTATACACAGCTCTGTCCAACTGCCCTCAAACAGCAGCATGGCCCTTCCTGCATGTCCCTTTTCCTCACAACCCCAGACCACAGTTCTGAGTCTCTCGTGTTCAATGAAGACAAGAAAACCTCAGAATACAGAAGTTACCCAAAGAAGTGTTTGCATCTAGAATAAGGCATCAAATTAACCTATTAATACTTCAGATTGAGCACAGGGAAGGTATTTCATTGGGTAATACATAATAAAGCTGGGGAAATTCTTCCCACAGCTGTTGCAGGCTATAAATTAATATTGTTTCAAAAAGTGACTGAAAAGAACCTTATGAACCAAAAAGAAAAAAAATACCCATTAAGTCTTGTTCAATTCAAAGGTCTTACTTCTAGAGTTCAATAAGTCTCTAGGTCACTGATCTCTAGAGATTAGGAGTTTATTTAGGGAAGTAGCTGGATATGCTTGCCATGCTCTAACAGCCTTGCCTCGGCACCCGATACTTGGACCACCTAAGACAGACTACTGAGCCTAATGGGCTTTTGGGCTATCCCAGTACAGCAGCGCTTGTGGCCTATTAAAAAAACATTTTAGGGATTGCACAGTTGAAAGGAAATTAAGAAAATTATGCAGCTGCAAGGTTTCTGTGAAAGCAGGCAAGGGTTTTTCTAAGTCTCAGCCTTAGGCTTTATCTACAGAGAACAGTGAGTAAATGGCACTTGAATTGGTTTAAGAAGTGGCTTAGTTGTTATGCATTACACCCACTTGTTCCTAATGCTGATGGTCTTTAGCCAAAATGGAAGTAGCCTTTGCTGGATTCAGTTTATTTTATTTTGAAAGTGAAGTAAAAGAAGGAGAATTATGGGTACTTGAATACTGAGAACGAATATCAGCAGGTCTAAGATTTAATGCTCTGTAACAAATGCAGACTGACTTCACACAATAGGTCAGCATACCATAAAAAGAGCTGACCCAAACTAGGAAACTGAGGCAAAGGTCTGGAAAACAGCTGCTTCAGGGCCCAAAGTAATAGAAGAATTATGGCCACGGGAACGGAGAATTTCCCAGGGGAGAGAACAAAGGCTGGACAAGTTGGGGGGACCAAGCTGCCCTCCTCAGAAACAGAATTCCTGTGTGACCATTTTAATTTTCCACCTGTAACACAGAAATTACAGCATTTCCTTCTGTCGCAACACTCACGCAGAGATGACCTTGTTAAAGATTGTAGCTGTAGCTTTTGAGCCTCTTACAAAGATCACAAACAGCTAAGGTAGACCCAATGAACTTCAACAGGGATTTTTGGAACTTTCTTGCAACTACTATATAACAGCTTATCTGAAAGACTCAGAACACCATCATTCAGACTCAAGCAAGACGTCTTCAGACAGGCAGTTCTACCACCAGGAAGGAAAGAGTAATTATGTGTAGATATCTGTGATACCAGAGTACACCCTTTAAAGCAACTGCTGCTTAACTAGGCTGCTGTAGTCTTTTAGCAGAAAACTAAGCTCCTAAAACTAACAGGCCAGACTGTACATAGCTCAATTGTTTTTTAAACACTCTTAAAACAGCACTGCAAAGCAAATTATAAACTTAAATATCCAGAATTTCATTCATTTCCTGCAAAACCAACCCAAGTCCAGAAGGTTAACGGAATGACACTTCCCCAGCTCTGCTCCAAGAGAGCAAACCCAAGCTCCATGCTGTGGAGGCTGAAAATGAAATCAAAGATGCGGCACACCACAGGCACTGCTACAGCTCTTTTGCTTATGAGTAAGGCATAAACTAATAACACCCTTAAATGATTGCTGTATCTGACTATGAGAGTGCTTTTTAATTCTATTATTTTTCATTCAAGTTTCATTATTGAAGGAAGAGAAGCAATTAATGGGAAAAGATAATAAACAAAACCCATGTAGATAAAGAATCACCTGTGCTCACTTGATCCATTGCTGCAGGCAAATTAGATAAGAGGAGAGGCAGGCAGATTTTTCTGAGGAATATGTTCTATTGCTAGCTCAAAATCTTAAAAATCAGGCCTTGAATGTATTGAAACAATTACTATAATAAATAATATTCATATTAGAAATACAACACAGTGCAGTATGCTGTCCTCTTGCCTACCCATCCCCAGCAAAAGCCTAACAAAGGGTACTAAATGGTTTTAAACCTGGCTGTGAGATTTGGGTCTTTTTGTTGGAGATTTACACCAGCATTTGCTGAAGATACGCTTTCTGGCCATGGGCTCATTTCCTTTGCTCTGTCTCTCAGCTTCTACATCTATGAAGTCAAAGTGACAACCCAGAGGCCACCACTGGAAATAAGCCCTGTCCTTCTAGCTAAATGGTATCGAGGGGCTTTTCCAAAGTAACACCCCAAGATAGATGCACAGCAGCAGAGACGGCAAACTCTTAAGTCTTCAAGCTGTGCCACGGCTATACTTCTGTCATGCTGCCACCTCACCTAGTCCTAATGCGTGCAGACCGCACACGTCTCCTTCGCACCAGCCCTCCTCTCAAACTCTAGAGACCATGCATGCTTTTGCAAAGCTCTTTCTGATGAGAAAACTTGGTATTAATTCTTGGTATTAATTTACTGTTTAGGAAATTCTGTAAATAATAGAATCCTACAATGGTTTGGGTCAGAAGGGACCTTAAAAATCATCTAACCCAACCCCCCTGCAGTGAGCAGTGACATCTTCAACTAGATCAGGTTGCTCAGAGCCCCGTCCAAGCTGACTTTGAATGTTTCCAGAGATAGGGTGTCAGCATCTACCACCTCTCTGGGCAACCTGTTCCAGCATCTTACCACTCACACAGTAAAGAATTTCTTCCTAATATCTAATCTAAAATCTACCCTCTTTCAGTTTAAAGCCATTACCCCTTGTCCTATCACTAGACTCCCATTTTTCCTGTAGGCGCCCTTTAAGTACTGGAATTCTGCTATAAGGTCTCCCCAGAGCCGTCTCTTCCCTCGGCTAAACAATCCCAAATGGTGCCAGAACAAAAAAGTACAGTCAACCTATTTATCTAGGGCAGAGTATAGGGAGAGTTGAAATACTGCTTAATGACTGAATTTGACATTGCAGAGAAGATATTCCAGCAAAATCACAAGCAATTACTTCCACCCCACCTCTCCCCGTTATCTTGTACCAGCAGCTTTACATAAATACTTGCAAAAACGTACGGAGGATTGCTGATTATTTGAACTGGTGGGTGAAAGTAGAGCACTGTTAGGACAGCCTGGTAAGGGTTAGGACTTTGGCAGACTATGCATCGAATGGTTTTCACAGCATTTGTCAATAACCTCTCTGTTCACTGCACTACAACAAGGGAGGTGGGACCTGCAACAGGCATATCCTGCCTGCTTACACAGCTTTAAACCTTCTTTCTGAATTCAGTCGACAATATCTGTGTTGCTCAGGTGATACCAGCACTGTGCATGCTTGAAAGTGCAACTTCCAAAGAGTTCAGTTTGCTTCAGTAAAGTAAACTACTATCAAGCAGCAAATTCAGAACAGAAGCAGAGATTCCCCAAACAAATAAAGACAGACTCAACATTCACATGCAGCATCCATAATAATTCACAATTATTCATTAAGCATGCACAAGCACCCTGACCATTTCTGGGATTGAATTTAGCTCAAGCAAATTCTTAACACTGTAGAATTTCTCACTCCACAGAGGCCAAGAGCTCTTTTCTGAACACAAATTTGGGAAATAAATTATTTTTATGAAATGCTCCATCATGGAAATGGAAGCAGAAATTACATTTTGATTGCCATAAATGCTATCAATTATTTATCTCCTGTGCAATGGTTACAGAGGCAACTGCTGTATTTTAAAATCATCATGCAGAGAACATGAAACATTTATTTAAGTGGTTGCACACTGCAGAGAGCTTGATTTAACCAGACTTTATTGCACTACTCACTGGAATGAAGACTGGCAGTTTGGTAGTCAGCACTTTTCATGGAAGCTTAAGCTCATTCAGAGCCACTGAATGCAAACTTTTTACACTGACAATTAAACACATATGCAGCTTGGCACAGCATGACCCAGGCAACTGTATGCAAAACTGAGAAAAAAGACCATTTACGAAAAAGAATCACAACTGTGCCCAGAAGTAACACAAAACTTCCAAAATCCAAACTACAGATAAAGAGAGAAGACAGGGCAAAAATCCCATCTTACAGCCAAGTTCTTAGCACATCCAGATTTCACCTCAACCGGGAAAGTCTTGGTTTTGGTCTCTCCTAGTCACTTTTTATTATTCTGTATGTTCTGTTTACAACCCTTGTCATAATTTTGCAAATTACTTGGGACTAAATTAACTGGACTAGACTCCATTATTTTCAATACTGCAAATATATATTACCTGCCTATTTTCCTGCATTATTGGTGCATTATTTTGTTTATTTTTCTTTGAGACTTTATAAAACGTTTTTAACCCTCTGAATTAGCAGATCTGAGGATGAGACACTTAATTAGTTTACATCATTTATCCAAGTAGCAGTACAGCACAGGGGACCTGTGTCATACACAGGTTTGTATCCCTTTGCTAGTGCTTCTGCTCTTGAGTACTAAGTATCAATAACTCATGGTTTGACTTTGCATCCTGAAGGGAAAAGCTGTGGGTTACACAAGCACAAGCCTCTGTACACCCAGACAACACGCAAATGTTGCTTAAGTCTTCAGCGTTCAGTTCTGGAGACCTTCACTTCAGGTTTTCCTGTAGTCAATTTTTCCGCACATGCCGTTTTCTTTGTGAAAGTATCATCTACTGCACCCAGGAAGAATAATTCTAAGAATCAAAATGCAAACACACTCTGCAGGTGACACACACTTAGCACTTGGAAGACTGCACCCCAGGCACCAAGGAGAACTTTCTGTTCCTCAAAGACTCCATGCCAGACAATGTGCCACGGTGCCACCTGGTGCCACTCAGTTACATTATGCAACCACTTTTTTTTAGAGCAAGGAAATAATATGCTTTTGCCATGATTTTCAAACACACCACTGAATTGCTATTTGAGATTAAGAGACTCCAAGTCACCCAGCAGGTTGAGGATGCACACAGTATAGCATGTCTATTATATTACCAATATAGAAGAGGAAAATATAAAAGCTACATGTGCAAGACAGACTGCAAATGCAGAAACTGAGATTGTGCTCAACAATGAAAAATAAAAGGGAAACGGGCACCTTTTGGATGAGATGTCTTCTCTTCTGGCCCAGTCTCCTCCTTTTTGCATTTACACAGTAGACAACAAAAAAAAGGAAGAAGAGTATCTGCAACTCCACCAGTTTAGATAGAAATTAAAATAAGTGGCAATGAAGAGAAACCCCTAAATTTATTTTAGAGAGAAGTACTGTTTGAAAGAGAACACACAGTGATTGCCTGAGGCAGTCAAATGACCGGTTGAGTAAAAGGGGTTTTTTAAAACAAAGATTTCTGTCAGATGCCAGCGCACACGGAGCAGTACTCCCTCGTTCCACCGGAGTGTGCTGTTTGTTTGCAATAGAAAAATACCAGCTCTTGGCTTCCCGGGGCTGCAGGTAGCGCTGCGATCTCCATCCCTCGGTACCCCGCATGCTGCTGCCTGGATCTGCAGCACCCCCTGCTCTAATGCGGCTGTCTGTGTGTTACAGATGTTGGCAGGATTGAATCAGCTGCTCTGTTGGCAGGAGCCTGTATCATCCCAGGCAGATCCCCTTGCTCTGAACTCAGCTACCCTTGAGGCTGACGGAGCTGGTGAGTGCTGTGACACTGCCGCAAATACAGACCTTTCCTTTTGCTTGCTTATTCAATAGTTCCACTCATTAGCCATCGTGCAGGTTAATTAAAATAGAAAGCGTAGAGGGCAACGGCAGCCTATACTTTGACTGAGGACTGTAAAAGGTCTCAAGTTTGCTTCCTTTCGGGGGGGAGGGGGGAAGAGATCAATGGTGTTGCAAACATTCAGTGGATTCAGTGGTTGAATAACTTTGCCTTCCACAGCAAATATTGAGAGCCAAACCTCCAATAGGGCAAGCTGGTCTTGATTCAATGAAGCCAGCACAGGTTTATACCACTACAGGCTTTGAGCGTTAGGACCCAATTTATAGCAGCTGTTGACACAGAACACAGTCAATCAGGAGGAAAACAGCAGAAAGGAGTAAACTAAACCTGGATATCAGAACATGTATTCTCTCTTCATAGTATACATTAACAGGAACTGCTCTGTATAGTAGCAGAGAACTTAAGGAAGCACTTAACATTTAAGCTAAGGAGAAATCCTATCACCAACCTTCCTCATTCTTTCACCTATTACTGGTAATAAAATCATCACACTTCTGGCACACATCAGAAAGAAAAGGGACCATGGTGATTAACTTGCAAAGTTCTGCCCCTGTGACCCGAGAGCATCCTCTTAACAGACTTTAAAGAAAAAAAAAAAGGCACTTGGGTTCAACTTCAACAGCTGCTGCAGGAGTCAGGATGCTGAAGTAAAGCCAGGACAGAGACAGTAAAGTCTCAGTTGATTTCCACTTGCAAATTACAACATAAGAGAGACCCAAAAAGACCTTGCACAGGAGGGTAGAAAGATCATTTGCTAGCTCTCCTCTTCACTTATTTCAAATGAGCAATGAGAAAAGTAGTCAAGGAAGCCCAAGGCTTTAGGCAAAACACTTGATGCATTTTTTGAAAGGGAAATTACACAGTGGAGCAGCAACGCAATGAAAATGGAGACATGAATTTATCTGAACTCTGCAGTAAGATTCTGTATCTACTTGTTACCTTCTTTTACCTATTCCATCCTCACTTTTCAAATCCCTCACAATTCAGCCTCACCCTGGAGAATAGGACAGGCTCCTACAGCCATGCCATCACAGCTGAGAACCCCTCCCTTCCTTCTGAAACAACAGCAACTTGGCTGGTTCTCACAGCTCCAAGGACAGGCACTGTGTGCACTGTAATGCCCAGGTCTGCAGAAATGCAGACAAATGCCTGCCATGCCTGAGTGTGCCTCACAGGGCTGGTGCTCTCCCTGGGACCCCAAGGCTGTCCCTGGTGAAGATGCTGAAAAGCAGCTTAACTCACTTGCCTGGGGTGCTGTGTGCGCCCAGAGCTGCTTCCCTGCCACCACCACTGCTGGAAGAGATGGGAGCCTGGCTACCTCCTCACTGGCATGGCCATATCTGGGACATTTCTACTTCACAGGATGATGGGACAGCAAGGGAGCTCCAGCCCTTTCAGGAGACAACCACCACATCCTCTTTCTCTCCCCAGCAGGCAGTGATAGGGGTCACAGCCTATGTGTAAGGGAAGACACATTCAGTCTTACTTGAACAAATTCAAATAAAGAGGACAAGGCTTCAGCTTCTTCCTCAAAATTACCCAGTAGCATGCCATGTGGCTATAAAACAAACTGACTACCATTGGTTTTTACTATACTGTATATAGTGCATACACAATGAAAACATAATCTACTGCCCTAGCCCACAGAGGGGACAATTTGTTTCTGAGATGAAGTTCGCTCACTAATAATGGCTGGCAGCAACTGCTGCTGCTGTCATAATGATAGTGCTTTCTTATTTTTATGTCTCTGTTCCCTACAACAATCTAGGTGCCTCGCTGTGAACTAATGCTACCATCCAATAAAACATTAAAAAATGCATTAAGTACAGCACCATGCCAAAAGCTACTACTACTACAAACAAAAGTGTCTAAATGATCCTGTTTAAGAGTCTGGAGCATATTAAGGAAAACATTTTTCTTGGTCACATCATGATGTCCACCACACATTCCTCACTGAAAGCCTAGGTTGATGAGGTCAGGAGCAGGTCCCCAACAGATAGGGACAAAGCAAAATTTTAATCTTCATACCAGTATAAATGGCTAGGGGCTCCTCTAGTCCCAAGCACTGCTATGGATCATGTATACCTCCCCATGGTCCCTATATGTTGCACTCCCAGAGCAGATGTAGCAGCAGCTCTTTAAAACTGCTGCTGCAAAACTTCATATATGCACTCTTAAAATGTACAGCCAATATAACAAAGTACAATAAAGTGTAACAGGGTAACAATTTTTCCTCTGTAATCCTCCGAGACATAAAAGCAGCCCCTATGCTGAGAACATTAATGAAGGAGGGAGATGTTACTTTAAAAAAAGAGCAGCTGCATCTGTGAAGCTGAGTGCAGAGATGACTTTGCACTGCCCATCCTATGAGCAGGGGGTACTCCTAGTCTGGACCCTGTGTAGCTAAATCGGAGCAGAACTGAGCCCACCATTACATGGTGCATTGTTAGGCCACAGCACACAGGCGTTTCTACTGATCAGCATTATTCCCCCGTTGTCCCATGCCTACCTTTTGGTCACCACAGAGCAAGCTTTTGCATCCCACAGGATGTTAAATCTTTTGAGGACAGTTATTAGCCCACATCCTCCAAGAGAGCTGTTGTGAGTGCCAAACAACAAGACAGCACAGCTCAATCCGATCCCGACACGCCTGCAGCAGCCCCCAGTGAGGAGTCAGGCTCACCCTGCAGAGGGGGCTGCCCAGCATTCAAAGTGATTTTTCCATCCTCAGGGTGAACCTCCACGGCTCAGCCAGACCAGCCTAAGAGTCAGGAATGACTTGCCTGTGATTCTCAAGTCACATACAGCTCAGAAACATGAAAGGTAAGGCCTATGCCATAGCTGTTTCACACAATTAACGGCATGGCTGTGCTTGATAATCCCTGCTGCCATCTGTCAAATGGCTGAGGCCAAAGCCAGCTGAGTCTTAAACTGACAGTCTAGCATTATCCTGAAACAGGGCAGTGGCTCTATTGCAATAAACTGAGACAGCGTTCCTGGGGTACGTGAAAATGGAATTATACTGTACACCACACAAAGAGATTGTGGTGTGCTGTTCGTAACCTAGGGGTTACTGACCAGGAACTCCACCAACTGTGTGAGCATGAAGCACTAAACGCTTTCAGCCTCTGAAAAATCCTGCTGTTTTCCTATCCAGTCTTAGCCAAAGCAGAACGTGCAGCTTCTTGTAAAGTCAGCTGCCGATAAAGCAACTTTCTGAAGAGCTGTTTTAGCTGTGTGCAGGAAATGAAGCAGTGAGAAGCCGGGATACAGGAAGTACCTTCTCACTGTAGTCTCGACTCACTGCAGTTCTGATTCTCTCCAATCCCAGGGCAGAGATATGGACATCAAATGCAGGTAACAGCACAGACAAGCTGGACAGAAATCAGAAAGGGTGATTTTTGTATTTTGTTTTCTTTTCTAGTTCTAGTCCTCTCTGTAGATTAACCACCATGCAGGTTAGTTAAAATAAGTAAACAAAAAGAGTGGCAGCTGACAAAGCAAAGCCACTGTCAAGTCTGACCGCACAGCCAGAGCCTCAGCTATTTCCCTTAGCTGGGGACAGAGTGTTCAGCCAGAACCAAACACTGCAACCTCAGCACTTTTCTTGTTTTTTCCCCAAACAAATATTGAAATTGAACATTCAAACTCCCTAGTGTGGCTTAAGGGATACATTTTTTTAGCAGATTGATAATTACCATTTTCTTTCTGCACTAATACATTATTAGAAGGCTTAGAAATACACAAAAAGAGAAGAATTTCCCCAAGGCTATATTAAATATAAAATCCATTCATTAAAACAGAATACACTTTGTATTACAGACTGCACTTGGCAACAGTTCGCTGTTGTGTTCACATTAAGATATCTCTTCAGAAGTACAGTAAGTTTCTTTAGAGGATGTGTTAAAAGACACTGCCCCAAAGCTAATAATCTGCGGGAGGGGATCCCATCACTACCTACTCTGAAGTATCTATTAAAAGTCCTGAGGCATAGTTATTTTAAGAAAATGAAAATTATTTCCACGCTATTACTAATAACATTCTGACACTTTGATACATTCCTGTCTCCAGAAAGCTCTTGCTCTCTCTGGAGGGACTGTCAGAAAAGCAACTTCAGACCTAAAATCTCCTGTATTGCATATGCATTGGGAGAACTGCAGCCATGGAGTACTTAGCAAGTATTTTCCATAAGAAACAGGGTGAATGCTTGGGATTAGCTCAGAACACATTTATCTCAAATTCCTGAAAATGATACTAGATATACTGGTATTCTTTTAAGAAAGATATGCAACTTGGCTGCTCACATTTCTTTTTTATTATTATTATTTATAATTAGAGTATAAATGTTTGACAAAGTATTTCTTTGCTTGACTGTGGAGGCTATTTTTTAGTTTAAATGATCAGGCTGCTTTTTTAGGAACTGGATTTATCACAAGCAAAGGGAGGGAAATTTTGAAGTATCCTTGCTAGAACAGGCTACAATTGCTAAGGAACAGTGTCAATAAACTTAAAAAAGAAATCCCTATGGTTTAGATCCCCTGATCTCATTTCTATTAGAACCTATAGATAGCTCTTGCTATTAAAGAATATTCCTCTCAAGGGGGCAAGGTGAGGTGGCCAAGAAAGCAGATAATTACAGGATATCAAGGCAGGAGCTCAGGATGAACTGGGAGAATTCCCATAGCCAAACCAATAGGAGAAGTGACTACTACTGACTTCCAAAGCAGACTCTGCATTTGGAAGTTCAGGCAACAGTGCTACAGAAGGCAAATGGCCTTCTTTAATGTTTGCTGGGACTTTCAACTTTTGGTGCCGGTTAACTAAACTACTTCAACAAAGACTGCTACAGCGAGGCTAAGCAAGACTAGCGAGCCCCTGCTGTGACAGTTCTACTCCCCCAAGGTCTTCCCCCAAGTCGGTGGGGGCTCAGGGAGCTGAGCATATAGCCACAGATCCTGGACAGCCATCCTGCTTGACTCATGACATTTCACAGTTCTCCCTGTGCAAATACAAGGGAAAGCCAGCACTATGTAAGTAACATAACATCTAATGTCTGCAAGTAATAACCTAACTTAAGCCTGTAGTAAATGATACTTAGAATTGTTTAGAAAGAAATGCAAACCTTTAGAGGGTCTTGGCCCAGCTTCTTAAAAAAATAAGCTTTATACAATTCAGTAGCTCATCCCAGACCTCTTGCCCCACACGGCCAGTTTCAACTAAATTTGACAGAGAAGTGATCCCTGAAACGATAATCACCTTCCAAACATCAAGAAAACATATGAGTAGGTAGAGGTGAGGTGCCACATTAATGCCCCCACATAGGGCAAAGTTTGGTCATTGTCATGAATCAGGAAACCCACAAAACAGGAAAATATGAACACTCCAGTCACAGGAAAAACTTAACTTTCAAGTTAGACACTACCCAGCCCAAACATGAGAGGCAAAACTGTATGAAACCAGGAGATGCCTGCCACTCGGGGAACTACTTGCCTGGTTTCATACTCTGGTAGGGTCTATGGGAGAAATCAAACTCTACCAACCTCTGCAGGCTTAAACTCAGCTGTACAGAGTCACCAGAGGGAAAATTGTTTTAGCTTCATCTCAAATGGTCTCAGCTTTCCATAAATATGGTAATGTTGTAAAGCACAAGGTGGATGAACACCTAATGAGACTGATTAAATCAGTGGTTAAAAGTGTTAAAGCATTGGGCTTCACAACAGAAGACCTAAGTCTACTGGTTTAATATTAGCATTTCAGCAGCAGCACAGTAGTGCTTGCAGTGTCCAGCTGTGGGAAGGAGGCCAAATGCCCTGAGCTGGCACTGGGATCCCAGGTGCAGACACCAAGGACAGAGGCTGGAGAGAGGCAGTGGTTGCCCAGACACTAAGGAGCAGCAAGGCTGAAAGTCTCCTTAGCGAAAACTGTAGATGGCGCCCAAAAGCCAGGTGCTATATTACAGCCAAGCAAATCCTCTTCGCAGCCTTATTCCACAGGCTGTGTGCCATTGCATGGGTCACTTCTGCCAGCACTCTGTTGCTTCTCCAACAGCTTGCCTTTCTACCCAAGTATAGCAGCACTTAAATACCACACTAGAAAAAGGGCCACATCCAGACACCAGCTGTTTTATGGTTTTTCTTTTACAACACTGTTATTCATGTTTTCCTAACAGGGTATTTCAAACAAGGGGGTGGGGGGGAGAAGACTGAATTGAAGCAAACTTCTACACAGAGTGTGAAGAAACCACACAACAGAGTGGATAATTGCTCTGCACAGCTTCTGCCAGCTAGGGGAAATAGTCTTCAAATATTTACCAGACCATGTTAGCACAGGAAGCTGTCTAGTACTTTTGCTCACTATATCCTGAAAATAGATTACACTTATTTCTTCACACTATAAAAGTGGTAAAATATTTTCTTTCAGAAAGTACAGGTTCCAGATTTGCTGGTTTGCAGATTCTTGCATTTGTCTCTCAGTTGCAGGTGACAGGAAATTTGTTTCCCAACACAGACACTAGAGCTGAAGTGACACTTCTTGTCTCATTTTATGAAATTACAGCAGTAACAAATTGCTCAGCTGGATCACACCCAAGAAAATTTTTCCTTTAACTATTAGCTTCACCACAGAAATATAAGTTCAGTTTTCCAAAACCACTCAAATTTAGGTCAAATTCAATACAAAGTTCCAGCTGAAACAGTCCCATGAACCGTAAGAACAACCGGAAGAGACACGTGAAGAACTGGGTGGTGCCTCGCCCTGTGCTCAGCTCTGTTTTGCACAAATACCTGCATTCACAGCACCAACTTGGGAAAAGGGATTCCTGGGTCCCAGCCCTTGTTCTGACAAAGACTTATTTCTTCATACAAAAGTACATTTAACATCTAAGAACATACAGAGAACAAGGCCTCCCATCTCCCTGCCTAACAAACTTCGGCTCTTGGCTGTTCTAAAAGGTAAGAGGGGAGGGTTTGGGCACTCAGAAGTATACCTCATTGCACTTGGGTCTCTGCATCCTAAATGTATGCTGTCAAACTCCCTACAATATTTGGTAACCCCCTTTTCCAAATGTTTCACATTATTTCTGTCATTTATTCTATACATGGTCACAGTAAAACTCTTTATTCTGAAACAAAGGAAGACTTCCTTTTAAAATAAGAGAATTTTTCCAGCATTATATTTGGCAAGTAAAATGCAAAATTAACATATTTATTCTAGTCTAAAATTATTTCTCATTTGCCAACCCTGGGTACAGCTGTGAAACTGAAAAGCCTTTCCATAGCCCTAATCATGGCATCTCCAAAATCATGGTGGAGTGGGATCAAAACCAGAAGCACATGCCAGAATTAACGCAGTGAGCAACAATCACAGGAATTATTTTGTTTGCTTAAGTCCTGCTTCTCCATAAGAGCTCAGTAATTTTGGTAATCCACAGGCTCTGATGTAATTTCATTTTCTCTCATTCAGGGTCATTCATATGTTCGACAGCGTCATGATTTAACCCCAGTCGACAACTAAGCCCCATGCAGCCACTTGTTCACTCCCTCCGCAGCAGGATGGGGGAGAGAATCAAAAGCGTAAAAGTAAGAAAACTCGTGGGCTGAGACAAAGGCAGTTTAATAAGTAAAGCAAAAGCCGCACACACAAGCAAAGCAAAGCAAGAAATTAATTCACTCCTTCCCATCAGCAGGCAGGTGTTCAGCCATCGCCAGGAAAGCAGGGCTCCATCACACATAATGGTGACTTGGGAAGACAAACATCATCACTCCCAACATCACCCCCTTCCTCCTTCCCCCAGCTCTATATGCTGAGCATGACGCCATATGGTGTGGGACATCCCTTGGGTCAGCTGGGATCAGCTGTCCCGGCTGTGTCCCCTCCCAACCCCTTGTGCCCCCCCAGCCCCTCGCTGGTGGAGTGGGGTGAGGGGCAAGAAAGGCCTTGGCTCTGGGTAAACCCTGCTCAGCAGGAATGAAAACATCTCTGGGTTATCAACACTGTTTCCAGCACAAATCCAAAACATGGCCCCACACTGGCTACTGTGAAGAAAATTAGCTCTACCCCAGCCAAAACCAGCACAGTCAGAAATAGCTAATAAGACACAAGGAGGGTAGAAATTTGGCCTAAGTACCATCAGCAACACTTGGGATAGACACATCAGTTTGAAAAGATACCAGATTAAGAAGAAAAAGCTTGATTTTGTCTTTTTTTTTTTTCCCCCCTCTTTTTCCTTAAACTGCCTTTTGCCTTGTACTTTTTCCTTAAAAGCCATTAATCTTACAAATCATGCTTTCGCTTGAACTGGAAACTATGAACTTCAGAATCAAGTACCCATTTGTTTTAGCAATAAAAAGCAATAGAAGCCACAAGACCACGATCTGTTCCTGTTTTACTCTCAGTAAATGTGCAGTGTGTAACTTGGAAGTGCATTCCAAGTGGTGACTGCCTGGCTGCCTGCACAGACAAAGCCACACCACAGGGCATCATGCCTGTCCCATGGCAGTCGGCAGGGAATCCCATGCAGAAGCGTCCTCAGGTTTTCCCCACTTTCTTCCCAAGGGCTCACAAAATTTTGCATGCATTTTTAAATAATATGGATAATATCCTTAAGTGTTCTATGTATTATATCAGCACCACAAGTAAACCATGTCCAACTTGTTTAACTTTTCCTTAGCGATGCAAGAATGCAGGCAGTCCTTGCTGGATGCAGATGGCACATGAACTCCCTGTGCCAGAGAACACTCTGAAATCTGCCCTTAATCCCAACTCCCACAGTCCTTGGGTCCTTGGGAAACTCTAAGAGAAAACTGAACACAGCAACTTTCCAGTGTTTAAAGGGCAGGACTGCTCACCTGGCATTCATTCTGCACACATTGCCAAGTTGTTTTCATGCATCTGAAAGAGGCCTTTTACCCCAGCTGGTGCAAAAAACAATGGAAAGAGCAAAGCAGTGAGCGATATCTTACTCCTGCAATCCTAAGGCTTTCCAAGGACTTGTGTGCAGATGAAGGTGTTATTTGGTGACAGGTAAAAGGACACACCAAGCAAACCTTCTCATTGGTGTAATTTCTCTTTTATGCATACATATTAAAACTCTCAAGATCAGATCAGAAACAGCCACAAGGACAAACTCAAACTCCCCTGGAAAAAGCACTACATCCTGCCCTATGACTTTCCAAATGCTGGGTTAATCACTAATGCTTAACAAGAACAGATAAACAAATGTATCAGTTAAAAAAGCTCTCAGTCCTACACAATGTATATGCTTTCTGATGGATGCGGGTAGGCCTAATTTGATCTGAAATCAGATAAAACTTTAGAATTTTTTTTTCTTGATCCAAATGAAGACAAACCAGTATTTCATTTTACAGACAAGAGAAAACAGCTCTGTTGCCAACACAACATCTCCCACTGCTCTCAGGGCAACAGTCAACAGAAATGACTGAGTGATCTGCATCCTTGGTGATGGCCAAGACAAGGCACTACAAAGGACCTGGTGTACGGTGGGCTGCGGCAACTACAAAGCCTCCCTCAGGGATGCTTGTTGCCGCAGAACTGCCTGAACAGCAAACGTGGCATCACTTGATGGTTTTGTCCATACCAGTCTCACATTCACATGGGCCGCCTCCGACTACTGTGCCCTGTCCATTAGGAGAGGGGAGTTGCCAGTACCATGTTTGGGTCACAACCTATTTTTGTCTCGTGGGCATTAACTAAACTTTAAAGAAAGTAGTAGTGATGAAAAGGCATAAAGTTTTATGTGACCCGAAAGAACAGAGAAAAGCTGTTTGATTCCCTCACTGTGCTCTCAGTACCTAAAAGTTATTATAATGGCTTTCCAAAAGATAGTATTTCAGCAAACTGTACACATAGATAAATGTTATCATAAGTCTTATCACCAAAGGCCAATACAACCCTGGAACAGAATTCCTCAGAAAATAGGTTATGAGAATCAGTTTTAAGAAATATGACAGTTTTCAGCCCCTCCTTCCCGATTTCCAGGGCAGTAGCATCCAACCCACAACTTTACAAGTTTTGCTAGGCTGACAAAAGAATTAAAGTAACAACGGCCATTTGGAAGAGCATAAAATGCAAAGAAAGCACTGGGGTCTACAGAACTATTTCTATATAGCATCTGGCTCCCTTTGCAAAGTTTGACATTAAGTCTGCAGCTGGACAATATTTCAGTTTATTGCTCTGTGCAAAGCCTCACACGAAGCTTTTTGGAAAAGGCAACTATTAATTAGTTCTAATGAGGATACAATTTGCTTTCAGCAGGCTTACTTTATTGAAAACAGCGGAAACAACTGAGCTGAACAACAAAACAAGCTGCAATTAGAAGCTGAATGTCCACTGGCCCTAGAGCAACATACACAGCTGACGGCTAATGACAAATTAATCTACATCTCCCATACTAAATTTTGACTGTAATGTAGAGCATGGAAGAGGTATGATATGTAACCTATCAGGCTTAAACTTCTCAACTGAAAGTTGATAGGGGGGGAAAAAACCCTCAGAGCTATTTTTATTCCTTGACAACTCTTTATTAGGAGCTAAAACACATCTGGAAACTGCAGCAGTTGATCTGGGAGGCAATCAGGAGCCTGTTACCTCTTTGACATCCTCTGACACTCAGAGATGTCAGAAGTACTTCCAAATGCTGAACTCAGTGCTGTGTGTGGAAGGGTACTCGGTTAGGTAAATTACTGTTACATACACAACTGCAAATTCCTGAACTATTGAAGACTACCATATCAGAAAGGAGCAGGGAAGTGGCAGAGAGAAATGCTTTAGATTGCTGGTGAGGATTAGCACACCAAAAAGGTCTTTACAACAACAAACTGACTTTACTTTTTCCAGATGTCTGGTGTCCAGGCCTATATTCAGGTACTGTTCTCTGTTCCTTGCCACCACACAAAGCAGCCTTAAACTAGACCTACCTGTAGGGAGCAGTGATATAGGTGATTTCCAGCAGCATGTGTGCAATTTTACACTCCATTTTCCTGGGACTCAGACCCAGGAAAGTGAAAGGACATATATTCCTTCTCCCTTCAGCGCATAAAATACATGTTCTTCTGAGCTCAGATTTATAATCTGTTAACACTTTGCCATTTCCCTTTCCTCCTTCATCTCTGCAGTCTTTCATTCTCTGCATTTCTTTCTCTTATACATTTGCCAGTCTGCAATCATTTAACGCATTTTGATGTGTGTGGGAGCATGTACACATTTGTGTGCAGAAAACAAAGGGTGGAGAACAAAAGCTGAAAACATACCTGGAAGCAAGGCCCCCACCCAATAGCCTTCAAAGGTTAGTGGTGGAAGAAGAGATAGACTAACCTGAGGAGGGATGTGGGCAAGGACATTGATGTGCTGGAGCATGTCCAGAGAAGGGCAAAAAAGCTGGTGAAGGGTTTGGAGAACAAATCTTATGAGGAGAGGTTAAGGGAACTGGGGTTGTTTAGCCTGGAGAAAAGGAGGCTGAGGGGAGACCTTAACACGCTCTACAACTACCTGAAAGGAGGTTGTAGTGAGGTGGGGTGTTAGTCTCTTCTCCCAGGTTACTAGCGATAGAACAAGAGGAAATGGCCTCAAGCTGCATCAGGGGACGTTTATTGGATATTGGGAAAAATTCCTCCACTGAAAGAGTGGTCAGGCATTGGAACAGGCTGCCCAGAGAGGTGGTAGAGTCACCATCCCTGGAGGTATTTAAAAGGCATGTAGATGTGGCACTTCAGGGCATGATCTAGGAGGCATGTAGTGTTGGGTTGATGGTTGGACTTGATGATCCTAGAGGTCTTTTCCAGCCTTAATGAATCTATGATTTTAAGGACAGAGAAGGGCTCTTGAGGACTCCAGAGGAAGGAAGATGAGAGATGTGAGAGAGATGGGGGGAACAGGATGGGACATAATTGCTGAACCGGGACTCTTTCTTACTCCATCTTCCTGTTCAACAGCCTGTACTGCTTTGGTAATAGTTCTAGGATATTTTACTTCCAAGGAATCAGCCAATTAGTACTCTAAATATATAGTATTATTTGTTACCCTCACTAATCTCCTCTAGACTATTCCTGTTTAAAGTTATCCAATATGATTTTAGAAGAATATTTAATTCATTAGACATGGCTTTAAATTTTCATTTTACCTTTTCTATCCTTGTAGTCATTTCCCTTTCCTCACTTCAGTAGCTCAAAACACAGAAGCAGATCATTCATTCCAACCCCTATGATTTTCATCCTAGGATGCCTTTAACTGTATTGAGTTTTGAAAAAAACTTTGAAAGACACAGTTATCTCAGAATTCTTATCCCCTGGAATATCTCAGAAACATGCCTGTATGTCTGGCTTAGTTTCTTTGGTGTCTGAAGATCCTTTCTACCCCCAGGTGATGCTGTTTGCATCTGGAAAGGCAGCAGAAAAGACACCAACAGAAAACGTTTGACAGATTATAGCTCAAGGCTATAATCTATTCCAGTAGATCTGTACAGGAAGCCTAAAAAAAAAGGAAAAAACCACAAAACCAAAGAAATCTGATTCCAGACATTTCCACACATGCTTTTTCTCAATAATACTTATTTTGCTCCACAGACTTCTTTCCAGTAGAGGTTAATACATCAAACTAATACAACAAAGGCTTTTTCAGTATCTCTTGACCTTAGATGATAACTACACTGAGTTGAACACAACAGCAATTTATATTCCTCTCCAAATGCTTTAATGCAACAAGAACTATTCTGATGCTCATTTCCTGAAACGTGGTTATTTGTGGAACTCTGTCTGCTTGGGGAATACCTTAGTCAATTTAACTTCTACATGCAATCAATATTAAGATTTTAAATAGCTCTTACTGTACCAAGGCGACCTTATGCAATCCAAAAATGGAACCAAAATGGGAAAAATAAATCAGGATTTAACAAAGATAAAGCTGTATAGACAGCTGTACATGCCCACTTCAGTGAGAAAGGAAATGCTACACATCAGAAAACAAGCAACACTGAAGAATATTAAAGTGTAAATTTCCTTAGCATCAGTGAATCAACCTTTTCCAGTACTCTCTTCATTCTGATATTTATGAAGCATGTTGTTTTGAGAAGCTAGAAGAGCCGAGGCTTGACCAGTCTCTCAAATTTTGGTTACAAGGATACCCTTGAGTCAGTCCATCCACCAAAACCCAGTCTCCCCTCCATATCACAACCTACTACTTGCCTTCTCTTAATCTAGAGGTCACAGAAGCCAGGCAATGAATCCTGCAGCTTACTGTTTTGACTGAAAATTAACCCTGCAATAAAACAAGTAAGTGGAAAGATCCCTGACTTGCAACGTGCTCATGGAATCTTTAGATGTAATGCAGAGCAATGACAGGAAAATACTACATCCCCGTTACATCAAAGGGGAATCTTGTCTGTTGTGCTTGGCTGCTTATACAGTTTGCATCAATTTCCAGGACTGGGTGAAGAATGAACTTTGAAGGAGATTAGATACAGAGAGTACAAAGATGGGTTTGGATGCAGAGCTCTGAAACGACAAAGGGCCACTGGGTCCTACCAAGATCCCTTGCTTTTTCTTCTTTGAATTCTCCAAGCTTCAGCCTAATCTAATCCATAAGGTTCAGTTTGTCCACATTTAATGCCTTCCATGCTTTTAAGGTGTTTGGCATCGAGAAATAGAATTGTTAAAAAAAGTCAATTAATCAAAAAACCACAAAAGACAACCCTGGAGAGACTAAATACCCAGTACTGCTTTTCACTTAAAAGGTTCAGTTAATGAAATAGCTAATTAGAAAATACTAAGAACACAGGAGATGATTCCCAGTTTTCACCACAAACTTTGAATGCTGGAAGGGCAAATCTTGTACTCATCCTAAATTATTAATGAAAATTCTTTCCAGTTTTCTGCAATACATACATAAAAATTTAAATAAGGGTTGTCTGCATTGTTTTCTACTCATTTGTTCTACAAAAGCTTTTTGACTTACACTAGGCACTGAAAGAAAAATACATTCATATATTTAATCTGTGAACCCTACTTTCAGAATGGCTTTGCCACTGTTTTTATGGTATAACAGCCTTTATGGTCTAACATCAGTGAAAAGTCCCACCAGTTTACAAGTTTTGAAAACTCGAGACACTTTCTAAGGAAAAGTATTAGTGCATGAAATTAAACTACATATAGAATTGTTCCACTTGAAATATTTGAACATCACTTATTTTATTTGTGATAATGCAGTTTCTTCCCATTTGCAGTAAAATAAATTTTGGCCAAGGAACAAATGGCATGAAAACCAATTGACTAAGATGACCAACATTTCCTATACACTAAAACGGAAATCCTGCTCTCAAATGTTTTCCAAAATGATTTGTTCATTGTGGCTCTGATTTCTTCAATGGCCAGTCTCCAGTTGAACTAACCACTTACAAATTTTGAACCCGATATTCAACTGACATCAGTTGAAGTTTGTTCCAGTGAGTTCAGTGCCTCTATTTAAATCAGTACAGCCCAGTCTCCTTCTGAACCCTAAGTGCAGTGACATTTCAAATTCAACTTTTTAATAAGTAATACAGTCTACACTGTCTATATTGTAAAGTTACTCTCTACTACATTTCTGCCTTAACCTGTTGAGTGACAGATTAGTTGATAAAATTTAAAAGGGGGAAAAAAAGATAAATACATCTTCTAAATAGAAAATAGGTAAGAATTTATAGTGACCAAGACTGTTAGGGGACTGGAGGCAAACAGCTTGGTACCTAGTTGCAAATAGACATTTGAGCATTATGCCCCTCCCTTCCACACCAAATACCATTTTATTGTTGCAATGTATGCCATCAACACATTTTTGTCCCTCTCACTTCCTCTCCTCAGAAAGCTGCCTTCTGATAATGGATATGTTACATATTCATGTTCTTTTGTCAGCTAAAAGCTGCTACAAGAACCATGAAAGGCATTTGGTTACAATACTTACAAGGTCAAAAACCTCAATGCAGGACTAAATTCCTCCACCATGATCACGTTTAGATTAAACTGCTTCACCCTGTGAAAACCAGGGCTTTTGGGGGAACGCCAAAATGCAGTGCCAGATGCTCCAGGGAATTCAGAAACTTGATGGCACCCAGCCCTGGAGCTTATACATCCCTGAGCTGAGTAGATGATGAGGAGTCATTTATGGTTGCAAAATGAGGACACTACTTTTAGCATACTATAACCCTTCCTTGCATCTGGCACTAAGACCTCACTGGGGGATACTCTGCTTCATTGGGTGTTTACAGGCCAGGTACTGCAGGCAGTTACCACAGGTGCTGTCCTTATTAACAAAGTATCACCAGCAGCTGATGTTAAAGCTAGCCATCCCTGTTTAGTCATCCTGAGCCTACTGCTGTCATCTGTCATGAAACAGATCTGTTCTTTTACTAACTTCAACCCAAACATTGCTTGTGGGCTTCACGTGCTTATTTCATCTGGAATTGCACTGAAGAACCCCCAGAATGTTTTTCTTACCACTCCATCCACATCGGCATACAACCTCTCCCCCCCTGCAATCTTTTGAACTCTGAGAACGACAACTGTCTTGCACTTTCAAACCAGAAAGTTCCTTATAAAGCTCCAGCATCTCTCCCTGCAACAACTGAAGAGTTATCAAGGTCAAGCACTGAACAGTTTTTCTGCCTACAAGTAGCAGGCTCTCCAGGAGGCTTATCCTCTACAATAGCCTCTCTCATTTACAGCATAGATTTGGCAACTTTTAAGTGTTTAATCAGATGCTGATCCCACTGTTTTTCTGACCACATACATATAAGCAGGTTTTGAAAGACACAAAATTTTGTAATTTTGAAAATGCAATATTTTATTTCCCTTTTTGAAATAACTTTCTCTTACATAACAATACAAAGTTTTACTTCTTGTGTCAAATAAATTATTCAGCTTAACTTTGTTTTGCAACATCTTAAACTGATGCACATTGAAAAGCATATAGTATCTCTCCGTAAGCTTATAGTATCTTGCCTATTTTTTCAACCAGGAAAGTAATGGTTTCCCTACATGGTTTTCCATTGCCACAGTATCAACTGTTAGAAGCAATGCTCTGAAGAAAAGCCAGACATGAGGTCTGGGCTCAATGTGCAGACCTGTTGTTGGAAAGTCAGAATAGAATAGTCATTTATTCTCTCTGCGTTTCAGCTCCTGTAGCAAAACTAATAATACTCTCACTGTCCCATCTCGCCTTTTGAGTTTTTTTTTTTTTCCTGAAAAAATGCACAACATCCAACATGTCATGGTCTGTCACAGTGAGGCTACAATAATAGAAGCATGAATGAGTGGTATATGCATAGCCATTTGCTGTACTCAGTAGCTGAGAAACAGGTTAATTACCTAATGTAAAATCTAAGGCTCCTGTAATAGTTTCAGGCACAAGAAAAGATCCAGTGCATTCACAAGTAGCCCAAGTAAGTTAAAGGCACAATGCAGTGCTCCCTCATCCTACAGAGTTATAACAATAGTTCAGTGGCTAATCCAATGGAACATTTGCCTGAAAGCAGCTTCTTATACACTGCCCTGATTTACATGTGACTACTGTAGTTGTCTGCACTGCTGGCTACACGTTTACATGTTTTCATGCACTGGCCACAACCCTGTACTTCAAAGCTACAGTATTTTTACAGCAGTATGTCAAATGCATAGCTTCACAGCATTAGTTGTGCAAGTTTATCCACATTTGCTTAACTCTGAAAACACTGAAGACAAGCTTTAGAATTGAAGACAATGCTTCCATAAGGACATGCTTTAGAACTGTGGTAATATAGATGTACAGAACACACTGAAGAATTTTTCTCTAACAGTTAAATGATATTGAATCACATGGCAGCTGAATATTCGGGAAAGAAAATGCTTGAATAAAACATACATGATCTCTCACTCTAGAGCGATACCATCGACATAAAGTGTCATCTATAGTTATCAATATTAATGAAAATTAGCAACGATTAGTCAAGGACATCTATTCAAAGGTTAAAAGTTGTTTTGCTTGAATACATTACAACCTGAACTATTTCTCCTGGGAAAAAAACAGGAACTTTTGATTGAAGTACTCATTTCACATACTAAAGCCAATATAAGCCAGGAAAAACCCAAACCTCAAAACCACCCAAAGTTAGGTCTATTGAACGTACATTTAGCAAGTTCCACAGCCTTCAACTCCTGTATAACACTCAGTATCTAACCCAGGGTAAAACATAAATCTTTGTTTGAAGGAAAGAAACTGCTGCTGAGAACACAGGATAATGTTTAGTAAGTTCAAGCTCTGCCTCTTGCATTGAGGCACAGTGCAGACCTGGACAAGATAGCTAACACCTCAGTGGAATTCATCCTTTCTCTCCTGTCGCAGCCAAAACGCATCTAAACCAAAGGACATACCAAAGCAACATACTAGTTCAGAGAAGCTGCTACCCCATATCTACAAGAGAGAAAGCATCCTGCATCTAACCTATATTACAGTACCAGAGAGCAACCTGACTGTAAGCCCTCACTGCTGTCAGACTTCTAGCTTTATATCTACAAGCCTCTCATGACTGCAGAGTATACACTACCAAATGCCTTGGAAAGAGGAGGGATTTTCACCTAGTAGCTGTCTCAGCTCCCAACACGTACAGACCTACCAGACACCATAGATTCACAGATTCAAAGAATGCCCTGAGTTGGAAGGGACCTGCAAGGATCACTGAGTCCAGCTCCTACCCCTGCATAGGACAGCCCCAAAATTCACACTATGTGTCTGAGGATGTTGTCCAAGTGCTTCTTGAATATTGTCGCAGAACAGACCAAAGCATACCTAACCAAATTTTTCCTAACAGACTTTTCATATAAGTAGAATTCATTGAAGGGAGGAGAAAAAAAAAAAAAAAAAACAAAAAAACAAAAAACAGAGAACACCAAGAAATCAAAGTCACAGAAGCTTGCCATTCCTGAATTTGCTTGCTGATGTTCAGATAAAATACATATATGCATTGATGCTATAGAGCCCTCACAGCAGATAAGGCTCTTGACAAAGGCCGTGACAAATAAGTACATGCCTAACACACTGTACACCCTGCAAGTTACTAAACACAATTCAGGAGTCACCATCCAGCTAAGCTCTCAAACAAAATTACTCCAGTCAATAAATGCTTCCTTGTAGCAAACAGCTTTGCAAACTGCACTGCAAATTCACCATGTTCATCCCTGGTGGAACAGCCTGAGCCTCACCTCTTGTTAAAGTTGCACCTCATTGCTTTTGGCCCTTCCTTTCCAGAGCACCATCAGCCCTATTTTGGAAATATAATGCACTTAAATTGTCTGTTCGCTGCTCTTACATGGTGGTTAGGGTGGGTGAGGAAAACTAAGGAAAAGACTCTGCTTTCCTCAGCATAAGTTGCACAAAGCTACTGTCAAAGAAATCACTCCAGGGTAAGTTTTGATTTCTAAAACAAGTCCACCTTGACAGCTAAGTCCTGGTTTGCTTGTTTAAGTCTCAGGCCCAGGAACAAGCGACTGGTTCTACCAGGCTGCCCTGGCTGCGTCTTTGCATACACGGCTGTACCACAAGTATGCTGGTGAGCTGTGAATCTCTCCCGAATCTCCCTTGTACCTAGATGACATCAGCTGTAACAGTGCATGCTGCTTTTATTGTAGCCTTTCAAGTATAATATAAAAGAGGATAAATTTGGATGAGCAGCATCTAAATTACAATCTGAACAGGCCTGCTGGCATCTTGCAACCATGTGTTTTATAGCTGCTTGTCTCCTCACTTATAATTGTTATTTAGACAGGAAAAAAACCCCTCATTTATTAATTAAATTATTCCTGTTACTGCTTCCCCATGAACAGGCTTATTCACTCATGTAGCTACAGAGACCTTGAATAAGCAAGCTTTGCCTGGTTACCTAAAAGAGGAAGGAAATTTGTATTTCCCAACTTGATGCACAAGGGAGCAGGAAGGTTCACTGACCTCAAGTGGCACATTGCCACTCTGGGGGGGACATGGGGGGGGAGACGGGACACACGACGGGGACACGGACACAACAAAAAAAAACCCAAATAATTTAAAAAAAACCCACAACATAAAAACCCACCACCCGCAACACAGGGTGGCAGATGGACCTAGGGCACAGAGCTCCTGAATTAGGAGGACTAGAACCAAACTTGTCCCCAACCCTTCCTGGTCTCCTTGTGTCCTGAGTCACCCATTGGTAGAAATGGGATTGTCACAGTTACCCCCTTGGTAAAGCACTAAGAAGTAACTCACTGAACAGCCCAAGGAGAGTTGTTATTGCAAATCATTTTCCACCACTCTGAGCTACAAATGTGTGAAGACAGGCCACCATAACTGAAGTTAATGGAGCTTTTTATAATTTTTCTTTTCCTCTGTACCCTCCCTTCTTCTTCTAAAAGGATCAGGTTTAAAGATCCCTGTATTCTGGGTGAGATTTTAGCCAAGCAAAACCAGACAGTTGTAGAAAAGGTGTCTGCAGAAGAGGCTGCAGACAACAGGGACCATGCTAGGGCAGTGCTCCTCAGGAGGGTGCTTCCCCATGTCCCCTCTCCTGCACCAGTCACAGCAGGTATGGACAGGACAGACACCAGTATCAACTTCCAGGAACGCAGGGAGAACTTAGGGCTGCGCTGTTCCTCTTCCCTCACAGGAGGAGATGTTACAACCACCTCTTCCATTTATAGCTTTTGTAAAAAGAAAACAAAACCCCAAGCCCCCAAAACCAAAGCACTCCCCTGGGAAAAAAAAATTACATCAAGCACTTAGATTGATTAGTTTTTTACCAAAGAATGGCAAAATTTCAACAGAAGCTTTGAGGCCAGGCAATATACTCTCAGGATGGGCAAATATGCTGGAATCTGAGACAAAAAAAAAAGCTTTTTAAAAAGTTGTTTCACAGTTATTTGCACTTTCTTGCACCCAAACATCAATATTTAGTAGTTTCTTAGAATTTCCCTTCTGTTCACAGTTAGTTTTACTTTCAGTTGCCATGTGCAGTACAAGGACATCATATCAAGATTTCATTTCAAGTACTTGAGATAAGTGATTTAGCTCAATGCCATACAAACATTAAGTCAATTACACTTCCATTCACCTGTCCAATTTTTATTGAAAGTCTTTTATTCGTTCGACCATAAATTACTCTGTGTGCATTTGAGCACAAAGGGGTTTAAAGTATATAAACACAAAGATTTAAACTAATTTAGCCGATACTATACAACCATACTGATATAAAATTAAGACTTAAATATTTCATTTTCAGATGATGGAGATACAGTTTTAAAAAGCTGAAACAGACAATGGTACGCACTAATAAGATTATAATTAAGTTCTAATTGAGTAAATATTTATGAGACTTTTGCTTATCAATTATGTACATCAGAGCTTCAAAGCAACTTAATGGAAGTTCTTCCTCAAACTGACCACAGACTTTCAGCTGAGGAACAAGCATGTTCTTAAAAAAACAAAGCTGCTGGTTTTTTCCCCTCAGTGAGACTGATCAGCAAAATACAAGGTCAATGGTTGAGTAAATTTTTACCTTCAGCAGTTAGTTTTAGAAGCAGAGTTGATCTACTTATTTTACATTTGGCTTCCTATTTCCTTACACCAATATAAAATGCAATTTGTAAATATTAAAAATTCATACAGAAAAAGTAATCGTTATAAAAATTGTATTAAGCATGAAAGCATTAACTCAAGATATTTAGTCACTCAGTGAGAGAACAGTAGATGGTACACCTTTTTCTCCAATTCTTTTAAGAGGGCAAAGAACCCAAAGCACAGGAGGGAAAGCCAACCAATTCGATGAAAATAAAATTAAGTGCATTGAGAAAAATTCCTTGCTTCTGATGCCACGTCCATTTTAAGCCAGTCCCACCAAGGTCAAATACCCGAATCTACTCTGTATAGTGACGTGTAAGACACAGCAGGAAGGGTGAACATCAGGCTCCCCAAACCCCAGGGCGGTCCCAGGCAGCGCAGCTGGGTGTCATTCCAAACTATGTCAAGACAATGGCAGCCTCTGCTGCAGGGTCCCATGGGTACAAATAGGCTCAGATTAGAGACTCTCTGCATTCAGTTTGCTACTGGGTTGATGGCTATTTCTTTTATCCTTTATAGCCAGTGGTTTTTTTAATCCATTCCACGTGGTCTTGCACAAGCCTACATCTGTGTGTTTCTCACTGAATAAGGCAGACCAGACAGAACAGGTGGAGGGTGATGAGATGGATTGCTGTTCAAACTCATCCCCAGCTTTTCATCAAAAGGCAAACATTCATACCAACCCATAATAAAGCTTCTGACCTGCAGAGGAAGACCTATAACTTCAGCCCCTATACTCCTAGTGCCTGTACACCTTTGTGGTGGAATTTGAAGATAGTTCTCCAGTAGGAATTTCCTAAAGCAGAAGCAGTAGGGTTGTTTGCTAGACGAGCTAAGGAGAAAACTGATGCAAGGCAGACACCAGAGTTAGGTTGTCCTTCATCTCCTAAAGAATAAATACTTGCACAACTTTTGGTCCCAGAGCAATACTGTGTGCTGAAAAGTCTTTTTGATCCAAGCACATAAAGCCACGTGGAAGATGAGATAATATGCCTTTTCATTTCTATTGAGATGAACCCTGCCACAAAAAAGCCTGGTTTTGGAACAGAAGGACTGGATTACTGTTTGATAGGGCCTGAACAAGAAATATGTTTTTGTTAAACTTTTAGATGTTGCATACTGCACATATTCTGCATTTAAGAAAAAAAAAAAAAGAGTGCTTCTGACATCTAATTGGAACAGCTGCACCACAGAGGGTAAGTTTGCCTGGATAATTTTGACAGATTAATTTAATGCCCTGCACCCTCAATGTAGAAACAGAAAAGATAACATAAATGTGTTCAACTGAGACACCGATGGAATGTTAGAGACAATTTATTCTTCCAGCTCTGTGTTAGGCTTTCGGTACCTAAGCAGGAGAACTGCTTGCACCTTACTACCTAAGGACTTCTTTCATTTCCAGAAAACTGGGAAGAAAAAAAACAAAACAAAAAACCCCACAAAACCAAACACACATACACACACACAACCTCCCCCCCCTCCCCCCCCAACACCACCAAAAAACCCCAATAAAACAAGCTAAAACAACCAAACCAAAACATACAAAAAAACCCAAACCTATTCATGACTTGCCTCTTCCTAATGAAGAATTCTGGTTTTATCACCTGCCAGGACAGTCCCAGCTGAAAAACACTCATTGTGTTTTACACACTTGGCTGGTACTGCTGTATTCTGGATGACATTGCCGAGGCTGTCGTGACAGTTACCTGCATTCCTGTCAAGAAGCGTACAACAATCGTGGACTTCACCAGATGGAAGAATAGAAACCCCCAACTAGGGGTCCTCACTGTTACACGCTGTGCTGTGCTTTTAATCCTGAATAACACTACAATATTGAAACTGCACAGAAATTCTACTAGAGACAAGAAGTTTTAGTTAAAGAGCATATATGAACTGTATCAAGAATTTTTTTCATCTAGTTGATTTTACAAAAGAGGTCTACTATTCAAATTTCCTTCTTGTACACAGAAAGGCATGCATATATATTAAAACTAGATTATAAAAAAGGAAAAGTTTACTGTAAGAGTATAGCAAGTTATTCTATCTTCAGCAATAAATAGTATGAAAACGGTCAGAGACAACAGCAGGGTTGTTCTTTCATTCTTATGAAATAATGAAAACATCAATTTAGTATACATCTACTTTCAAAACTTATTTCTAACAGCACATACTTTAATATTGCTTAAGATGGTAAGTTTTGCAACATATACAGAATTTTAAATTGATCCTGCTAAAAGTACTTATATAAGAAAATAAATCTACATCTAACCCACTTGGATGTTCATGTGCTTACTAGAATACCAATATAGGAAAAAATTAATAAATAAAACTTTTTTTCCTAACTATCTTTGTGAAGAACTGTCCTTGCTTGAAGGAGCCTTGGGAAACTCTTAAGCAAGCTTGTAATACTCTCAATATTATTTCTTCTGAGCGTATGTGGCAAAGGGACACTCACTTTCCACCAATTCTATTCATGGAGATATTAAAAAAATTAAAAACAAAACAAAAAGCTGGCATTGCCATGTTAGACATGATTCTATTTCCTGACTAAAAAGACCTGCAACTCCACAGAGCTAAACCACTTGGGCCCGGTGCCTCACTGACACAGCTGCACTGTTTTGGTTGTAAAGCAAAGCAAACTCTAGCTAGGATAGACTTTTTTCTTGCAGCTGCTCTACTACACAGCATACCACATCTTGAGCCAGTAGAAACACCTCCTAGCTTCTGCACAGTACACTGCCATTTTGTATTCTGCAAAAATTTTAAGGGCCAAGCAAATTTAAGAAATGAAGGACAGGTTTAGTAAAATCTAATGTTGCTCACAGCATATTGCTTGTTGTATAAAGTGAGAGACTGTAGATGACATTACAATTACTCAGTACTGCTGGTTCCTAAAAAAGGAAGGACCATACCCTCGCACCATATACGAAAAACATTGCTATACGAGATAGGATCAGTTGTGTTCAACTCCAAAACAAAAAGGAAAGCAATGGAGCCCACACCATGCATCAAAACTGCTCTGCAAGAGCATGCATCAGCACATGCATGAATGCACTGATCGCCCTCTCCTCCCCTGTGCAAATGGACACCTTCTTTTCCTGCCTGAACTCTTTTATCCCTACTGATATTTTATAATTATGCTTGCTTTCTAACAACTCATTTCCTGACTTTTCTTTCCATTTGCTTTAAAATGAGAGCGGAAGAAAACTAGGCATGTTTTCACAGACATGCTTAGAGATACTGGCATACATTTCACTGCAAAAATCTATTTTTTGCTTCTTTTGATCCTCAATAGATAAACTATTCTAAGAATATTCTTAACATAGGCTAATTTTAGAAATACTGGCTAGCTGGCTATTTTCTTGAGAAATCTTTGTCAAGTAACACAGATGGTTAAAATAACAGCAATTAAGAATGCATGAACCAAATCATACAGAGCTCAACCTTAATAACAAGCAAACTCAAAAATATTACTTCAGGCAATTCAATTATACTAGAAAGCATTATCTGCACAATTCAGAGACTAACCTAGTTTCGAGTTTCAAAAGCTATAACTTTTACAAGTTCAGGAGAGCAGTGAGCCATGTTTTAACTACATGAAACCCTGTAGGTTTCTCCTCCTCATGAGGAGGTTTGTTTGAAATCTTTTCCTTGTCAGAGAGCCTGTTCAAAGATCCCCAAGATTTGAGACGACAACAATTTCTGCATCACATTTGTCCTAGAATGACCTGGTGTTTTCACAGTATAATTTGTTCCTTAGTTATATCTATGCTGCATGAAAATCATCTCATAAAAGTCCAAGTTGTGGAGATTAAAGAAATAACTTCATGTAAGTGTTACATGGAGCAGCCTGCTTAGGAAGGCTCAGTCTCAAAATAATTTGACAAAAGAACGTCTCCAGGGGAAACATAAGTAGTGAAAAACGGAAAACAAAGACAAAGCAGAATAAACTACTGTGAGATTTACTGAGTGTGGCAGATGTTTACACATCTAAGACTCATTTTATGTTATTGGTATCCATTAGCACTTTGCTCTTTGAGGAGGGTATGTAGGAAAACACAATCACCAGTAAAGCAAAGCAACGTTTGTGGGTTTAAGAGGAGGAAGAAAAAAAGAGCCATGAGATGGGGGAAAGAAGAAAACAATGCAAACAGAAATGACGCCAAGACATCTTTCAACATCTGTTTTATAGAAGGGATAGCTGCAATAACAGAGAAGACTTCTGATTAATATTAGTCAGGCAGCTTTCACGAGCATGCTTTTTGACCTTAACTGATAGGCAAATCCATCTTCTTAAAATAATAATAATAAAAAGATACAAACATAATTTCTTTAAAATTGCTTATTTTAATCAATACAAATTAATGGCCATTACAAATATAACTAAGTTATATACAGATTAGGGGCCAAATTCTCAGACTCCATTCTGCACTTGAGGATTGAAAATCTTTAAAATAGATTAAACAGCTTTCAGAATCACTCTTTTCCTTAATGTCTGAAGTAAGCATGGCAGAGAATGTTAAAAAAAAAAGCAGCGTATAGATACCTCTGTACTACAACTCAGCAAAGAGGAGTTTTAAAAGTATGACTGCTTTGCACTGAAGCTAATAACTTGTGCACACCCAGTGGGTTAAAGACACAACCATTAAAAAACTCTCCCAATTCCATGGAGCTGTTTCACAGAGCCTGCTCCAACCTACTGGTTCATAACAGCTACTGTCACTAACTTGGGGACCAGAAGAGTAACATTTGCTCAGCCAGGTTGCATGCGCAACCCTATCTGTAGTGGTGCTCGTGGTCAAGGCAAGAGGAATACTACCTTGAGGAGAATGTCCCCATTTTCTGAATTGGACAGTGGCCATCAAGGCAGGTGATGAAATGGAATAGCACAGGGGTTATTAATAATAAAGAAAGTTTCCACGCCTAACTGTGATCCTAACACCTGAGAATTTTAATAATGCTTGGGCCAGATAGGAGGGTATTAGTAATGAACGTCTCATTGACAAGAACCTCCTAAAAGAATACAAATCAGTAGGACTTCAAGGACTAACAGTGGAAACATTCCGCTACAAAAGTAGGTGTGAAGACAAGGGAAGACCACAAATCAGTCAGCAGTGATAAAAGGGAACATCTTGGACCAGCGGTGCCTAAGTACAGAAACTGGGGGAAAGGTAATTCTGGCAGAGGGAGATTGCAACCATCGACTCAATTAAGGGACAAAAGGACTACTCCCCCGACTCCTCTTGAGCATGTGCAGTGAACTAAAAGTCACACTGTAGCTTTAAATTTAAGCAAAGATACAGACCAATGGAACAAGAGGATGCTTAGTCAGGTCTGATTATATATTAGACAGGCGTGGAGTGCTAACTTTCAAGTACAAATATAAAAAATGAACTCCAGTAGGTATGCATGCTAGGAGGAATTATCCCCCTTGCATCTGGCGCTGTAATAAAAGAATGCTTGCTTTCTAAAACTCCAAAATTGAGTCTTGAAGTATTCTTTTAACCAGCTTTTACAGCATTACAGACAACTCCATGTAGCATGCTGTGGCCCTGGAGGGGGGTACTGCAGAAGTGCGTCCCTCAACCCCATCCTGTCTGGGACAATGTTTGAGACTCAAAGAGGCTACAGAGCAGTTTTCTACCTTGCCAGGATCTCATGCAGTCCAGTTCATTAGGCATTCTCCAAGCATCCTGAGAACCTGGGAGGAATCTAATATTGTGTTATAAATGTTTTTGGGGAATTTTTCCTGCTAGCACAACCTTATAGCTTAGCATCATCAGCACACAAAGTAACAGCCAGTGACTGATTGTGTTCAGTGCAAATCATACTCTACAACAATTACACCACCTTTCCTTTCTCCCAATCAATGCATTTGCAAAAGGAAAGCAAGGCGATATTAGAACTACACTACAGCTTATATAGTTACAGCCAAGTCAATCCATCTTCTTGCATGCTCTTTTCTGTTATATAATAATTTTTCAAAGATTAAAAATAATAAAAAAAAGAAAGAAAACACTGTGGACTGGACTCTCTGACCATCTCTACAGCTAGCTGTCTCAGCAAGTACCTAGAATCCTTTACCTCTGGTAAATCCATTGTTTCATCAAAGGACCAGCACTGCTAATCCCAGACATCAAGGCAATCATTGACGTATCAGTTACATGAGCCAACCAGATTTAAGACCTCATAACTAAGTCAAGTGACCATGACAGTAATTTATAACCCTTGAAGTATTTAACAGGTCATCACTGGTCCAGGTAATAATGGGGAAGGAGTATTTCTAGTTGCTCTTTTTCATAGTTGAATCCACTCTTGAGGGGCAGAACACATCTGTGTCAAGTACGTATACTCATCTGAAGTCCTGGCTGTGCTCACAGAAAGATACCATACTTCCCAAAATACTAAAGGCACTGTGCTGCTCTAGATACAGGTACCAGATATAAAAAGATATCCTAATCTTCCTGTACTGGTTGCCATTCTGTTTGTATTTTCCTCATTCTACCTGAGTTTTCAAGCCACTTAGGATTTGCCATTCTCAGTAATTAATAAAAACACCATCAACATCCCTCAGCAAACTTGGTATTTTTATTGCCTGCTCCACCCCCATGCAAATCAGTTTGACTCAGTAAAATTCATCCTGCAAGCCAAGAACATTCTTATAAACCAGGAGAAATTCAAATCTAAGGCTGTAACTTTCTCAGGGAAAAGTCAAGTCAGTAAGAGGGGGTAGTGGAGGAGGTAATAAGACTAGTATTTTGCATTTGCATGTTAGGGGAAAAAGTAATAATAAAACAATCACTTCAGAGTGCTCCCAAAACTCAGAGATCTGTCCTAAACAGGTTTTGGAAGTGTTTTCCCCATATGCAGCTTTACTATTTTCGCAGAAAGAAAACAGATCTTTACAGCAAATGGCATAAATCTAAACATTAGTTAGAATTGGCTATTAGCAGCCATCTGTACAACAGATCTGTTCCACTTACTGTGGGCAAAGATGTGATCTCCAGTTTACCCACAGATAATCCTCAAAATTGGGTTCCCTTTCTCAGCTGATGGTACCTGGCCACAGCTCTGTATCTTGCAGTTACACAGACTGCATTTGTAATAGAAAGACTTTCCATCAAGGTATGTAGCGGGCAGTTTGCCTTGCAATTGAAATGGTTAAAGAGAGAAGCAAAATTTAAAAGGTTACACATATCAAGACAATTCCTGAATTCACATTGTTGCCCCCATTCTTCACTCTAAAGAAATATGAGAGACCAAGCATGTACCATAAAGTTTGGCTCTACAGCACAGCAGAGAAGGATCAAGGACACGCGCTAAGCCCTGAAGTACATGGAGTGATGGATGACAAAAGTTTTAAAGTATTTCAGCTTCTTATCTACCTCTTTGCAGTACCCTGTGTAATAAAAATCAAAAAAGCATCCATTTCCAAAAGCTATTCACAGACTTTGAGATAAGCAAAGCTCAGCGTGGGGTGTGATCTGAACATGTACTTATGGAAGCATCAGCTTTCAACAATGTCTCAACAGATTTTCGTTCCTGCTACTAATCTTCCTAGCCAGATGATATCCCCACAGAGTCATGATTACTGAGCTCCACAACTATCACAGGCATGAAGAAGGATCCTGAATATTGCTCCTCATTTCTTCTGATCTTTCTTATCACCCTCTATTTCCATCTTCAAGTAAACTCTTCTCATATTTTCTTTCCCATTTTTTTTCCTTTGGTCTTTTTCCTGTTTCTCAGCAGAACAGATAATGACATTAATGACATTACAGGAGAAACGCATCTCTGCCATTCTGGATCCCATATACCTACAAATCATAACAGTTTGGTTCAGAATGCCATGTGTTCAAGCATAAAAAAGGCCTAAAATTGACTGCTAGTAGAAATAAGAAACCATTTTCCCCAGTTTGAAGTCTGTGTCGTAAGAGAGAAGATGTGGATGTAACATTACCAACACATGCTTTATTTCGTCATAGAAATGATCCTTCACCACTTAGGTTAGTAGGCTGCAGACTAACTCTTTTCAGGTTGAAGTATGTTTGCTATTAAATAAACGTGTCAGAGCACATTTACTTGCAAACCTTTACTGAAGACCATTGGCAGGCTCAGTAGCCATGATGCGTACCAACATCCTATCTCCGTCCTGCCTTGGAGGCATCACCTCTTCTAGAACTTGACCATATGTATTATTCTATTGAGCTTCCCCCTTGCTGGTAACTTTTGTCTATGAAAGACAAAGGATCCAGGATGTTATTTCCAAAAATTCTCTAAACCTTAATAGTCCACACCAAACCCCAAAATTCATGCTTTCTCTTACAAGCTTACTTCTGGTGTTTTCAGTACCCCACTAGGATGCTATTTAAATGAGAAGATGTTAAAGAACTCAGGTTTTCCATCTAAGTTACTTTCAGGAGAAACATCACAAGATTTGGTCTATTTTCAAGTTAGTGTCAATCTTTCCCCCTCTTCCCCCTTTCCCCTTTTAAAAAAGGACTGTTCTGAAGAACTGCAGAAAAATGAAAGCAGTCCAAAGTCATCAGAAGAGTCACACTACCAAGCTCTGTGGACCATGACGTATATTGAGAAAAGTCACAACTTGGACGGTGAACAGAAACATATTGATAGGAAATGCAAGAACAAAAGGCAAAATCATGACTCCTGAGATGGTACGAAGTCTGGGAAAGCTCTTTTTGAGGGACTCAGGAGACTGACTTCAGTCTCAGAAGCAAGTCCAATAGGCTCAGTGTGAATCTGGATCTATCCAAAAGTTTGTTAATGTCAAAAGCAATGAAGAGGACTAAAGGAAACTAGAATATTTAGCTCAAAGCATACCACCTGTTTTGCCCAACAAAATGGCTGGCATAGACCTTTTTTTGCATGCACAAGCCCAACATCATTGAACACAAAGCTGAAGTAGTTAATTACATGCAGCCTGCCTGCCAATGCTTTGAAAGAGTCTTCCTTTCTACACGCAAAAAGGAAAATAGTAGGAATTGGAAAACACTCCTTTTTCAGAGCACCTGCTGAGGGTACAAAATATTGTCTCAGCACCCCTGCTATAAGTAGAACGTAAGGAAACTGGAAGGGACTAGGATACATCTTGTGGTAACATAATGCAGGCAAATGAGACAATATGTTAGAGCAGCTGGATATTGTGTCATAAATTCTTGGCATGCCCACAGTTTTAGTCCCTGTGCTGTCTAGGCTCTCCAGCACCGGTCCAGTGAGCACAGCCAGAGTTCAGATTTTTAAAAGTTTGGATGCATTTGCTTTTTGGCCTGTGGAAGAAACCGGCAGGACATCATATGAGAAATTCAGGCCATTTTATTATTTAGGCATCACAGAGGTCTTATCAGGTGAACAACAGGCAGACTCAGGTATGTTCTGGATCATGAGCACACAATATGAATACAAGTTGTAACTGTCCCTTTATCTTCATTTCCATTACAATCATTTATGGATCATTTTGATGTCTTGAACTTGGCTCTAAAATCCTACAAGAAGCTTGCAAACCCTGCAAAAAATCCTGATCAATTCTCTTGCCTGTTCCTATAGATAAACACCTGCCAATTTCTGCAGATTTTGAAGTGGTTTTGGGTAGCATGTCCTTAGTTATTTCCAAAATAGTTTAATGAAGAAAGTATGGAGATGTTCCCATATGCAGCTCTTATTCTGGCATAATTACCTTGGCAGGAATCTGATCTTGTTAATTCAAATGCAAGATTAGAAAACTTTTTATATAAAGGGCACCTTATACACATTTAGTACCAGACAAAAAAAGCCCAAGTCATACACAGGAAGCTTATCACACTTCCTGCACCTACCATGTCAGTGCCAGCAATCTGTAAGCTTTTTGGAGAGCACCTGCATCAAAAGCAGGGTGGGGGACGGGGAGAGAGGAGGAATATAAACACATTATTGGCTCTCATTTTCATAAAAAGTCTGATTAGCCTCAAACAGTTTACAAAGTAATACTTGATGATTATTTGCAGTTTGAGAACTTTGTTATCACCCACAAGAACCAGGCAGCAGGCTTCGTTTATTTTATCTTGATGAAACTGTTGAATAATCCTGTTACAGAGAACCATGACTTATCAGGTATGCCCAGAACTGGTACCTGAGCACTGTGGGACAAATTCTAGTCATATAAACACAAAATTGCACCTGATATACCACAAACACTTAGTCTATCCTCTCCTGTGTCACTATTCACTATTCCTTTAACTTCTCCATCAGGCAAAAAAATGCCCATGCCCATATATAGTTGGAAAAAAGACACTACAGACATCAACCAACTAGAGTACTGGTTTGTGGCTTTGTTCCCTACAGTTTTCTTCTTCTCAGCAAACCTGAAAGAAATGCTACAGTAACAAATTCTTCTCGGTGTCAAAAATTTGCTTCAGTTGCTTACACCAAGTTTTAAGTGGTGTTACTTAAGGTCTGCACAGGCTGTCAGCATACATCCTCTTGCCACTGAAGTCACATCCTGAAAAACCTTGTAGAGTCGAGAAGGAACAACATTTTTCTTTTTATCTAGTATTCTTTACCCACCCTTATATTTTAAAACATTAACAAAATCCAACTATTGTTAGAGATACCATCATCCACCCCCCCAAAAACATCCAAAAGCCAAGACCATTGACCTGAGGCCCAATTAAAAGCCTGCTACTGCAGATTACCCATATTTCACACACCATCCCCATGTGCACTGCAGTTTTTCGTAACTGATCACACATATTCAAAGTTCAGGAAGCAGTTTTCACTTTTTCTTTCCTTTAGCCTGGGAAAAAAGCTTATTCACCTAGAAATTGAATGAGAAAAGCAACAGACTGAAAGAACCTGAGGGGGATAAAATAATTTTGCTAAGAACAAAGAAATCCAGGGGGAGTGCAGAGCAGCTGAGCAAGTACAAAGAGAGATAACAAAGATTAAACATCGCCACTGTTTATGCCCTAAAGTAGTGAGCCATAGCATTTCATCAAGAGATTTCCAAATCCTGTAAAATGTCTCAGAAGCTCCTATTAAATTGCATAGCACAGTTAATGAAGTTCACTAATGAAGGGCTGGTATTTACAAGTTTGTTTTGGGTGGAAATGGTGTGTCAAGACCAGTAAAAATTTCAGAGAATGAACTTGTATTTTCATAAGTCTTAGAAAAACTCTACTGAGAACAGTCGTATATGAACAGTTGATATTTTAGTTTGGAGGCTGAAATAATATGTTTGATTTGGATTTATTTCCCAAGGCCAAGCAGAAAATCTTTCTTTCTTAATTCAAAGCAAAATTTTGGGCAGAGGTCTTGCAGCTTTGCAAGTCCACAGACATCCTCCTATTCTCTTCAATTTTATAATGTGACAGATGAGCATATCTCAATTTCTCATTCATGCTGGGGCTTTTCTACTTCACACACAAATAAACCCATGGTGGGGGATCTCTCTGGAAAGAGGAAAGTATCCATATTCTATGAAAAGGTCAGTGACTTGCAGCTGGGATAGCAGATTTCCGATGTCTTCTCCAAGGCACTTTATATCACAAAAAAAAGCTCCCCTAGGGATGCTGGGAGGGATAACTTATTCCACCATACTCTATAGCTTAAAGGTTCGGGAGCTGTCCCAAAATTGCTTTTGGTTCCAATACCGTCTCTGATTTAGGCAATCAGTACTGTGACCTGCAAATAGTTTTCACATATTCTTGTTTACCACACTCTAATTAGAGCACCATGAGATACAAAAGGGGATGAGAAGAGTAAGAAAAGTAACTTTTTCGCATTCACCTCCATTCCACTGCAAGCAAAAGCAGAATACATACTATTGGGTTCCCGTTCGCCAAGTACTCAATTTTTAAGTACAAGAGAAACATTTCACTCTACAGAGAACTCTGCTCAGCTGCAAAGGTCTTACCTCATAATCCTCCGCTTTACAAGAAATTGAGTCTATAAAACCAGGCTACGAATCATACAAGCATCAGCACTCACTGCATTTGATATTGGGGGTGGAAAATACTCAACCTGAATTTATAGGAATAGAAGAAACGTCCTTACCATAGTTACAGTTGCATTTGTGGTTAAGAGCAAGGTAAACCAGGGCAAAGCAATTCACACCACATCCTAGGACAGATGTCATTCTCAGAGGTTTGTTAAACATAAAAAGCCCTCCAGAGAACAGAACATCCCATCCTGAAGGAAAGGACATTCTGGAGCATTTAGACCCTGACAGTTCAGTAATTCTTTCTTTCCATCTGTATTTTTAAAACAAGCAGAAAACCATACCATACCTCCTAAATGAAGCACTCATTGCTTTCACTTCTAGCAAAGCCTCCTGGTATTGCAGAACCTCTTTACCTCTACAAGTGCCAGTTCCTGCAGATGGTATGCACAAACATAAAATTCCTCCCAATGGTCACAGGTTTCTATCTTGATTCATCAGTCCATTCCTTCTCTGCAAGGTCAGCATCAATAACACAGAAACCAAGAAACTAAACGCCAACAGTGAAAACAGTAGGGTCCAAGGGAGAAAACACACAGTTAAAATAAGGAAAGCTGAAAGTTAAGAGTAAGGTCTGTTAGTTTCTTCTCCCCACAAAAAGAATTGGTGCTATTTCCTCCAACAGCACACATTGTATTCACATCTTTGAACATTGACAATTCAGCCTGAGACAGCTGGCAAAACTAAAACAAATTTCAATTTTCTCTACATTTACATGTAATCATTGAGAGGAGGAAGAATTTACACATTGACGCACATTTTTACTAATGAAAGGGAGGTCAATATGGTGAAATTGAACCTATGCAAGCTGAACCAGCTCCATGCAGGTTTTGAGGTACGCTCTCAAACCTTCCCAGTGGGGAAAAGATGGATAAGAACCCAAGGCAGGAATCATTTGTGTGCAAATATAGTCTCTATATATATGTATATATGTATATATTTCCAACAGAATATATGTCCTAGTGGTCCAAATAATTTCTTTTGCTCAGATTTCAGTCTGCTTTTCTCTCTGGGAAACTTAAATTTGCACATAGAACTCATTTTTGCTCTCTGTGGGAGAGTACATGGGTGTTGGGTATTTCCATCAGCTCTTTTTTCCCTTTCTCTAAGATGCCAACACATCCATGCGGCACAAGAACTGTCTGCTTCACCACAGGTTCTAGCAACCAGAATCCCACAGTGCCAGGTGCTGCACCAAGAGAGGCCTGCATTAAAACTAGGGGCAGAAGTGACACTGAAATGGCCAAGCATCATATAACCTTTCACCTTCACCTGCTCTGAAGAATTGCTCCTCCTGCCCAATATTTGTGCCTCGCCTTGATATTTTGATCTTCAGTTATCAATAAAGAAAGCAAGCAAAAAATTGTGCTAGAAGGACAAAGACCAAGATGACAGAAAAAAATGCTGCCAACATGACCAGGAGGAAAAGGTGGAGAAGTCTGAAAGTTACCTCTGTATCTGCCTCTATTCTGCCAAGATAAGAAGTTAGGGCTTCTGATGTGTGAAACAGAGAATTGCTAGGAAATGGTCTAAGTTCCTGCCATGCATTTCCCTCCAGTGCTCCCTTCCCACGATCCTCACACAAAGCAGCCAAGGCTTTTGTTTCTCTACATCAACACAGATTAAGTGTACTTCATCCAGGGAATCCACGAAAATACAAATCACAAACTATGTTCCCCTGATCTGCCACGTATGTCAGGCACTATTCAGCTGAGGCCTGCCACAAGTCATGGAGAAGTCCAGTGACAGGTGGTTGTAGTAGTTGCCTGCATAACCTCCTCTCTTACCAAGGCAACATTAATGATCTCTGCTGTTAATGGCTCACTTGAGTTTTTAATCACAGTGGAAACTGCTCCATACGCCTAAAACTTATCTGCCGTTAACTTCTTGGGGCAATGTTACTTTGAAATGGATTAAGCTTCCCCAGGTAAAGGAAGAGCTCAAAAGTAATTATGTTACTTTAATGAAAAGTATACAGTAAAGCACATAAAACGTCTGGATATTGGGACTGCACTCCAAAAGGAAATGTAAATGCTTCAGGGAACATAAGATCAATGATATTTATAGGCGACAGTCTCATTTACAGTAACTTTCTGCAACAAAATAATAATGTTAAGGAAAAGAAGATTTACTTTCATTCCATATATCAGTCTGACTTTGGGCAAAAGAAAGAAAAAACAAACTGTGAACTCTTCTATATAGAACAGGTATGGAATGGAAACAAAGGCCATTTCATAATATACTTCCATTCCAGAAAAAGAAGGAAGGTCACCCCTTTCACCACTATATTTTGTATCTTTTTTCTGGAGACTTCATAACTCACCGCAGCAAGGCTGATACATTTACAGTTCTGTTTATTTTGGGAGTATAGGAAGCTGAGAGTAAGCGCATCCCCTCTCAATCCCCCTTTCCCAATACAGGAGCGCAGTAAATGTGTGACAGCAGTAAAGGGTGTCCACACCCAGGCATAGACAAACAGGTAGGAAGCACCTCACACCACCTGGCTCATGGTAACAGCAGCAGCAGCACGTCATGGAGCAGAGCTCCCAACAAAGGCAGCAATGGCATCAGGGATCATAGCAGGCAGCAACAGGCTCCTCCAGCTGTGGGATTTCAACAGGCAGTTTACATGGACCATACCAACTGCCCTGATTTCAAAGTATTATTTGATAAGCAACAACAAAATAATACCTATGGTATATGCTCTGATTATTTGGTAATGTTTACGTCTCCCAGCATGACCATGTCGTACCTGCATACTATATTTCATACTTCATTGTATTAGAGAGTTGCTGTACTAAGTTTGCAAGTTCAGGAAAGGCTTTAAATTTGCTCCATTTTGTAGCTAACCTGAACATGAGTTCCTAGCAGCTTCTGTTTATCTGAAATCAGATACTACTCAGTCTTTGCATAAAAGTTCTCATCAGCATCAACTGTAGGGTGACACTCATTACATGCCGGAAACACACTTTCAGACAAACACAGACAACATCAGTTCCTGACTAGACTGAAAATTTGTTATTCAGGTTTGCTTGCTACTGTCAGTACAGTTAAGCATAGAATAGTGAGATAGCACAAGTCACTGTGACAGGTAAAAGCACTAAGGTGGAAGAGGCCATGGTCTCAGAGCAACCTCCATGCCTCTCCTGTACTTCTAACTACAAACTGGACAGAGCACGGTGCAGAAACTCAGCAAACCCAGTCATCCGATTGCCTCTCACTTGCTGGACAAAGGCAGTTATCTCCTTGTGCCCATCTAATAAAGCAAGGATAAACAATAATGACCTCCCTTTGTAAAATAGTTTTAAATTCACAATTGAAAGTTCTATACAAGGTGGTGTGAGTTGTTTGTTTTGGGTTTTTTTGGGGGCTCCTCTATCTAGAATAACATCATTAAGATCTGATTGCACATGGAATCACAGAATCATAGAATGGTTTGGATTGGAAGGGACCTTTAAAGGTTGTTTAGTCCAACCGCTGCATTAAGCAGGGACATCTACAACTAGATCAGGTTGCTCAAAGTGCCGCCCAAGCTGACCTTGAATGTTTCTGGGTAAACATACAAGACACAAGCTGAGAAAAGAGCATATGCATTTACTCTCTGATTAAAAACCATGCCCTTATTCTCTGAAATCAGTTAGTACGTAACCACAGAGGGTTGGATTCAGCAAACAGTTAAGCATCTTCTCTAACTTCTGTTTCAAGACACAGTAGTTAGAGTTACAGTAAGACAGTAACTTACTTAAGAAGTCTTACCACAGTGTTGTACCTGTAGTAAAGCATAACACATTGCAGGGAGGCCCATGATGGCACAGCTACTTTTCACTCAGGGAATTGTCACAAGTGCAGAGCCACCACATTGTGAAGTTGGAGCCTAAACAAACAATTCAAAATCCCTACTTAGATATTTATGTGACAAGTTCTGAGGACTCCCTCAGCCCTCATGGAACTGGTGAGTTATCAGCAAGTCCAGCAAACAGTTTGTTAATTTAGTTACTCAGAAGGAAGCAGCTGAGTCCTAAGTTTGCCTGTGCCTGATTTAGACATGCCAACGCTTAGGACATCCTCCTCCTCCTAACTTGCATAATTTTTAATATGTGACTGTTCCTTGTTCAAGAGCCACAGCTTCTCTTTATGGTGCCCATTAAAAATTACAATGTACTACACTATGAATATGTTTCTGTTAGGAAGGGGGGAGCTAATAACTTTGCGGGGCTTTCTGAAGATCCAAACAACTGTTCTCATTTCACAGCTCACTGATTCTTCAGAAGCACCAGAAAGTCCTGGAAATAAAATGGCAATACTTATTAAACTGGCTCTCACAGCCATTAAGTTTTTCTATGCTTTAGCATGAAAACAGCCCTTATGGATGATCAGTTTAGAAGAATGGAATAAGCAGTTCTAACCAACTAAAAGACACTGCTTTCCCCCCCCCCCACCCCTTTCCCTTTTTAACTACTGAACTGCTCTTTACATCAGAGCCCAAAGGGAGTTTGCAGTTTGCAAATTCACATCACTTCTGCTTGCCTACAGACACTATTTATATAGTCTGACTAAGGTTTCCAGCAAGATCCTGCTGTGACATAGGACAGCCTAATGTGTAACAGGTACCTGCCAACACAAAATAAGTTCAATTTATGTGATGTCACAGCAACAAACTGTTCAGTGGCACATAGGGTAGAACCAGACTCTCTGGAGTTTCAAGGAAGCTCCAGAATCACAGCAAAGTCAGTCTGATTCCTTGAATTAACACATACCTGTGATGACTGGGACCTATCAGGTACCAAAGGGAGCCGGAACAAAGCATTCTCCAATGCAGATGGTCCATAAAGGACAACAGTTTGAGTACGCACTACACAGGACAACACAAACACCAGAGTCTTTTCCCCTACCAGTACTTTAATGTTTACACTCCATTAATATTTTTATTTACAATACAGAACTACAAACCTTGTACGCTACTGTTTACAAAATTTCTCTTTCAGAGCCACATGCCTTCTATCCCATGTTTTTTATTCTGCTAGCACTTAGAGAAAACTCCTCAGAAATATTTATCTTAATTCTCTTTAATTTGTCTGATAGCTTCTTACAGTTCTGGAGACTGATAATTGTAAGAGTAGATACTTCACTAACTTAGCCACGGCAGTTTTTTCCAACTTGTAGCATTGCTTGTTTCTTAAAGAATCATGGAAAATTATCCCTCAAATTTAATTTAGTTTGGCCTTAGCCAAAGGGTTTAATATATTGGAATAAAATAAGTGGGAGCAAAACATAGAAAAGAAACTTGTTCACATTCAAAACAGAGTATTTGAAGTTCAGAAAAGCCTACTCCAACAGTGTTTGTCTTCCTTTTTCTTCCATCATTTATAGTCAGGGACCAAACATTAAAACAGCACCTCAAGCAAGGCTTGGGAAGGCCCTGCAAATTCTTTTATCTTGGCTAGAAACTAGTGTTTGCAAAAGAATCTTAGACCAACAGGGATACTGCCTTTAGCTCCAGCGGACCCTTACTGGCCTTGAGTTGTTCTGCCACCCTCAAAGAGCACTCTCAGAAACTCGGCCTCTCCAGCAGTGACCCCACACACCTGCTCAGGGTCAGTATAAAGCCAGAAGTAGTGCCTAGCCAGTTATGTAGCTTACAAATAAAGAGCGAATTTATGTCCCAGCAGCAGATCCTCCTGCAGAGGCTACAGGTGGCCCTATGCTCCTCAGACCAGGGAAATCCTCCCTCGAACAAGCAGGTGTCCCACCATGATAGCCAGGAGCAAGGCTAGAGGAGAAGTGACTACTGCAGCTCCTGCAAGGAAAAGGAGCACCAGGATAAAAGTGCATGGTGATTTCAATCACTGGATAGTTCCTTTTTCCTCCCTCCCATCAAGCTGGAAAAAAAAATATTTTATGTGATTTTAATAAGACAGGGGCTATTTTAGACTGTAATACAGATTTACAGTTTATAATACAACAAACATTTGGTTTGCCATTGATACAGCTCTCAGGCATACACATCATTTGGTAGAGGTCAGTGACACATCAAAATATCCCAAGGTTAGAAGTAGATATCAGCACAGCACCTCCCTTTAGCACACTCACATTATTCTGAGTTCTTTCTCTGAGAGCCAGTGGCCACCTGGACCTGCATGTCTACAGTGTACATGAGAGGAAAAGAAACAAGCAAAAAGTAATGTGTAGCACCAGACGTAGAGCATAGCTTCTGTCCAGTCACATAAATCACCAGTGCACCTCAAACTGAGGAACTTGAAAAATGTAATCTCTGTTTTGCCTGTGGAATCCACAAGTTTTTTGTTAATTTTGCAGTAGAATTCCTTAGTGCAGCAGTTAAGAATTGATCCATGTGTATTTAGCTGTTGGAGTTAAGGACAGCAGGCAGAAAATACACCCAGAGCTAGAGATTCATGAATTTCAGGTCAGCAGGGGTTACTTTGTTTTCTACCTTGACTCCTGAATCACACAGCCCAAAAATGACTTTTAATAAATGCCTCATTAACAGCATGACTTCTGCTTGAGCCAGAGCCTGCATCTTTGAAATACCCAGTCTTTTTTCCTATGTATCAAAAGTGATTGAAAACTCCACCCAACCAGATCAAATTTTATCTGGGAAAAAGCTTTGCTCAGCAACTTTTTCCAGTCTTCATATGTCATTCTTAAATTTAGCTACATCACTTCTCAAATATTAAAAAACGTCTGTGATCATAAATCTTCCCAATCTAGATGATAGTAGCAGGCTTCATCTTACTTAGCTTTAACTGTCTACCGGACGGTTATCTAAAGCCAAGTTATTTTTGTGTGCTCTCTTCTGCATCAATAATAATAGAAAAGGTCCTTTTGGGGGAGATTCATCTGTTATCCTCAGACAGCATGAACTCTCTGAACATGCCAACTTCAAATCTTTTACCAAAATCAAGCTTAAGCTGAAACAGCTAATTATTAAGTACCTAAAGCAGAGTGGAAGGGAGCCTGCCCTTGTTTACAATGCTCGGAAAACTCTTAATGCTTTTACTGGATTAACTCATTTCAGTTCCTTTAGTCTCCCAATAACAGAGTTTCCTTCTCTCAAAAAAATATTATTTTAGCTCTTCTCTGAAGCTCTGTGCTAGGAGTTACCTGATTATATGTCCCAGAAGCAGGCTTGGCCTTTTGGCTAGAGGAACATGCTGGACACCGAACATATCTATGGCATAATGGATGCTTTGTTCTTGTCTATAGAGCTGTAATATATGGTCAAAGTTTTAGCATCTCTTGCATCCAAACTGACCAAAACTAGTGGCAACAAAGCATTCACACATCGCTGTTAAAACCTCAGGTATTAAGAATTAGTTCCACTGGTCATTGATACAGTCAGTTCCTTAAATCTTGCCCAAAAGATCTATCAAGACTTCTAAACTAAAAAGCTGTACAAAAGGAGTCAGACCATAGCTTAAGACAAAACCAATGGGATATGTAGTAAAGGGTCCTCCGAGTATGAGAAAACTCAGTCTCTTCAGCTGTAGTTGGTCTTAGTATTGTGGCTTCCTGGTTTTCAGCAATTAATCTCAAAAAGGACAGTGCTCTTTCATACCTTACCATTTATGGTTACAGAAAGCTTCATAACAGGGGAACTAAGTCAGGAGTTCAGCTATAGCAAAGCAAACCCAGAGAAGTACAGGAAAGGGGAAAAAACCAAACCCTTTTCAGCTCAAAGTTCCATTAATATCCCAAGTCTGTCATGTAACAGAAGTTTTTTCATCAGAGAAAGAAGCATTTCATCAAAAACAGTAAGTATATTTCTAAGCAACTGTTTTTCCTGGGGAGCATGCAATAGATTTAGGTTTTGAAAAGTACAGTGTTTTTGGAAGCAATGATCTTTCTAGATCTGCAGCACTATGGAGGACAGCCCATGTAACCCACATGCTACAGAAAAGTTGTGTCCTCTTCTGTAACTGGAATCAACCTGAAAATTATTAGCAAAGGTAACAGTAATATTTTCACAAACAACAGAATCTTAGGAGTCCGGAGCCCATGAGATCATAGCTGTTATTTTAATGGTAAAGACACTTTTACCCTTAGGGGTTCATGGGTTTTCAGCATTTCTTCAGGGGCTGTGCTTGTCTACCTCTAATTAAGTTAGAGACAAACTAGGCACTTGAACTCTTTCAGGCTTCCCTGAAATCTACTCTTAAATTGATTCATTCTGTGCAGCTCTGTACTGCACAGAATTCAATAGAAGCACTCCAGAAAAACCTCAGAATTGCTGAACTGAGCAAGTAATTTTTCTTTTTCCCTTTTTTTAAAGACCCACCAAGTTTAAAAACTAACAGAATTACTCTTAAACAATTGCATAGCTTTTTCAGCAAGAAATCTAACTTAATTCACTCTACTGTCACATCAGGTAAACAGTTCATTAATAAAGCAAAATGATACAGCATATTTCATAAAATAAATGTAGCTCTATCATGTTACACAGTCAAAACATTGCTGCTTCGGATCTGCAAGACAGCTACATGAGTACACAACAGGATCTTTTCTGTGCACAGAGATTCAACATCACCTTATTCTGTAATACACAGAGTAATTGTGGTCCCAGCTGCACAGTTTGCTTTTTAAGTAACCGGTTCTCACCAACTTGCAATGAACAAAACTGGTGCTCCCTTGCCCCAGTATGCCTGACAAAGGCAGCCCTGTAACCAGCAAGAAATGCATATAAATGTTAGGGTAGGAAACGGAGGGCAGGGACAAGGGAAGCAAGTGCCAACCCAAATGTCATTTTGACTTCAGGCCTATTGTCCAGGGTGTAAACAGCAGGGCAATAAGCAAGAAAAAGATGAGGGCGGGATTGAAACAGAAAGGAAGAATCTAAGCAGTGTTAATACACTCACTGAAACATGTAAGCAAGCGTGAGTGATGAAACTAATTCCACTCAGACAGTAATAAACATGTAAGCTGTGCAGCTCTGCCACAGTAGCATAACCAGTACAGAGCTTGTATTTATAGATCTAACACTTATGGTTGGCTTCTGGTTCCCACACAGAGTACTTGGCCAATATACTGGCAACAAATACTGTGTTCCTCATACACAGCCAGCAAAGCCAGCAATTTTTATGTTGTCTGCACAAGGTGTCTTGAGAATAAAACCAGGTGACTATTAAGTTGACACTTGATAGGAGAAAACAAAAGGCTATTTTGCATGCAGAGGCAGCAGAGACCAATAGAGACGAGGACTGTTTAAGAAGTCCTCTTTGCTTTAGATATGGGGATGACTTGCCTTGCCCTTGGTGTGACATAGTATAAGCACTTGATGCTTACCTGAAAGCAATACATAAATGCTCACTGGAAATTCAGCATACAGTGTAAGACAAACCAGCTCAAAAAAAATTACTAGCTCACTGTTAATATTTATGCCCAACTTAAATTTCAGAGGAGGGTTTAGCACCTATCTACAAGCAAGTGAGAAAAATTCATCAGTGCTACCAATACTGCCATACCCAAGTTAAGAGCAGCCTGGAATAGCCTGAGAGAGGTCCCATCTGAACTCACGGAGGTCACAGCACTGGAAACGCCGAGAGATGGGGCAGGAGGCAGAGAATTCCTACCAAGTATCAGACATGACTACTAATCAAAACAGGGGACTGTATTCCAAACCTGAGCAGATGGCATCCCTAGGATTATCACCAGCAGCTGTCAATGCAGTGATTATACATTGAAATTGCACAGCTAATGTACTGTATAATTTAACTAGACTGAAAAAGAAGATTAGGGAGAGGGAAGATTATGAAAAGATTTGGAGCTTATATTTTCCTAATAATTATGGAGGCACCCCACAATCTTCAGTGCAAAAGATATATTTAGATTTGCTGTTGAAGGATGGACTAAAAACCATGTTATACACTTGAACATCTTCAAATTCAAATAAGCTCAGAGACTTCCTGGGCCAATCAAGTCCTCTGCAGTGCTTTATTTTTTAAAATATTTATTTTGTCAGAGGAAACAATTAGCTCTTTCAACAGTCCTCCTAATATTCATTGACAGAAAAGAATAATTTTTAATCTGAAAAAAATAACCTTTTAAACACTGGGAAAACTCAATAAATATATTTTTCTATATGTACGTAGTATTTCTTAGTCTTGAAAGCCAGGAAATGCAGGATTTTCAGCACAAGAACATAAGAATATTTATATATGTAAATGCACGTGGAGTTTCATTCACTGACTTGGATTTCTTCTTAAATTGTTCCGCAAATGGATGGTATTACAGATTTTTCTGGTCTTCTAAATTTTAAAGCATAAAACAACATAGCAGGAAGTACGTATTTTTCATTTTAGGGACCACATTTACAGCTAATCTGTTACAGCAACACAAGAGTGATTTGAGCACCCCTGATTTACACTGCCTGAAGACCTAGCTGGTTATTTTTTATGTTTATAGAAGCACTCAGTGAGATATTTTTAGACCAATCTTTCTTGTTAACATTCTCTGCATAATTCATATGTCCTTATTCTCTTTGAGGTGGAGCAGACATCTGAACTGGGGGAGCAGAAGCAAACACGATCACCCAGCAGCCCCCACATGCAGAGAGACGGGGTCAGGCAGCCAGGCTGGTACCAGGATAGGGATCAACACTGCACATAATGCTTGAAAAACCCTTGGCCACTTGTGAAAATTTCCAATTTACACAAATGAATTCCTTATGTGTCATGAAGAGGTTGTGTGGCAGTTTAAGATGATTAGGAAGTATGAGCTTACTGGTACTTCCGTTGCATATGTGACTGACATTCAAGCAGACTGATGGGGCAATTACATTTCTTATTCATTCTTTGGTTAATAGTCCCACAGTTCTTGTTTTATATGTAAGAAGAGGTCTGATCACCCCACTATTTCTCAGCACAACTGGGACAGTTACGTAAACATTATGGTTCATCTAAAACTCAAGATATTAACAGCACTAGGCCACCAGAAGTTTTCTACAAGTCATGGTGGCAGTACCAATCTTATACCTTTTCATTTTCCCACAGAACTAACCAAGGATTAATCACTGTTACTCTGTGTAAGAATTTCTTGCTAACAATGCAGGTTTTCACTTGTTTACCATTAGCTTGCCACTGTGTTAGGAGGAACTGGCACTCAGGTACCACATGGTCTCAGGGCTCGTGCTCCAAGACCAACGATACTCCTTTATTCCATTTTCCCCCGACCAAGCTGCACAATAGGTAAAGGAGAGTCAGTTTAATATCAATTGGTCTTAAGCTGCAGTGTTCCAATATTCCAAATATTTTGGAATTCTTTGGGTTTTTGTGAAAATAGTGTTTCCACTTTCCCCCCACAGAGGTAAAAGAAATAACAGAAGTTTCCAAGGAACAGTCACTACCAACATTTACCCAAGTTTCCTTGTGGGGTGCACATGACTCTGTGCATGGTTATACCCAAGCTGCAGGCACAGCATGAGCACAGTGACAGTGCTTGATGCCAGATGTTCTACTTATAGCTCCATAGACCTAGAGAAACACAAATACAGCCTTAAGAGCATTAGCTCACATTCTGTATTAAATGCCGGTAAACAGAGAAGGTTCATCTTATGGCAATTTCCAACTTAAGATGCTTCTTAAAATGCCTGCGGATTATGCATGATCATCAGTAAAACAATTCCCTTCAGAACACTGTATGCAAAATCCACAGTGGATATTGATATTTTATTTCAAGTGGAATTAAATATGGAACCGGACAAAATTCAGTATCCCAACAGCAATAACTCCTTTTGCTCCTGGGGACACCCAGAACAGACTCATTTTTATATTATGCGCTACCAACTTCAAATTATATACTTTAAAAATTCTGTAACTAGTTCCGTCTTATGCTGAAGAACTAAAGCTGTTTTACTGTCCATAGATTTCTATATTTTTGTTGTTAATAATACTAACATTCGGGTGTTACAGTAGTCTAAAACCAGTAGCATTTCAATGTTCAAATAGTTTTTTACTTTGATCATTAAACAGTCAAAAGCAGGCACTTTCACCAGTGAAAAACAGAACTAACAGGAAAGAAAACAACATTCAGATTATGTTCACATTCTTTCTTTCAAGAGCTGATGGTGCCTTTATATCTTCTTTCACCAAACTCAGTGTTGCCCCCCACCCCCAGTAACACCACAGCTCTGCCAGCCTGGGGCAGCTGGAGACCATCTACTCACAGGTAACCTGAAGAGCCTATTTGCTAACTTTGGCTTGTGCTTGTCTTATACTGTATCTAAACTTAAGTCTAGGTATTTGCTCCATTGCTTACGCAAACATAGGTGGATTTAGGCAGAGACCACACCATCCTGAAGACTAGCCCATAGGGATATACACTAAATAGTCACACACACCTGAAGCCGAAATCCTGAAAACGCACCAGCTACTGCATGAAGCTATCCTTATCAGGACTGAAGGCTGTTTTGGCATGTATGTAACATATTTTCCCTTTCTCCTTCTGCTCTGCTCTCCTCCCGTCTCTCAGAAAAATCCACACAAATCTTGCCAGTCTCATCATTTGCCATAACTATGGCTTGCACCACATTTTCATGAAAAAACAAAACCCCGCAAACCTTCAGCTACAAGCTCTCAGTGCAACAGGTACTGGTGATGGGTTAAACTCTCAGTGACTGTTATGGCTCGTTTATATATTAATCCTATACATCAGTCATACTGATCTAATGGCATACAGATTCACTGCAATTATTTTCAGATTCTCTTTATCAAAGCATTAGCAAGATTATTTTAAATACTCTTTTTTGTCAAGGGAGTGGGGAAGAAATGCCAGTCACTCCTGAGCTCAGGTTCAGACAGCTCTGCCTAAGAGCTCCCCCCATGTTACAGCAACACCAGCACTTCACATTTAGACTCTCCTGCTACTGCCAGCAGCAGTCCTGACCTGGTGCTTGTGGTGAAACGATAGCAGTTGTAACGGCTGCATTTTCTAATCCTGTTCAATTGTGTTTGGTGGCATCATATTTCTTCTGTCCAGAAAAAGCAGCTTTTCTCTGCTATTTGGTCAGACATCCAGTTTTGAGCATCCCCGAATGGGCCAGGCCAAACAACAAACATGCAGAAGGCAGAACTGGGCATCTTAAATGTTAAATTTTAAATTATTTCAGCTCTTTTGAAATAAGACAACATTTCAAGACTAATCCAGAAGAAAACGTATAATGTAAACAGGATTCTATTGTGGGAGGATTTTCCCTTCATGCAGCCAACACACAACAGAATATCTCTTAGTTCAGAGAAGGAACAAAATAGACTGAAATAAGGCTGAGGACAATTGGGCTGTTACAGAGCTCTCCCAAAAAGTAACCAGGTTTCCCTACCCCATCTCCTAGCCTCCCCCACAGACCTATTTTTAAAGTACTATATGGCAAATATCAGAAAGTAAAAAAGGAGTCTACTGATAACAAAAAAACAACTTTTTTTTTAAATTCTAGTTTTTGCAAAAATGGGACTGTTCCTGCATGGGAGACTTTATATTTCAGAAACCTGTTACACAACTGTGATACATGTAGCCAATATTAATCATATCTTCCCTTTCCTTTCTGTATTTTATTTTATACCAGAAAGAGATTGTTCATATTTCACAACTCTAAACCATGTTGGGAAAAAAGCTGGTGACTGCACAGAAGCGAGGGGAGACAAGAGCCCTATGCCTGGGACTGGGAATGGTTACATGCTCTGTGATGATGTACTTTTTGATTGCGATTACCATTGTACCATTCTACACTAGAAGGTAATAACAATCACTTGGTCAGGAATACAAAGCTACTACTTTTTCCTGTCAGCATCAAATACAATTATGAAGGGAGTGCCAAAATATATGTTAATACTTTGTACAATAAACAAACAATATGTTCTTGAAGACCTCATAAGAGTTTAAGACAGAAGAAAAGAAAAAAAGTGAGCCAAGAAATCATCAGACATTTACAGGTAAGCATAGGAAAGAGGGAATGACCATCTTCAGGGCTAGAATGTAAACAGACTAAACTGAAACATTTACTATGAAAACATGTAAAAAAACCCACCACGCGTATCAAAGCTTGATAATGGAAAGCCAAGTCTTGCATAAATAGAAAAAAAAATAAATAAAGCAAGCTTTCCATGCACAGGAGGGTGTGTTGCTTTTAATAAAACCATAACAACTTGAGCAACAGAAGTCATGGTAAAATTGTTCTGTTGAGAATCTGTATCTTACCTCCAAATCAACCATCATTGGAAACTAGCAGCTTCAACAGCCCAATCTACCACAGCAAATGTTGCAGACTACAATGAATACTGAAGAAGTTACTATTACCCCCATTTTTGTTTCATTTTCCAAGTTCTACCTCCACACACAAAATCAATTTGAAAAAAAAACCCCAACCAACCCAAAGTAAAAGAATGCAGCTCAGGTTTTCATGTTTGAAGATTTTGACAGAAAAAGCAAGTACATTCACCTCATTCTTCTTGCTAAGAGGACCTTTAAAAGCAAAAATGTTTCAAAAACTTTACCTTTAAAACAGAGTAATTGACTTTTTAATATGTCTTTTCCAGCCTTCTGATTACACTACAATATATACTTGCATGTAAAAAGATTAGTTTAAGAACTGGAGTGAGACTATTTCTTTACTTTTTTGTCACCTAAGTATACTGCTGCAAGCAAAAACTTACTGTAGTATCAGCTGAAGAGTAACTGTTGAGAAAAAAGCAAAAAATGAACTTTTGCCAGACGAAATCCTGCTACTTATTCATGCAAAAGGTCCACGTAATAACGAAAAGGGTGCAAGGAGGAAACACAGGAACTGAACTGAGTTCTGAGAATTTTTGGATTATATTCCTCAAAATATTTCTGAGAGATCAAAAGCTCCACTCTGCTCAGCCAGATTTCAGATAGCAAGATCAAGCTTTACCACCGTACTGAACTTCAGATATTTACTACCAAACATTAAAATGCATAGCAATTTTTCTTTCTTGAAAAACTCTTGAAGCTGATTACAACTGGGGTTAGAATCTGACTTCAAACCACAGAATACGTAACAAAATACAAAAAACCTCTTCCCTGCACTGCTTTCCTGTGGCAGTGCTTCACCAGGCACAGCCATCAAATCAGGGTGGGCAAAGGGGACCACATCAGGACTGAGCAGCCATGAACTCTACCCATGCCACCACTCGCAGCTGGCACACAGAGATACATCTCCAGCATGCGACTTCATAACAGAGACTGCCAATGCGTTTAAAATCAATCCCTTTTGTTTTGTTTTTGTAGCGTTTGGACAGCACAAACTATATGCAAGGTACTTAAAACCAACATCAAGGACAAAGTTCTCTGCCCAAACAGCAAAGGCTCAGAGGATGAGGATATCTTCCCTTATCCCTGTCTACAGGTGTGGGTTAATCTGACAGCCTCAGGAGAGGAGGTTATGCTGTATCACACTGAAGATACACTGGAAAGAAATCCTAAGGTACTTGCAACACAGATTAATAGTTGCTCTCTGCTGCTAACACCTTTGAGGAGAAGGGGCAATAGTTTTTAAGCCAAGCAACAGAGTAAGAGTAGGATTTGTTCACCTTTTACACATTAATGTTCGTGCTTAGACCAAGGTATTTTTAAAATATTCCAGAAATTACAGTTTTGGATTTTGTTTTAAACATTGCATCAAACATTAAGTTAGTACTTGTTAAGCAACTATACTAAAATGAATATTTAACATTTATGAACATTTAAAAATATGCAAATATCTAAGTTCTGTATTTCTTGCACTGGTCTTCAACTTCGAGATTTACATATTTTTAAATGTTCATCAATGGTAAGAAATAGTTTATAAGCATCACAGGAGAGACCTGAAGGTAAAGAAGGTCTTAAGTACGAGCACGAATCCCAATTTTAGGTCTAATTTTAGGTGTGTGACGTGAAGCAGGGAATGAAGGAAGGAAGCAGAGAAAGGGGAAATGAGGGTACTGTTGGGAACATGATGCACATTTCAGACAGAAAGGAGAAACAAAACAGTAATTTGGGAAGATAATTGCCCAGAGAACTCATTTGTCTTCGGTTTGGTCTGCAACTGTTTCCAGCCAGCCTGGCACCAGAAACCTGGACTGATGGAGAAGACAGTGGTGCTGTAGGAAGCACCTGTGTAATACAGAGTACTGGGCCAGGTGTAATGCTGGGTATTTTGTGTGGTAGAGGTCTCTTGGTCAGTTGTTTTAGGGATCTCTTCCCCACAGACTGAGTGAAGACCATGGGTGGGACAGAAACGTGGGTACACAGTATTCATTCAGCTTTAGAGGTGTGGGAAAGATTGGGAAAGGGGAAGTAGTAGGATATTATCCTTTTGTTTCTGCTTGGGAATCAGCAAAGAGCTCAACATTTTCAGGCTTGCTCCCTTACAGCCAGAAGTGCTCCTATGGGTACACTGTACCAAGGAAGGTCAGGTTCAGTCCAGTTCCAAAACCATGAGTATTTCAGAAGCCTTATTCCAGCTCAACACTGAGGGGAAATAAAGCAAAATTCAGATCTTGAATGCCCAAGACTGAAGCAGTTTCAGAATTCAAAACCAAACACGCTCAGACTACAGTGTTCACCTTCTTAAAGAAATCATATAGAGTTTCACACTGGGCAAACCCGATAGCATAACACACTTAAGCTGATGAGAATTTTGCTAGCTAATGCCTGTCTTTATAGTGACTATCTCAGGGAAAGCTACAGACAGTGAAGTGGCAAAGCAGTTGTTATGCACTGTAGATTGAAACAAGAGTCTTGTTCACTGCAAGAGGAGGTGATTTGCTGATTTCCTACAATTTCCATTACTGCGAGTATAAGCCTTCAGGTCAGGAAACATCCCCTTTCTGCCAGTTTCCAGCTTAAGACACCTAAGCATTATTCTGTGTGCAAAATCATATTGCAGAAAAGAAGCTGTTATGAAGAACAACAAAAAAAATTGAGTGCTTCAAGTTCAAATAACATTTCCACTGAAGACTAAACAACTTTGCATTATTACTAAAAGTCAAAATAGTTTGTGTTATGAGGACAAGTAGGGAGCCTCCAACATCTATGCTTTCCTCTTATTTGTCTACATGCTACAATCAGAGATGCACAGTGAAGCGATTTTGTTCTCCTGTGCACTAACAAGCCAGTTGTGAATTTCTACACAACTAACGCATTTCTGCTATGGTGGTGCCTAGAAGCTCTGTTAGGAATCCAAGCTTGGCACTGTAGTATAAAGCGACAGTCCCAAAGACTGCAGTTTTATTTCAAACACATATTATTGGTTTCCAACAACATTACTCCAACCTGTAAATCTGCAGACTGGGGGCACAGACACACTGACAAAAACAGGGAAGCACGGCAAATGGGTTATAGACATAAGGAAACCAAGATGATCTCCAGGGATGCTAGCCAAGCCACAGATGAGTGTGTCAGTACTAGCATGTTTGTGTTACTAATCTGACTTAACCACAAACCCTGCATTAGAGTATCCATTATAATGGATCACCTTGATTTCTTATTCCAGTGCTCGTACATCCCAGGCAAGATGGAGAACTCTAAAGTTAAAGCACAAATAGAAGAAATTGCAACCAATTTCAAAAAGCAGCAGACTTTCCCATGCTACTATGACCCCGGAGGAACGCAGACCAGTGTCATTCTAAGCAGACTCTACGCCCCAAAAGGCCTCCTCTTTGCTTTCCTTTGGCCTACACTCATGTTTACTGGTGGATGTCTGATTATTGTTCTGGTAAAAATTAGTCAGTATGTTTCCGTTCTTTCTGCTTGGCAGTAGAAAATAAGTGTCTTGTGTAGATTGTTGCAAGATATTAAAGTGCCTTTGTTCTGCCTGTCTTTACCTGCATTTTGTGACACTTAATATACCACGTATCAGTCCAAGGGCAGGCATTCCAGAAAACTGAATGGCACCCACTATAGATGGCATTCCATTACATGAGTACAAAATATAAAACTGAGCCTCAAGAATGCCTGCAAATACCTTGTAAGAGCACAGATTGAGTTACTATCTATTTTTTCCTTGGGTTTTCTGAGGTACCATTGCTTTACAGAGCTACAATTCAAGTTAACTACTGAACTCTTGTTCCATGTTTTAGACAGGGTCCTAATTTTCTGTCTGGTTGAGACCAGTTGGTGTCAGATCCATCTACATTGTTACTGGCAGACACACCCTTTATATACTTCATTACTAATACGGTATGCATTCATGGCATATTCTTCTGGTCTGTCAAGAAAAGAAGTTTTGTTATGGTCCAAAGAGATATTTGTTATCATGGATCTCTTTGCATTTGGGAAAGCAGAGGGTGAAAACCATGTGAAAACAAAATACATACACACAGACATTACAAAGTTTATGCTCTAAATATCTAACACCAATTGTATAGAATGAAATATATGCATGAAGTATAAGGTATGGTAAAGAAGCGTATACAAGATGTAAACTTTAGTATTTACCTCAATCTTTGCCTTGCTTTACTTTGAAACAGGTATACAACTCAAGGAAGGCTACCTGCCTGCCATTTGCATATTATAAAACAGTTAAGGAAAGGAAGTCATAATATAAAGAATATGATTATACAGTAGGGAACATCCATGATGTCTTACTAAATACAGTAATCTAATGTAACCACAGAAGTCTGCATGCTTAGCACAAAGATACTTCACAATAGCACCAATACTCTTAGGAAAGCTCTGATGCATGTATAAACACATTTTCTGTTCTCTGAAAATAACTGTTTCTCTTGGCCAGTTTTCAAATTTCTACTGGACACAGGAGGAACATAAGATACTTCCTGCATGCTGTATTTGGCACTTAGGACACAACTAGTACAAGCTTTTTCATTACATAGCTGATGAACCATGTAGTAGCCATCACTCACAGGAAAATTTCAGGGCTAAGATGCTAAGCATGCAGACTTCTGTGGTTACATTAGATATAAATTCATTAAATTGTAGTAAAAAAATTCTCTATTGTTCATTGTAAAAAACAGGAAGGCTGAAATATTAACCCATTACATGTATTTTCCCCACATTACTAACGAAGCATGTCAGAATTTGCTTTTCATGATGATCAGCAAATAAAAATTACACCAGGATAGCACAAAACAGCAGTTATTAACATTAGCAACACTTCTTCACCATGCAGCCTGATACCTGTTGAAGCTAATACACTGTACTGGTACCAAATGAAGTGAACAAGCAAACCATAAATAGACAGAAAGGTTTATTTAATAGGCTCTTTCAAAACTCTACTTCAAATTTTGCTTTTCAGCAGTTTAAAGAGTCTCTAGTTTGCAAACTAGAACTTGCTCATGACTACTCTACACTCACTCCAACAAATTAGTAGCTCCCGCCATCTTGCTCCCCTCTCAGTTCAGCAGAGGTGAATGTAGGCGGGACATCGCTGTACCTTCTAGCAGTAGTCCCCATTGCCCCACTCTCTCATGAGTCACTAACTTGTCTCTGAAAAGCTTAAGCTCTTGATCTTGCTAAGCTCAGAACTCAGCATGAAGCATGAGGACCAGGAGCTCCAGCTCCTGACTCCCACCTTGACTTCCCAAGACCACCCCTAAAGCCACACCCTGCTCATCTCCCCACTCACAGTTATCCCTGACAGCAACAGATGGATACTTATTCAGAGTGCAAGCTGCGTTTCCAGATTTCTCTCTACTAAAAACAAAGCAAGTCAATTATTACATGAAACCAGTTATTTTTCTCCAATGTGTACGCTTTGCAAGTACATGAAGAAAAACCTTACACAAATTTTGTTCTCTAATAAAGTAGCATTTATTTGGGCAGGAAATTTTCCAGGTGAAAACAGCTGGTGCAAGGGAATAAAAAAAACACACACAAATTAGGAAACTATTGTTCTGGACTCTAACCAAATTCAGCTTTCTCTCTTGCCCAAATGAAGTAGGGGTCTTATTCTAATGTAGAAAACAAACACAAAAAACATATAGGCACCACAGAAGTCTCTTGTTTTTAAATAATGATTTGTCCACATATATGGTGCTGGTTTTTCTACAGTTCTGAGAAAGTTTAATATTAAAGTCATAGATATTCTTTCCCCTTCACTTTCACTTACAGTTGAAACTGTTTTAGCGGTCTGCCAGGTTGCTGAATTACTCTTGAGCTTTTGTAAACATTTTTCTATTCTTTTTCCATCTGCAAAAGTTGTAATTCACTAGAGAGTGAAGTTTTAATAACACACTCTATGCTTCTTACAGCAGCACACAAGGAAGCTATATAGCCTTTAGGGGTTTTTGTTTGGTTGGGTTTTTTTTTTTTTAATATTATTGGATTATGCCATCAAGTCTACAATAAATCTGATAAATAAAATGCTATTTTTCTGAGATCTAGCAAAACACTTAGAGGCAGTACTTCCATACAGGCAGTGACCATTGCAGTGACAGATGTACACAACTCACTTTCTCAAGGCAGAGTAGATGATCAAGGTATATATAACAACATTAAAACTCCTGCCAGGGGAAAAGAAGTGACAGTACAAGCAACTGGAGATTAAATTCATACTTAAAATCTGTTTGACTATATGTGGCTTTCACCAGGACTGATGCTTAGACCACAGCAATAGTGCTTGAGTCGATGAGAACATGCAAGGAGCACAGGAAAAATGGGGACAGATTTTAGACCCTGATGGATACTTTAGTTGTGCAGGCCCTTTATACATCTATATGAATAATACTGTTTTGCTGAAACTATTAAAAATCCTTTTTTTCAAGTGCTGGGCACAGACTCTCAAGAGTAGTTTTTCTTCTTGATGCCAAATAAGGCTTGGACATGGTGATTCTACTGTTGGAAGATTGAAAAGAACAAAAGCTCTGGCACTATCCACAAGGGAACTCATTCTTCCCAGGCAAAAAAACCCAACCCACCACACACAAAAAACCACACCAACCAATTGCAAAAGGTTGTGAAATGAAGCTTATCTCATGACTGGGAAGATATTTTTCTGGATGAGGTAGATTAGCTTTTAATAAGATCACCTTTCTATGACTCTGAGGACACAGCAACAATGGCAGCTTAAGAGGAACCTATGGGGGGTTGATTCTCTAAGAAGCCACCTGTGAGTCACTAGCATGTCCTTAATGTACATAAACAATAGCAGGTACCTTCTGGCTACCTCTGACAGTTTTAAGTACCATGCTAACTTGTGCTATTTTTATTACCTGATCCTTGAAGCAGCAACAGAGCACACTGCTCATTTCCCCCCACCTAAATTACTCATAAACAGTAAAAATACTAAAAATGCATTGGGGGGGTGGGTGTGGTGGCTGTTGTTTAATTCTCCTGGAGCAAGTATTTTTTGTACTGCGCTGCTATAAGACTTAAGTATCAGCTTTGATGAATATGTTATATTGGGGAGTTGCAATATTGGATAGTTTCTCCTTGGTGACCCCAAATCTCCACACTCAAGCGTTAACAAGAAAGGAAAAAGACAATGAATGTCAGATAGAGATGGCTGTACTGAACTTCCATGTAAAATACTCAGAGAAGTACAGATTAAAGTATCTATTGCTATGCTCTACTAGAAGAAATAGCAATGAAAAAAAACACAACTTGTCAAAGTTGAAGGACAAGCTGTTCTTTCAAAGCTTCCCAAAAATATCTATACATCTCTTAAATAAATACAAGTAGTCTCACCACACCCTACACTTCTTTCCCTAGAAGTGTCATATGGCATTTGCACAGAAATTAACCTGTCATATGGGTAAAAACATTCACATGCTGCCATACCCAACCAGCACAGGTATGTTCCCTTTTCTGTTTGATCACCTATCTCTATCTATAATAAATTCTAAAATCTGATGTTATCTTTGCTAGATATGTGTTACTGTAAGTGCCTTATCTAGGAAAACTAACATTTAAAGATGTACTTTCTACTTCTTACCTCTTATAATTCCAGGCGGATTTTCAGAAAGTTTCAGCATGCTGAACAAGTTATTCTGCATTCAGCACCAGGGCAAATAAGAGCAGCACCTGAAAATACTTCAACTTTAGCAAAAAGATAACTCAAGATTAATATTACAGATGGGGGCAGGGGAGAGGGTTGTTTGTAAAGCTCCAACTCTTCAGTATTTGTACCACGCTTGAAACAAGACAACCTGAATGAAGTAAATATTGGCTGTTTAGTCCAATCAAACTCAGGACTATTCTTCTATAAACTCTTTGAATAATCTTTAAATAATCTCATTCATGTGCTTTAAAGTCTAATACAGTTTACGGCCTCATTAAAGAGGTGTCTCCAAAAAAACCTCAAAGATATAGGTTGAGCAAGAGAGTCATGTTTGATGCACCGATTGGTTTATAGCTTGCTAAAGCACTGCATAATTTTCTCTGTGCTGGAACACATCAAGATATTGGACATGCTTATTTGTAAAGTAAATAAAGAAAGAAATCTTGACTGATGTTTTGGACACTGCTCTGGATAATCATGTAACCCCTAAGTCAACAGGGCGCTCTGTCTCAGCAGGCTGAAAACATATGACCAGTCTTTAAGCCTAGCCCGCAGAAAAAAGTTATCACCTCTTGACTCATGAAATAGTTGCAGTGAGCAAATGCCTTCAATCAGTCTTATGCTATATAGAATGACAGAAAGATGATGATTGGACAGGCCTCAAAATTAAATTACCCTCTGATTTGTGGGGAGGAAATCCCCACAGCCATGGTCAAATCTTGTATACCAAGAATAATGTGAAGACTAAAATACACAGCTAGGCTGAAACAGATAAACAATGTGAGTAAAATTATCTGGCCTGTCTGGAGTTTTGGCATCAGTTTTTGCCCTTACTGCGCTTTTTTTTCCTGAAAGAATATATTAAACTGATTATATAAAGTGTTGGGTAATTAAATGTTTGCTGCCTTTATTAAACATACTGTTGATTTTTTCTATGATCCTGAGATCAGTACAGGAGTAGAGGAACCAACATCCTTTTATCCCTATCTGTCAGTAGTTGGAAAACCAGGGAGTTACAGCTGTAAAACCTAGATGTTTAAAAGTTCAAGTCTCCCTTGGTTAGCTAAAGGTGAGGGAATTGAGCTGATTCACTGCTGACACAGATCACAGCAACAGCTGATCAAGATTCCTCCTTCTCCAGCTCTGACCTTACCACATGAAACTTTTTTTCCTTGACCTTGACATGTGTCCTGGTTTCAGCTGGGATAGAGTTAAATTTCTTTGTAGTAGCTAGTATGGGACTATGTTTTGGATTTTTGCTGGAAACAGTGGTGATAATGCAGAGATGTTTTGGCTGTTTCTAAGTAGCACTTACACTGGTCAAGGACTTTTTCAGCTCCCCATGCTCTGCCAGGTGCACAAGAAGCTGGGAGGGGACACAGCCAGGACAGCTGATCCCAACTGACCAATGGGGTATTCCATACCATATGACGTCATGCTCAGTATATAAAGCTGGGGCAGAAGAAGGAAGGGGGGATATTGGGAGTGATGGTGTTTGTCTTCCCAAGTAACCGCTACGCGTGATGGAGCCCTGCTTTCCTGGAGACGGCTGAACACCTGCCTGCCTGTGGGAAGGAGTGAATGAATTCCTTGTTTTGCTTTGCTTGTGTGCGCAGCTTTTGCTTTACCTGTTAAACTGTCTTTATCTCAAACTATGAGTTACCTCACTTTTACTCTTCCGATTCTCTCCCCCATCCCACCAGGGGAGAGTGAGCGAGCGGCTGTGTGGTGCTTGGTTGCTGACTGGGGCTGAACCACGACAACATGAAAGAATAGGTAGCCCTTTAAAGGGATACTTGCATGTTTGTTTTGGGAAGGGTTGGCACTATTTTTTTTTAAGCCTTCCACAAACGCATGTTTATCAGACAGACTGTGAAAACAGAAGTGAAACTTGTATGAGAAATTCTGTATCAAGCAATTAATTCAGAATACAGCATTGAGGAAGCTGCATAAAGATATACATTAATAGAAGCTTTAAAACAGCTTATAAAAGTTTTAGTCTGCCTTTCTACAGATAAAAATTTGAGAAGTCTCCATTGTTCCATTTATAGCTACTGATGTTCCCCTCTATAGCCACAGAAATGGTTCTTCATGCCTCACTAGTGGACAGGAAATAATTCATTGCCTTCTCAGCTGCTTTCAGTAAAGCAATGGAATAGCACCAATGAATACAACTGTTAAAGGTGTTAAAATATTAAACAATCAATCAAATTACCTGAATTTGAATAATGTATCACTTACTCTTCAGAAGTAGCATATTAATGTGGAGACTCAACACACTACGCAAATTCAAGTACACCCCCACACCTCAAGAAAAGGATCTGGGGTTCTTTACAGTCAGGTAAGCGCAGTATCTATCGATTGATTCTTGCCTAAAGAACTCCATCCAAGGAAATAATTTAGACTGGAAGGACAATTTGATTCTGGCAGGACTGAGGTTATGGACCTATGCTCTTGTGCCCTGCTTGCATCCATAGACCATTTTCAACTTCCCAATATTCTTGCAGCATACTTGAGCTGGCCTGAGAACATGACAAAATTGCCCAACCAAGTGTAACGGTTCCTGGCAGCTTCTATTTTGTAAAGTTGTAACAGTTCTGCACTCAGGAGTCTTCCCCAGAGAAGCACAATATGCTGCCAACATCACTCAAGTAAATGCTCAGCACAAGCTTAGAAACTGATTTATACAAGGTGGCTTTGTTCCCCCCCAGAACTGCCACTTGCAGGTTTTCTGCATTCATACAGTTCCCTAAGCTTGTCCTACTGTCTGTCCTTTAAGCACAGGACCTCTTGGCTTTGGTCTTAGTGTAGCAAAGTGTATTAGAAGATTGAGTTGGCCATTGTAGATGAGGAAAGTGAAGTGAAATTTTGGCTCAGAGGTGAGCCATGTACATAAGCTGTTCAATACTGTGGCTCAGCCTGCAGTGTTCTGAGGCACCAGCTCAGGAAAAGCCATCCCTTTTACAACACAGTGATGGGAAATAACAGTGTCAACTGGGCTGTTACTGCTGATTTCAGCAGAAGCATCAAGTATTTAAGTGACTCATAGCTGACTCATTGACTCAGTGGCAGCTTCAGGCCAGGGCTGCTGAATGACACCTCATTTTTACTATAGGTCCAGGAGGCACTGAATGCAGATGACCAAATCCCAGTCTTTGTCACATCAACCTCACAGAAGTCACATACTAAACTAGGTTCAAAAAACCACAAAACTATTTTAGTTATTAAAAAGACCAAATATCAGTTACTTTGCCAGGGTATTTAAATATGCACTATATACCTAGCAATAGAGAAACTATTACAGAGAGATATAGAGATCACACAGATTGGATGAGGCAGACCAAAACTGAGAATATGATTTAAGGCAGTGGAGTCAGGAAACTGTTGGAATAATATCACACTATTAGTCTCATAAATGAGGCTTAATGTAAGAGGATAAGAACCAGATGCTTCACCAGTAGATATTACTACAGCATAAACGAATTAATATAGTTGGCAACATGCTTATCGACTATTATATCAGTTATTATTGAAGAACAGCTAAAATGTATTTAATGTCAGCAAGCATGCAATGCCTCCACAATAAAAGTGTTCTGTTTCATTGGGGTTTTTTCCAAACATCCTATACACAACACTGTGCCTAACAGCAAACTGCTTTCAAATGATCAAAATATTTTGCCTGGACTAAAGAGCACATGAGCACTCTGGAGGTTCTGGAAATCTTCAGATTCAGTTCGTCAGAACCATAGGTCTGACCTTAAAGGTCATGTAACAGCTTCACCAATACACTCCAGCCTCAGAAATGTACTCTCACATGGATGAGGAAAAGAAAGAGAGTACTGCACAAATCTGTCAAAATGAAGGACTCCAAAATGCAAATAAGAGATAAAAAAGCCTTGAAAAAGAGACAACAAAAACCACAACCAACCAAAAAAAGCTCCGTCCTATTGGTATGTGTTCATTTCCAAAACATTCCCCTATATTTTAGGAGAGTTTAAAGCAATTTGGACCTTTTCGGTGGTGGTTGTTTTGGTTTGGTTTTTGGGGGGTGGGGGGGGAAGACCCTCTCAGGCAAAATGACTCAAAAATATATATCTGTCACACAGTAGACATTTCCAGTCACATGCTGTGAAAGGAATCAGCAGGCCATGGAGATGACTGACACAGCTGTGGCCTGCTTCTCAAACAAGCCACAGCTGATGGTAGTCTGGGTACCCTATGCACAAGAGGACCCAAATTCCAGACTGCACTGTGTAAACATGCGGTTGTCAACATGGGACACAATAACTGATGTTCTCACAGTCCTCAGCCACTTCAAAAAAATTCCTAATAAATGTGGAGCTCCTGTAGTTTCACAGCCTCTTTAGAAGTTCAATGAATGGATCAATACAGGAAGTCTGATGCCCACCTGGTTCTTCACGGGAAAGCAGGATTTCTTAAAAGTTATGAATAAAAACCTACAGTAGCTGTTTTGGAAAAAGATTAACAACATGCTTGTTCCATTATTTTATATTCTGAAAGTCAGCACTGGTTAGGTTCATGTTTGCACAGAATTTATCTACATGGAAATGCAACAAATCACCCATTCAGCTGACATTTAAAGTCTCTCAGATGGTGTTGAGAGCAAGTTTTTATACAGCTTTAAAATATCAAGACTCTACAGGAGGGTAGTATAGAAGAATTAAATTTAAAGATTCAAACCAATGACACTTTATGATCGCAAATTATAATGGTGTACAGGAATATACTTATGCCTATTAAGATCAGAAAAGATATTTCTCAAAGGATAAAGATTAATTCAAAACAAGAAGAATCAACAGATTAAGTGTAATTCTGTTGCCCCGTCTTCTCAACTCAACCTAATTCCATGTCAAAATCAGACACTGGCACCTGATTGAAGTAGCCAGGAATATGAATTCAGAAATCAAGAATTTATCCGACTGCCAAAAATGAAGGTACAAATCCCAGCTGTAAGGATACATACATGTTTTTTGCAACATTCAAGAGCTAAGTGACTAAAAAACACACAATTAATCCCATGAGACCATTCCTGTGCATATCACTGTGGTTGAAAGAAACAATTCCATACAGGAGACCAGTAGCATTGAGCAGTCTACATCTACCTTGTATTTCCTAGTAGCTGGAGATATAACCAAAACTGGTGCCAATCTAAGCTGCTGCTGCAAAGCAGATGTGCTTTCTCCCACGTCCTACCCATGACAGACTATATCGTAACACTATCTAGAAGCACATTTGCAACAGAAAAGGTCAAAACCAGATTAAGGTATTTACTTTGCTGGAAGTGGCACAGTTTAGGGGAAAATACCAACCACAAAACAAACAAAAACCAAGGAAATAAAACCAAACACACACAAAAACCCCAAAACCAAACCCACCACACTCACCAGATACTCCACAAAATCACTGACAAACTGAGGAGAAGAAAAGGTTAGGAAAAGGATGAAAAATATGAGAGTAAAGTTATCACTAGTGAACTACTCAGATAAAAACACTTTGGAAAGCTAGCTATAAGAGCTCAGACATCACAAACAGAAGGAAAAAACAATCTCTAACACCCCACACACCCCCAAATACTACTAATTTTTGTATGATACTGAATATTAACACATGTTCTATGAACAGTCGTGCTCCTAATCCCAATTTCTGTCAGTTTACTTCACTGACTGTAAAACCACAGAGTCCCCAGCTGCGTACACCACCTAGCCAGAGCAATCTATCACCAGATTCAGCTGATAGTAGAGCATATTTAAATGGATTTTTTTAAATGGACTTTTAACAGCAATTTCAACTGTATGATATTTCTTTACTTTGGTTATAACATGTCAGGTACAGTAGTTTCAAAACAAAAACTAATAAAGCAGCACTGCACCTACTGTTTCCAACATATCCCCTAATAATGTTTTACTAATGAAAACACAAGTGGGTATTTTCTGAGTGTTTTGGTGTGGGCCTTTCCATGTTTGATTTTTGAACAAACAAAGCTGATGGTTGGGGGGGTGGTGGGTGGTGGCATGTATTGGTTTTTTGGGTGGGCCGAGAGTGGGGAAGAAGAAATAATTTCAAAATTGGCTCATCTCTCAAACAGTTGGGCTTTTTTCCATAATTTTTTCTATTATCTTTCTGTTCAGGAAGGCTAGGCTAGTTGGCCTATACATTCTCTTCCCCCCACACCGTGTTACAGATGCAATAATTGCTCTTCCCAAATTTTCCCTGTTCTCAGAAATAAATTCTAACAGGTAAAAGTTTGCACAGATCAAGCAAATTGTGATTTTCGGACACTATGAATTCAACCTTGTCTGACTTATTCAAACATTTTTAAGCTGTTTTTGCCATCTGTGCTTTTCTTTCTTTTTGGCAATTAGTTGTGTGAAGCAACAAGTCAAACTGTTTTTTGAAGGCTAAAGGAAGAATCGGCCATTACTTCAGCCCTGAGCCACTCAGCACTCATGATCCTTGTCTGTCTTCTTTCTCATTTCCAGTGTATTTTTAGAATCTTTTATTGCCACCTCTTAAGTCCTTTGCCAGTTGTAATAACTCATTTTACACCTTGGCCTTTCTGATCTCATCCCAACATCCTTCCACTATTTAATCTGGATTCATCATCTTATGGTGTGGATCTTCCCATACAGTCAGGATTGTTGCCTGCCCTTTCCAGTGGTAACCAGCTTTCTTAATATTATCTTCCTAGAAGACTACAAATTATCTTCCCAAGCCTGCTGAAATCTCTAAGCCTGTTATTCTCATGCTGCTACTGCTCTCCTTTCTTCACATACGACTGTCATTTAAAAAATGCCTTCACCTAATAGAGCCACCCTCCCTCAAGTCCATCCTAAAATTATGCAGTTCTGAAGAAAAATTATAACACTTGGTTTATTAGTAAATTCTTTACTTTACCTGCATCTAGTATTATCTATTGTGCCATAACATTAAAACCATTGCCTAACTGACTGATATAAAGAGCTCTTTATGACCCTGAATATGTATATGGCCAGTAAAAATACTGACATTTGAAGACAACAAAACATAAATATCAAAATAAAGCACATATTTCAAAGAGATCAAAGATATCTACAAATACTGCAGTCTGACAAAATAAAAACTTAAGGGCTAAATAATACAAACTGATGTTCAGCAATCTTTTTGGTTTCATAATGAGAAAATAATAGCATCCCATTCAACAGATAACAGAGGACTACTCTCCTGACTGAACTAAGAGCCTCAAGATCCAGCCAGCACGCAACTAAGACTGAAACTTTGACTCCCTTATCTGTAGTGCTAAATGTAATGCTTACTGTTTGAATATGATAGAATGGTGTCTGAATATTGCCAGTAGCAATCCTTCAATGTAGCAACATATTTACACAGATAACAGTCCACACACACACACCTCCCAGTCCCTCTGCACCTCTCATCATGCAACTACAAACAAAACAGCAACATTTTTAGCACAAGTTACAAGTGGGCTGTAAGGCACATTTGGTTTAAATAATATTAATTTGCTCTCCAGTTCGAATAAAACCATGACCATGGTTGAAGAGGTAGGCAGAACTAATGCTGAGTTTCATCAGAGATTGAAGAACACAGTCTGTACTTCAATACTTGTTTTTAATCATGAAAACAGTAGGATTTTTTTTTTGTTTAAATGCAGCTTTGGCAGAAACAAATGGGACTCTCACCTTCTCAGGCAAGCAGGGTTGGGGCTATATATTTTTTGCACTTATTTTCTTCTTTCTGCTCTAAGTCTTTCTTTTGTGGGGATCGCTTTTGAACGGATTTCTTGTTCTCACTTCAATGACCTTCCTCCTGCACAAAGCATTTCATAAGGAAATTCAAGCTATAAATTCTACAAGATGTCTACAACACCATTCAGCTGTACGTAAAGAAAGTAGCTGAACAACAGGTGCACACGAAAGAAAACATAAAATGAGAGAAGTTTGTATTTTACATGACCATTCTTAGTGGTCCTTGATAGAAATGTATCATTTCACACTTAAAATTTTACCAATTCTATTCCAGTTTTGCCCCTCTGGTCTTTTACTCTTCATTAAAAGAAGAATTTAAGACACAGTCATCAAGTTAAATTTAAATTAAATTAAAGTTAGAAAACAAATGAAAAAATTAAAGTTAGAAAAGCCCTATCACATCTAATTAAGAGAATAAGAAAAAAAGAGTTTAAATTTTTATAGCCTTCACCCACATATTACCATTTCAACAAGACCCACCTTACTTCAAATCTCTTTTGAATATAGCACCAGTGAATCCCACTGAAACACCCCTCTAATACCCTACTCAGTAGGAAGGGGCATCAACAATGTGTATCAGCCAAAAGCAACGCAGCCTCCTTCCATACAACTAGGATTATATTTCTTTTGTAACAGAATGGTAGGGGTTGGAAGGAACCTCTGGAGATCATCTTGTCCAACCCCCCTGCTTGAGCAGGGACACCTAGAGCAGGGGGCACAGGTACGCATCCAGGTGGGTTTTGACTCTCTCTGGGGAAGGAGACTCCAGAACCTCCCTGGGCAGCCTGTGCCGCTGCTCTGTCACCCTCACAGGAAAGAAGTTTTTTCTCATATTGAGGTGGAACTTCCTGTGTCCCAACTTGTGCCCATTGCCCCTTCTCCTGTCATGGAGCACCACTGAAAAGAGCCTAGACCCATCGTCCTGACACCCACCCTTTAGATATTTATAGGAATTGATGAAATCCCCCCTCAGTCTTCTCCAGGCTGAACAAACCCAAGTCTCTCAGCCTTTCCCCATAAGGGAGATGCTCCAGTCCCCTGATCATCTTGGTAGCTCTCCGCTGGACTTGCTCAAGCAGTTCCACATCCTTCTTAAACTGGGAGGCCCAAAACTGGACACAGTACTCCAAATGTGGTCTCACCACGGCAGAGTAGAGGCGGAAAGCATTTCCCATGTTTTCTCTTCCCCAGAAAAGAAAACCAACAACTACTGTACCTGTTCCATGTATAACAGATCAACCCAATTAATTAAAATGCACTTTTCACTGAAGCAAACCTCAATGCCTGTCATTAATCATTACTATTTCCACATTAAATCTCAACTTTCTAATCTTTTCTGTATTACTGCTATAGTGTCATTTGAAACATGATATTACTGCATGGGTTTAAATTCTTCCTGTGATACATCTTCTGACAGGCATTTATAAAAAAAGATCACCGAAAAAGAAAATCCTGCGCAATACCATTAGGGCAAAGAGCCAATATGCAACATACAACCCCAAACTTTGCTTTTCTAAGGAAGTAGCTGATATAATTTATATCTGGGAAGAAAAGTTATGATAAACATTTTCCCCCATAATACAAGCCATAGCATTTCCATTTTCTGTTTTTGCATCCCATAAAACTCTCAGATATACTACATGCAACTGGTCCTCTGCTCAAGAAATCAAAGCTACTCTGAGAACAATCTACTGCTATAACATTCTCCAAACTTTTATTTCTTAATCACTATCAAACAACTATCTCTTGATAATATGGTGCTCTTGAGAATCAGGAGATCTTGGCCTCTGAGTCAAGTCCTATCTGATCCTGAGAAAGGAGTTAATGAGGGCACTGTCTCTTCATCAGGCTGCTGAATCACACGCAGTTCTGAAATGGTCCATAAAATGCTTAAGTATGTCAACAGGTTGAAAGTTATCTGTCCCAAAATACCTAAAAGCCTGATCACTGGAGTACTCCAAGGGCTGAATCCATGTTACAGGCAATTTGATCTAACAACTTTTCCTGAGGGGACAGACACACCTCTCCCCTCTTCCTGTGTCCACAGTGTTTTCTTATTGAGGTTAGTTTTAGGCCAGCCTACCTCTTAATTTAAGAGAAGGGCGCCATGCACCGGTACAGGCTGGGGGCTGAACTACTGGAAAGTGGCTCTGTTGAGAAGGACCTGGGAGTGCTGGTGGGCAGCAGGTTGGCCATGAGCCAGCAATGTGCCCTTGTGGCCAGGGAGGCCAATGGTATCCTGGGATGCATTAAAAGGATTGTGGCCAGCAGGTCAAGAGAGGTTATCCTCCCCCTCTACTCTGCCGTGGTGAGACCACATTTGGAGTGCTGCGTCCAGTTTTGGGCCTCCCAGTTTAAGAAGGATGTGGAACTGCTTGAGCAAGTCCAGCGGAGAGCTACCAAGATGATCAGGGGACTGGAGCATCTCCCTTATGGGGAAAGGCTGAGAGACTTGGGTTTGTTCAGCCTGGAGAAGACTGAGGGGGGATTTCATCAATTCCTATAAATATCTAAAGGGTGGGTGTCAGGACGATGGGTCTAGGCTCTTTTCAGTGGTGCTCCATGACAGGAGAAGGGGCAATGGGCACAAGTTGGGACACAGGAAGTTCCACCTCAATATGAGAAAAAACTTCTTTCCTGTGAGGGTGACAGAGCAGCGGCACAGGCTGCCCAGGGAGGTTCTGGAGTCTCCTTCCCCAGAGAGAGTCAAAACCCACCTGGATGCGTACCTGTGCCCCCTGCTCTAGGTGTCCCTGCTCAAGCAGGGGGGTTGGACAAGATGATCTCCAGAGGTTCCTTCCAACCCCTACCATTCTGTGATTCTGTGGCATTCAACGGACTTAACACAAGCGAAATATTAGCTTTCAGCATGGACTTTAAACACATACCGCCACTAAAAAACAGCTTAATATTTCCCACAGAATCCTGGGGATTTCTGCATTGACACAGAACCTTACCTCTCACCCTAAGGTAGGCTAATTAGGAAAGTAAGGACCCACTGATCTCTCCTTCCCAATACACACATATTGCCAAAAATTCAATTACTTTAAGTTAGCAGAAGACACTATCATTAATCAAATAGATGACTAGGAAAAGGCAATCAATCAAGTCCTGCAGAAGACTGGTGCAACGATTTCAGTCAGACATTAGTTAGCTCCCTTGACCAAAGGCTTCACAGAAGCAGAATCTTAGCTGTTAGATAAACACATGATGCTTTACAAAGCCCAGTAATATAAAGGCAGCCATTAGCCTTCATTTCTCAAATCAGCTCTTGCTGGCTGGTATCTTGCACAATTTCCTTCTTCATTCATTCTGAAAAGCAGCATGTAATAAGCCATCCTGACATGCATTTATTAGGTGCTCTTCACAGCACAAGTGCTGTTAAATTGCTTCCTATGCACCAAACTTCTCACCATGAATATTTTCAAAGTGAAAATTTGAAGGTTTTTCAGCTCTAAAAACTCAAAGCCTAAACAACGTATACTAAATATATATCGCAATATAGTCTCATTGTGATATAAGGTGAACTTTGGTAGAAAGAGAATTGCTGCAAACTAGAGTATAGGACATGTAGTCTCACAGTATTTTAAGCTTTTTTAAGACTGAGCCATTTGGAAATTGGGCTTTTAAAAAAAGTATGAATATAAATAATTGCACATAGCACCAAATAAAGAACAAAGTGTTTTAAGAGGTGGACTGGAATAAGTTATTTGGCCTGCATAACTTGCAGTGTTTGCTATTTGCATACTAGGAAAATAACAGCATTTTTATATAGAATACCACATCCTCCTTTTTGCACTTGCTGGACAGTGCAGGAATAGCAATGGGCATCCATTGACAAGCACAGCTCCATCCTACCCAAAAGTCAGGTCTGGAACAAGAGTTCTTTCTCCCCGATCATTCATGATTCAGTCAGAGATGCATCAAACACTAGCTACCGGTAAGAAAGGCACATCCTCAATACCTTAAGCTGCAGCAAAAGATCCTGTTCAGCAGTTGGGATATTAAGAAAGTATACTTCTCTCTTCCATCTCCTGTTAGCATGTTGCAGGAAAGCTGGACAGCAGGCACACTAACACCTTCCAAGGACTGCAGTTGCCAGGCCAGGAGAAAAGCAGGGCCTTTTAACAGCATGCAGTGCTGAGTGTAACTTAGCCAGTTAACACTGTCTTCCCAATACCTCCCAGCAGGCATGACGACATAAGCAGCAGATAGGTTTTCATTAAAATCACTGAGGATACTAGGACACTTACAAGAGATTTGCATTTACGACATTTCATTTTGGATAAGAGAGGATGGTACACTCTAAAAGTTTATGTCCAAGTTTAATGAATTCAATAAAGTGTCATTAACTTTTTTTATTTCTTGATTTCATTAGCTGTTCAAATCTTCCTGTTGCAACAGAGCCTAGGAACCCCATGCAGAGACCAAGAGGTCCCCCATTGGAAAGATTAGCATAACAAGCTTTTTTTTTTTTCTTTTATTACTACACCAAGCAAGTGACTTTTGATACATAGCTTGATTATTGCTTGAACTCTCAATCTGCTCAGAATTATGCCTCTCCAAGATGTGACTGACAGGATGCCAGAGGTCTCAATGATCATCACACTACTCTTCCCGTCTCCATAGAAGGGTGCAGTGCTGCAGGCACGAACCTCCAGTACAGCAGTTTGAAATGTCATTATTACCTGGTCAAACCAATCCAAATATTGCTTCAATCTGAAAATGGAGTAGTGCTGCAGCTGATACCTATGTACACGCAATGACAGACCTCAGGGGAGGATCACAGCTACACCACAGTCAGCAAGTTTTAGCCCAACATACCTGTATACCACTGCATGAAGCTGCTAAGTCTTCTACAAATTTCTTCACATGTGATTCATTTGCACCTGTAGTGAACTTACTTCAACAGTTAAGCTGCTTCAGATACACAGCCAATACTAAATAGCCTGTTTGCAGTCTTTTTATTTTTCTTATTTTTTAAATACATTTTTGAGCTGACTCAAGTCTAAATGCAAGGTCTTGCATGAAGGCTTATCAGCAGTATTTGTGACATCTTCTTAAAAATTTTCAGACTATAAAGAAATTTCCAAATTATAGTAGAAACAAACATAGCATCATCATCTGTGATGGATAAAGTCATTACAATATTTCATACATTTAAAGGAAGGGGCGGGGGGGGCACCTTCTTTCACCTCTCAACCTGAGTAAACTATGACAGATATTAAAAAAAGATGTCATCCTTATTTCTATTACTGACATTATGAAATTTTGTCTTCAAATACAGATTATGCTCAAGTCATACAAGAAAACACACCTCCTGGTAAGAAACCATCAGGGAAATTGGCTGAAGTTTTAACTCATTCAAAAATCTGGTAGGTGAGAGAACAGCACTGAAGCAGGAATTTCTGTCCAACCCACTTGTAGCCATGAAAAAAATAAAAAAACCCAAAAAACAAAACACCACACACCCCCAAAAAACCACATACCAACTCCAAACCAACCACCACCCAAAAAATAGGGAATTGATAATATGTAAATATGGTGCTTGTTTATGGACTAATGGAAGACACATGAAAGGATAAAACAAAGCAGTCAACTATGAAACCAGAGCTCTAGAAGAACTGTGACTCTGGAATCAGGTGAGAGACTGCACCAAGTCCTCCTTCAATGCCAAATCAACTTCTCCCTCACAAACTACAGCTGTTTGGAGAAGATTCCCATTAAGTGAACATCTGAAATTTGCTGCAATTTTATATTCTGAGCAAGTACAGGTCTTAGCTGTCTAACCGTCCACCCAAGAGCCATGCTGTACAGTTGTACCCTGCACAGCTCTGAGAAGAGCAGTCTAGGGTAGGTGGGAAGCGGGGGGCCACTCAACTTGCACTTCACTGATGCAAGGGAAAGTTGGTTCATAATGTACAGCAAACAAATTAAAAACCATCAATACTCATTATAATTAAGCATCATATCTTCCCTGCCAAGTGGCATGAGACAGGTTTTCCTATAAACCCTTCTTAACAAATGAATTCTGTGCAGGGGCACTAGCACTTTTACAAAAATCATTAGAAGAAAAGTCTCCAGCAGGCAGTCTTCTTGGCTTTCTCACATTAAGTTACAGGTAAGACATGAGGCTTTGCCATTTCAAACTCAGGGATTGAGAATAATGAGGAAGTTAAATTTTTGTTCATGCTTTACCTGGAAGATAGCAACCAAGACAATTTTGTACACAGAGGACTTGAAACTGAGCATAAGTTTAAGCCATTCTTTAGTTAGGACAGGGTCTTCTCCATTAAAATGTAGACACTGACATCTAAATTATTTCACTTCCCTAGCCTCCTCCTTCAACACCTCAAAACCAAAATATCCATTTTATAATTCTAGCAGCATGAACATCTCATGCAATTGGAACACTGATAGTGAAAATTAAAACTTTAATATTGTGCAAGCTGAAAAAGTCTGAGGATATGAAGCAGTATTTTCAGTGTGATATAACACTGCAGCAAACAAGAAAAAAGCATAGTCATTTGTGATTATTCTCCAGAAATCAGGACGAAAAAAGGAAAAAGCTCCTTTTTGAGATTCTATCCCATGCTGTTGCATGCCAACTTCAATTCCTACACAGAAAACGGAATGGAGAATTCTGCGTTGCTGTGCTTCCATGCAGAAAAGCCAGTTGACTTAAGCTGAACAAACAGTTTTTACATGAAGGACTTCAGAAGGGATAATAAAGGTAGCTTACCTTAATTGTGTTATAGTTCACTACAGCTCGTACATCACCTGGAAACAACTCTGATCATTAGTCTATAGAAACTGCGTTCCCCTCCTGAAAAACAGAGCAACAAACTTGCTTCCAAGGGATAAAAATCCTACCTAAAAGCTGCTTCACAGAATTTTATTTGGCATGGACAGGTTTGGGGTTTTTGTGTCAACTTTGTTGTTGTTAAGAAACTCATAGGGAAGCCCTTTGATCTCTGAAATGCATTGTTTAATATTAGTGTAATATCATAGCAGGGAAGAGACATTTTAGTCAACTTGCACCATAACAACTGCTTGCATAAAATATTTGTTTGCCTGGTTTCTCCATGCCTTTTCAAGCTTACAGTCCTTCCTCCTCCTCGGTTCTTTATGCAACTTTGTTCTATACTTTCAGATGCTGCCTCGTCATTATAGCATGCTCCATCATTTAGAGATGATACGACTTCTGCTTTGGCTGACTGGTATGCCTATACCAGTTTACATACAATGCCACTGGAAAGAGGAGTGAAAACCACAAAGATTGCCAGCAAGTGCATTTCTAGCACTGTTTTGTTTAGATTTAGCACTTTTTTTGGTTTAGATTACCTAGATAATCTGCATCCTACTAAGTATTACTATGAAACAGAAGGAGCAGTTCAGATGTTTGCGATAGGAGATGGTCAAATCAAGAAGTATATCAATAGACTGACGATAGCTTTATTTATCAGTATTAGAATCAAAAAGAAGAGAGAATGCGAAGAGACATTGCTGCGAATAAGTGGGGAAAAAAAAAAAGTCCCCTGCAGCACAGGCCTGGCAGAGAGAAAGACTTAGCAAATGCCAACTGCAAGATTTCCAATCATTATCTTCCTGATAAATTAAAAAAAAAAAGCACAAAAAACCCAGGACCTTTACATAATCTTGTTTAAAAAGAAAGTTTTGCATGAAAGACACAGGCTTTTCATACCATTCTCTCTCTTTCCCAGTAAGGGAGATTGCCCTTAGTTCAGGATTTGTCACAAGAGGCAGTCAGAGCCTCTCGTGTCTCAGTTCTCCTCTTCTATTGTGTTGGCAGCCCACTCTGCTGCCCCATCACTGCTGCAAGACATTAGTTTTTTCAGGCTCTTAGGCCGGAGGATGTTCCTGGCTCCTGCATAGCATTTATGTTCTCTTCTCCAGCAGCCTGAAGCCAGAAGGTATGTCCTCTGTGCAACCCTGTATGGCTTAGGGACAGGGGGGCAGAGAGAGCTGGGTGCACAGCACGTTCACCTTTTAAAACACTTATCAGCTCTTACCAAATCAGCATTTACTTCATTATAGCTCCCCCCAAAAAAACCTCAAGACAGTAGCTTCTAATGATACTTTGCGTAGTCCTTGTAAACAAATCAGTGTTCTTGGCTTCCAGTCCCAGAGCAGCTTCACCCCAAGCAGCTCAGATTACATAGACAAGGCTGCATTTTGGTGTCCATTTTTTTGAAGCTACAGTTTTAAAGCCAGCTTGTTTTCAAAACTTGTTTAGCTACTTGGGTAGGTCAGTGGGAATTGTTCTAAGAAGTCTAAGGCTGCCAACAAAGGCCAATATTTGCAGAAGAAGCAGCATTTTTTTACTGGACTCAATTACATTATTGCAGTAATGGAATTCAATTTAGCTTAATTCTCTGCATTTATGGCTCTTCATTAATGCCAAACACCATGAAATAAAAGGAGTATTAATGTAAGCTGGCTTATGAGAAGGTGTTTTAGAGCCACATAGTTTTCCAATTCTGAGGCACAAGTCCATGTATCTTTTTTTAGTTCTTCATACTTACAGCATCAAGTTCAGAATTCAGGGCCCAGGACATGAGGTTTTAGACTATTCCTTCCCTTTGTACTCTTACAAACAGCTATTGCAAGTTAACTCAGATTTTGTTTCTTGGTTTGCACAACACAAGGCATTCCTATGGCAACATCAGCAAGTTCAATTCATAAAGAGGAATGGATCAGCTTGCAAGTGCTATTTGTGTATACAGTACTAGTATTTTAGTTTGCTTTGAATTTATCTGACTGCCAACTACTCAGTGCTTTATGTATGTACTAACATCATATACAGGTATTTGTTGCCAAGAGGTTACTATCAACATTTGCCATAAAGAGCATGTTAATGTAATACATATTTAACTTGTTTGGAAATATATTTTTAGAAAGTCGGATGGTGTATGAAAACATGGACTACATTACAGCACCACTGCAGCCTTACAAAAGGATATCAATGGGAATAGACAAGATACTGACTGCAGAAATATATACAGATAAAAGAAAGAAAACCCATGGAGAATTTGATTTACACAGCACACAAAAAAGTATCTCAAAGTTCCAGATGTGAAAGCTCTATTCCAAACTGGTAAAGAAAAGTTTAACAATTAAGCTAAAAATACATGTACTTGCCAAAATAAAATCATTACTAGGAAGACTTAACCAGAATGGTGTCACACGACCTCCTTCAGAAATTCACTTTCTACTGATTTTCTGCTTCCCAAGCTACTTCCAAGTCAGACTCTGAGGGTGAACAGTTGGTTTGGTGCAAGAAGGTAACTGAGCCACTCCAGCAGTTCAGTACAGAAACATGGTGCTTATTTATGCAAGCTGTACATAGCTAAAGCCTAGTTGTGGAGCAGTTAGGAAGTGAGATAAATACATAAGAAACTGGACTGTCCAAAAACAAGGGATGTTCCACCTTAAAGAGGGGGTCAGAAGGGGACCCTTGGAAAGCAACTGCTTTCAGATAGGATACATTTTAGAAACAGATGTTATAGTGTCTTCCCCTTACATTTTTGACCTGAAGTGTACATTGGGAACCTCCAGGATGAAAAGGGCGCTCAAACTGAAAGAACAGCCAAAGTTTAGTCATTTATAATTTTGTTTAGTCCATTTGCCTTCAGAACTAACACATTTCATCTTAGTTGTAGCCCAGAGAGGGCCACGTGACACAAAAAGGTTGAGGAAGTTGCTGGTTTTGCATTATGCAAAGACAGAACCAAATGCCTTTTTTTCCCCCCATGGGCCAATCTCAGGTTTTAGTTTTATTCTCATTTTGTCAGTTAACTTATAAAGAGGACAATAGAGCTAAATTATAGCTGAACAACTGGAGGAGAAAGAGGTAAAAAAGGAGTAATAGATGGAAAAGGTACAGTTAAGTACTTAAGAACACTGGAAGGAAACATTTCAGTTTACAGAAAAACAGGTTTTATTACAAACATCAGAAAGGGACAATAAGTGACAGGCAGAGACACTTCTGGCCAGTTCACCACTTCATACAGTTTAATGTATCCTGGCTCGAATGCAAAGAATAGAAAGTTGACTAAACTCTCAATCTCTGCCAGATATGGCCCTTGAAAATAGCATTAGTGAAGTTCATGAGCAAGGACAAAGGAATCCAACACCTAAACATGCTTTGCTCAACAGGAACATTTTCTGTGTGCCATTCTGCAGATTCCCTCTATGTCTGTGAGCTGGGTACCTCCTGTTTCATCTAGCAAGCAACAATAAGGACTGTAAATCTAAAGCTCATTTTATACTACAGCTAGGAGAACCACCTGCAAAATTCTATTCCACACCCATTTCTTAAAGGTAAAGGGTGTTTTGGTAGTTTGTTCTTTTAGTAAAGTAAGCACTTACAGGCCTTGTAGCCATACTGTAACATATACAGCATTCCTTTAAGTGTACCAGAAATTTTTTGTCCTTTTTAACTAGAGAACAAAGATTTTATTAAAACTAAAAAAAACCCAAAGCTAACAACAAAACCCTACGTATCAATTAAACAATGTCTTGCCCAGCATGAACACTCCCTACTTCATGAACTTCCACAGCTCCTCACTGGGCTTCTGGGACAATTTTCAGCTAATTTAGAATATTTAAACCAGTCCAAATGGTCATTAATTTACCCCAGGAAATACATTTGAGATTTATCATTTTAAAGTGCAATTCACCAGCTTATTTCATCTGAGGAAACACTACTTCAGACATCAGCATGGAACATCTCTAGACAATATATTAGGTTTCTGAAACACAATGCTAAATTTTATTTTCTTCAGTGACAGCATTTACCCAATTCTTCATGTGGCATTAAGTACATGATTTATTTTCATATTACCATGAAAATGTGTGTGTGTTTAAAATCTACTTTATATATCTCTATATGGAGAGGGTCAGAAATTTCAGTCAAACACAAGCTTGAAATAACCAAAATCATACTCACAATAATCTAGAAACTCCTCTGAAATATCTTATTCCTTCTCTTCCTAAGATATTTAGAAATACCCAGCAGTTTAGACATGTAAAATGATTTACCTAAAGAGAGACCAGTTTTTCAAACATCTATCCCTTAGGACCTATAACAGCTGACAAAGGATATTAAAAGGGATGAAGGCTTAATGAAATTACACTGTCCTTTTAAAGTATAAACCCAAGATTCTTGTATTTGGGAAATATATATACTTAACAGGCATATTATGCTTTTCCTGGGATCACATTTACAAAAACTTAACACCTGGAAACAGCAAGTCAATTTTGCCAAGGATAATGTTTCTTCTCTAGCAGGACATCAAGTGCCAAAATAATAAAGTCAGATCTTGAAGTGCTGCACAGAGCTATAGCACATCACACATGTTGGATACCACACCACTGTTTTTTAAAGTAGAGCCCCTCTCCTGACAGATCAATCCTCCAGTATTTGTGTTGCTCCCAAACAGAAGAGAAGTACACCTCCAATAAACATCTACCTGTCTTTGGATCCATAATATCAAGTATTTATTGTTGGAACAGGCTTTGATGCAATATCACCCAGCTTTAAGTGTGGCTGTCATGAGGGATACCATCAGAAAACACATAGCCCAAGGATCAGTTCATAATTACCACCAAATCACCACTTAGAGCAGCTCAAGTTTTGAAGACTAGTCTGTATTCAGGTTATTCTCCTTAGCACAGGAAAATAGTAACCATTAGGTCATTCTCACAGATTATTTTTTATAAGAACATAGCCTTCAACTAGCTAAAGACTGATTTTAGCTGGGCTGAAGGAGATACTGTGAACGTGCTAGAAACTCCAGGCTTTGCCACTAGGCCTGTTTGTTGCTACAGCTATTGACCAGTCATTTTACAAAATTTCTTACAGCTATTTTTTATATACAACACTGCAACTCTACAGAGCATTTTTCTTGGAAAGCAGATCAAAAACAAAGGAAAGACACACTGCATGTCAAATTCATTGTTTAACTCCTCTGCAGATAACAAGCTCACTTATAAGATGAAGTCTTTGGTAAGTCTCAGTCATTTTAAACAAAAAAAAGTAAACCTTTCACATAGAGGTCCTGAGCAGTAAAGCTTACTATAGATTCCAAGACAACTTGGTCAAAAAACTTACCCTGAACATTGGTTATAATTCAAGTAGTATGGGGGTTGTGGCTTACTGTTGTTGCATCGACGGTAGAATCACGTGGTATTGAGCCATTAAGTGCAAAGCAAGTATTTCTGTATAACAGAAAAAGATTGCCTTTCACAAAATTATCTTTCTGTTTCTGAGTCTTTGTAAAGTGATTTACCCCCCAACTTGAATTCAGTAGGATTTAGAAAGCCAGTGTTAAAAATAAAACCCAAAATGAATATTCTCAAATGATCTTTACAGATTTATGCATGACAAGTCACTTTTGGTATATCAACTATAAACAAACAAATAGAAACCATAGAAATAAAATCTTAAGCAAAAGTTTTTCCTTACAGAAACTGATTCAGAGCCTCATCCTCGGAGGTGAAGATTATTAAAAAAAACCCCACAGGTTTTTTCTGTTACCTGAGGTTATCCAACCTGCAGATGATGTGCTATGGAAAATGGAAACCATAACAGAAGACATCAAGTTCATTCTGCCTCCCACCCCCACCTTGCACATATTGCATCTCAATTCTTATGCCTTCAATATAGACATCTACTTTTGTCACACACCGAGTGCGTGGCAAAGCCAGGTAAGTCTGAAGATGGACTAAAACAATTAAGCTCCTACAAAAGCATTAAAAAAATGCTAAATTAGGCTCTGTAAGACTGGCACCACACTGAGTGTCTCTGAAGAGAGAGAGAGAAGCTTGAGCAGGCTCCAGCCCTCCACATCCCACCCTTGCAACGCAGAATTAATTCCTACAGATGTACATTTTCACATCCACATCACCCCTTACAGTCTGAGTTACTGTGTCCATCTGAAGCAATTCTTGGTTTAAATAACATTTCCTTGCTTCTGCAATTTGTTGTATGAAGCTAGACCCAATAATATTTAGTAAGCATTTAAGGCTTAATTCCCCTCTCCACCAACTTCCTAAAAAAACCCAGAGACCGTTAAAACTCATCTTAGCAATGCACTCCCTTTTTCATGCTTTTATAAAGTTTATTTGCATATTACAGATTGTCAGGGAAGTTAGTCTAATATTGCCATTTCTTCCTCTTAAAGAGACAAGCGCACAGCTTATCACAGCTGCCTTCACAAGACAGTCTGTGGTCTTGATGTTTTACCTCTCCATGAAATACTGCAAATATGTTCAGCTTGTAATGATGATTTTGCAGAAGTAATGTCCATAATGCAAATGCTTCTCCTGTTTTCCTATATTTATGAGAAGACAGAAGACTCTCAAGCAGCAGAATTATTTCCAAGATGAACACAGGGAACAGCACCAGGTAGTAACCTGTAAATTCAAATGCCAGCCCTTGATGCAAACAACACTTCTTTCAGTTTCTGAAGAAGCGAGTAGCATCACAACAATTGTATGTGACCTTCCGAAAACTGAAAGGACCTTAGTTATCACAGCTCACCATGCTGCCAATAATGATCACTGCAGCATCCTGAGTTACCACATCTGCACTATGGATTACATTTATACAATGCTTTTACTCATTGAATCTCAGCTTGCTTCTCATGAAACAAGCGGTAAAATTGCTTTCAGAGCATCATCATAAACACACAGTTCAACAACTGGGGGAGCTTGCAGATGTTGTCAGAGCCAATTCAAGAACTCCCTGACATTTACGAGTTTCCCTAAAATACATAACCTAAAGAACTGCTACCCCCCATATGCAGAGGATATGAAAATATGGGATTTAAAAAAAAATGAAAAAATACATCACAGCAAACAGACCTCAAGTAGGAAATCAAGAAGGCTATTTCACTTTTTGTGTCTCTGTCAGCCTCAAGTTTACTTAGCTCCCCCTTGGTTTTTTGTTTGGAAATGTGTTTTAATTTTTGCCGGCCGCCTCTTAGACTGAATCCAGATGGTTCTTATTCAATTTTTATCAACAGTCAGCTGCAGTTTTACTACTTCAGGGTGGTGTGACAGCCGCCATATTTTATACTATCAGGTTAAGCATTTTGATGTAGAACACATCACACTTATTCCTCTGAAGTAGTGTTTAACCACCAAAATGTAAATTATAAAAATCTCTCACACTTTATTCCCAGTTTATTCCAGGAACTCCATGCAACTGTTGGAATGTTGTTGGACTGTCAGAGGCTGCTGCCGCCAATGAAAATCATCACTAGCTTTTCTGTGCAGTAGTAACAATGCTTTTTAATGGGTAACCATGAAGGAGTTGTGAATCTAAAAGGCAAAAACCACACTGTACCTTTCTAAGCATTGCTATGTATGATTTAATTATTCTTTGAAGGACAAATGATCTATTGTGTGTATAATTTACCATTTATTATCATGAAAGCAGAGATTCAATCTGCTAACAGCGACTCGTGTTTGTGAATAGTTATGTTAAGGGTGTGTATTTCAACAGATAACCTATTCAGATCTCAATATTTTCATCTACTCATTTTATCCTCCAGTTCCCTATGTCAACTGATAACACTGGGAATTAAGAGAGTGGGAAATTGTTGCCTAACTAACCACAAAGCTTACAATGTTCCCCTGCATTGATACCAGAAGCAAGATAACAGGGCCCTCACAGTCCTTTTTTCTGAGCCCCACTGGCACTACATACAAATAATGAAAAGTACTGTCTATTTGTGAAGTAGTGGGAAGAGTGAAAGACACACATTAGAAGCACTTATTTAACTGGACTACTGCCACCCTCCACCTCTCCAAGCATCATCCTCCATTACCATCTTTCCAACTGAACATACAAAAACACTTAAAAGAATGATATTCCCAGTAGCGTGGTTTTCCCAGATGCCTATTACTAATTTCATTTGTAGCCACCACACATTTCTAATCTAGACTTGATAATGCACGTTACCATTGTGAATTGCTGCTTTAATCATAAGGCATTATGCAAACATTCACCTGAGGCATACAACATTTTGGTAATAAAATCCACAGATAAGACAATATATAAAAAATAAATAGCATTTATACCAAAACTATGAGGCTGTAGACCAAAAAAATCCAGAACCTATCACCCTCGATAGAAGATCATGTGGAAATACAACCAATTCAAAGACATTTTTAAAACTATTTTTCTGATGAAGACTAACACCTTTATTGCAAGGTCTGAAAGCATCACAGACAATTTCAGGCAGGCAAGGTACTGCATTACTTACATTGCATTCAGGTGAGTTTCTGTGCAAGTAAAGCTAGATCCACAGAGACAAGTAATGCACTTCTCTGGATCCTTACCCTGAAGTTCACTTCTGCTAGTCACCCTCTCAAGTCATCAAATGGATATTTTTAAAGCGTGATACTCAGAAGCCCATAAAGAAAAGGAAAATAGCCCAGCCTCGTTAGCATGAAAGCTGCAAGAGGGGCAGAGAAAGGCAGAGCAGTCCCACATAGTGCATCAATCACACATGCATTCCAGATCTGCACCACTGCTATATAATCTTCTCCCTTAAGCTAGAACAGTTTCAGCAGAACAGCTCCACTCAAACCCATGAAACATGATCACCCCTACCCTGTCTGATTCCATAGATTAATTTTGCTGTTGATGTGGGTAAAACTTTCTGGGCTTCAGTTTTGAACTAGGGCACCAAAAATCTTTGTTTGGAGTTCACATGATTTTCCTCACACTTACCAGCAGTTCTGGCACATCTATTCATAACTAGAAGATGAAGGAAGTAGAAAAGAGTTTGAGATCCCCCATCTGCTTTTCTATGTAGATTTAGCCTTCTACATGCCTCATTGCTCAAGTTAGTAAAGCAGTTCCAGTATAAGATGGTTGCTGTTCCACTGAGTCAAACACACTGTACTCCCTTCATGATGGATGTATTTGTTCATTACATCTTTTGTTGCTGTACGCTTCTATGGGAGAACTTATCTTAGGCCGCATATCTCCAGGACACAGGGCTCTACCCACCCTGGGGACAGTGATGCACAGACATCAATATGACGGATACAAAATGTCCGTTTATTTAGCTGCGTCACACACTTATATAGCGTGCGCTTCCTGTTCCTGCCACTCCTATGGGGAGGAGTTTATCTTTCCATCACATCCCGTGATCTTCCGGTCGCCGATCCCTGTCTATTTCCCTACAATCTTCCATTACGCAGTTTAAACATGAATCTAGCTGAACTAACACAGAAACAAACATCTGATCTTCCAGCTACAAGGGTTTACAAATGGCAAAAGAAAACACCATCATATCATATACAACATAGAAAGCATTAGAAAAATATCATGCCGTTATTGCACATCTGAAAGACAAATTTAGCTAGTAGTTGAAGGTGCCGCTCAAAAATTTCAACGGCAAGCAAGTTAGATCCTTGTTCTTTACTAGATTTTTAAATGCTAGGGACAATTTTCAGATTGAAATATATTAAAATGGTGTTAAATTTTCCTAGATGCAATTATGTAAATTATATAACAAGGATTTTCCACACACACAATTTTAAAACTCTATTTTGGCTTTACAAGATGAGCACTTCATCAAGCCTGTGGTAGCAATTTCCCTCTCACTCTAATGTGGAGCTACTGCACCAGGTCTCCCATTTATAAAAGAAAGCGTTAATCATATTTTTAACCTCAGACTACTTTACTTCTAGTTATCAGTATTAAATATACTCCACCCATGTGCCCTGCAAGCCCAATGTTGTGAAACAGTCATTACAAAGAATGAAATTAGAAGTTAAAGCCAGCTGAGAAGTGAAAGTCAAATTATATATGCATGCTATTGGTTTTTAGAAAAGCTGTGCAAATGTGGAAGAAGTTGGCCATGAATATTCATTCCAATTAGATCAGGAGTTTAAATGCTGCCATAGTTAAAATCTTCCCATGCCTGCTTTCCATTACATTACCATTTATGAGCTTTATTAATCAGATTACAACAATGAAAATAAACGTCCAACAACAGGAATCCCACAAATACTATCAAAAAGAAGAGTCAGGAAAGAGTTTTGTTTGCATCCCTAAAAATGGGATTCCTGCTCAGGAAACCAGTTAGCTATACCATGCACCCAGCATGGAGCAAAAACACCACTGCTTGTTTTGCTGCTAGCACCAAGGTAATCAACATCTGAAAACACTCTACAGACCAGGAATAATTCATAAAAATACATAAAGAATATAGCCCAAAGCAGAGTTGACTTGCAGCTCAAGACTAGTTTCTAGGCACAGAAAAAAAGACAGAGAAGTGTTACCTTATTGTCACCCTTTAGTACAGTGCTATTGGAGATAAGATGTAGTTTTATCTCCCGTAAGTTAAAATTACACTTGATGTGCTAATTTAAGCTAATTTTAGGGTTATTTAATACATGCTACTATCCACTTGTGTCAAGCCATCTTCAAAAGTTATCCATTTAAACTTAAATCCGTTCATTAGGTGGATAATAATAGGGTCCTTTAGGTCAAAATATACTGCGGCATGTTCATTTTGCACCATTTTATATGACAAAACCTATGTGGCAAATTAGCATATCGATATAGCTAAAGCATGAGCTAAGGCATTTATACCCATTTGACAGCAGCATACTTCCTGTCTAGCCCACTGATTACGAAAAAGAAAAAAAACACCAAAACCAACCAAAAAGCCACACGCACAATAGGATACCAAATTTTCATAAATTGTTGCAATGTTATAGAATCTAACATGATTACTTTATTGCTTTTTAAATTTGGGTTTTTTTTTTTGTTAAAGAATCTGCAGATTATCCATCATTTATGCAAAAAAGAAAAAACCCACTGTAATATTTTCTCTATAGAAACTGTCTATTACTATAGTCCTGAATGCAGACTCGGACAGTTAAACTGATATGGCTTGTATTTTTCAAACATATTCAGAGTAGAAATATCACAGTTGTACCTAATATCAGTAGTTTAGATGCCAGAAGATAACCTTGTTTGTCCACTGACATGACATCTAACTACACCCATGATTCCATGGTATTTCTTGCTATCAGACATGATATACACACATACTTATTGAAGAACAGTACTAAAAAACCCTCCCTGAGAGTTTTGCAGAGGATACTTACCTTCTGGGGCTACAGCACAGCAAACAATGAAGTTCTTAATGAATTTCTAGCACACATGCAGCCACATGTTTGCAGAGGTACTAGTTTCTAGAAGCAGAGGTTTATAAAGAGCTTTAAAAGGAAGGCTAGAATATTACCACTTGCTCTCAGTTATTAAAATCCATCTTGCTCCTGATGAAAGCAGAAGTAGAATGCACATACATATATTCAGACTGCTCAAGTAGTGCAGCCTTTGTGGAAAAGATTTATTTGCAGTTCATTTTTCATAGACATACAAACATGTGTAATGCACCATACAGAGGTGTATTTTGCTTAGTGGCTCAACAGTTCATCAATATGGAGAAAATATAACTAGATATGCTGGCTTTTTACAAAGCGAAACAAAAGCCACAGACACACCACACAAGAGTTCCTACCAGCCAAGCAGTCAAATTGGAGATCTTCGCTGGGTAGGGTTAGGACCAGGTACTGGACTGTGAAGCATCTGTAGTTGTGGACTCTTCTCTAAGATGCACAATGAAGACAGTTCTTCTGCCCCTCATAGCGGCAGCCCCTCTGTAATAGGGATTTACACTAGCATTTTATGTACAGAAAGTCACTTTTCAGGACCATTTGGAAAACGTGGACAAACTCTAACCTCACTCTCTAAGAGCACATTATTCACCTAACTTCTGTAACAACTTTCCTTATTAAAGAACATTTAACACACTCAGAGAAGTTTTATAGAGAGAGAACTGACACAAAAGAGCTTTTACAAGAGCCCTCTGAACCCAAGCTTCTCTTCAATTTGAAGGCAATAGCCAGAATTCGAGGGGTGAAGGTGGGCTAGAGAGCAGCAGGAGTACCAAAATATCTTTTTATATGTCACACAGCTGCAGGAACCCTGGCATTGCCTGAACAACTGCAATGAACCTTCCTGTGTCTAGGGCATCTAGCAACATTTACCCTACTCTTGTGTTTTTCCAGAGGCTGAAGTCATGATGACAACCTAATGCAGTGCCAGTATTTTCCAAAGCAACAAGATTAACTTCCACTGAGAGGAGGCAGAGCCTGTGTATGACTAAAAGGCACGATGTGATACCTGATACCAGCTACAGAAGAACATACGGCCTCCTCTAACTGGAGCAACATAGTTAAGTTTTGAAATACTTGGACTACTTCACAAATAGTCTTAAAACTTGCTATACATGATTAGATAGAAGGGAATCTGGAGGCACTATATCCTTGAATAGAATAAATATGGGAAATATACTAGAATTAGTTTAGTATCAGTAAGAATTATGTAACCAAGCCAAAAATGAACTGAGCATGCCCAGAGACTGAGTTCAACCATCAGACACTGTGATTAAGACTATCGACAACCACCAGAGGATCCTGAAAGACCACCAGTGAACATGAAGGGCATGCATTAAGGATGTTTGCATATTAACATGTTCCAAGAAGAGCATGAATAGGGTAAATATTTCCTAGAAATTTAATGAATATATATATTTTGATTGCATATAACCCTGCAGTAGAGCAACTTGGGGCACACACTAGGTGGAGTGATCCCCTGTGCACCCGGCGCCGCAATAAAGAATGCCTGCTTTCTAAAACTACAAACTGAGTTTTAGAGGGTTCTTATATTCGCCGACTTACGATATCAGATGCACTTTCCTTACCATCCCACAAAACATCTCAGAAGAGTAGCTGTAATTTGAATTCATAAAGAAGCAGCCAAACAGACCACATTGCTGTAAAACATTCAGAATACTTTTCTTTCGTGCTTGGGTAGGCTGTGAGGAGAGCGAGACATTTGAAGACTTTATCACTGCAGTGGAACAGATAATTAGGCAATTAAAACTATGAGAAGTGGACAAATTACCAGTTCCAGATGAATTGCATTGCAGAACAGAGCCGAAGAGCATTTTAACAGCACAACTAAAAGAGTGGCAGCTCAGGAACAAAGGTGAAAGGGTAGTTAATTTGCAGAAGCTTATCTGTTTTTATAAAGGAACATTTTGAAGGAGTTGGTCCCTAAAATAATCTTGCTTTTCTTGTGTTGACAATTGGAACATATTAATAGAAATCCAAGAGGTCTCATTCCAGCTTCATTTTTGGTCACTCAGCGAGGCCCTCCTGTACTGTTTTTAATGACATTAGCAATATCTTCACACTCACACAAAGGCTTGTTATTTAATCAATCTCCTCAATAGGAAACCTCCAAACTCATCATTACCTCCCCTACTTGCTCCCAGGACATGGACGATGAGCCACCATGTCACATACCACAGTAGAGATAATGTGAAAATGTGAAAGAACACCCAAACCTCACACAAAACTTTTCCCCACCCCCCCTTCCTCATTTAAGACAACTTCAGTGAAGGTGCTGCTGCTCACACGCTGTCCGTCACCACAGTATCTCACTTCCAGAAGCCTCTTCTGGACTTTTCCCTGCAAGTGCTGAACCCCCATCCAAGCAAGAAGGAGAATAAGGGAGTTATTCTGCTCCCACCAGCTGTAAACAGGCATGCTTCTCCAGGCATGTTTTCTTTAATATAACTCACTACACAATGCTCTTGGTGGAAGAGGCCTTCCACCTCTGCTGCACAGCAGCAGTTACCTCTGCTCTGTGACTAAGGTTTTCCAAAGAAGAAGGCACTAAGAGGGAAGCTGGCAAAATTTGCTAGTCCAGCTCTGCAGAGGTACCAGCTAGGAACCTGTTGGCTTACAACCTTGTAGATTTGCTACAGCTGCAGATTTAAATCAGGATGTACCAAACAAGCTGGTGACCACACAGTGGTACCAGGTGTGCTGATTCCCTTGCTGCCAACTGCAGGGAGAGGCTGCTATCTCATCACACCCTGTTGCTAAAGGAAAGACTTCATAGCTGTGGCTCAGGCAGTCTCATTTTATTATTGTAAATAATCAAGGGGAAAGAAAAATGCTATTATTAAGACAAGCATAAGCCACGTAATGCAGCCAAGGATTACATCTCGAACTGGGGAGTATCTCCCACTGCAATAACCCTCAGAAAGATAGAAGTGTAAGAAGAGAATGAATCTTGTGCCCCACAAAAGATTTCCCTTGCAGAAATCACATTCTGTGATTTTCCTTGTAAAAAGCATTTAAGGTAAAAAAAAAAAAACAAAAACAAACAACCCACCGTTAAACAGTATGAAGGAAACAAGGCAGGAGTGGGATGAAGAACACAGGGGATATTGCTTGAACATTCAAGAGCATGTATATGGTATAAATTAAAAACCCCATAATCACAGCAATATACAACAGTTTTTGGTTTTACATGCAGAAGTTTTCCTAAAAGAAATACTAAACAAGCTCTGGAATAAATGTACAGACAAACTTCAACACTTATTTTTTTTAACTCAACACTCTTGAGCAAGATTTCTAATAATTTTCTTTCTAGTTATAAGTTTCATAGGTAATGACATGAAACATTTATTTTAATTATACCAGGTCTTTGATATCTATGCAACAAATTCATGCACATGTTTTATTCCTTCCTGAATCTGGGTCTTCCAGTTCAAAACATAAGCAGCTGAGTATTAAATTCTTTGAACCCTAGGAAGCCATTCTTAACTACTCCAAGCTCTTGAAATGAGACATTGCCATAGGAAAGATGTGGGTAAAACTCTATGATACCATTGCATTGGCTGCAAAGACAACGACAGAACAATGCTGGCATATTTCAGAAGAAAGCAGGGGAGGAAACATAAGCCTTGGACGTCTTACACTCTCATTTCTAGCTCTCCATACAGTGCTATACTACTGTCACACCCAAAAGTTGATGCATCCTTTTGCCAAAGTAAGACAAACAGTAGAGGCACAAGGGCTGCTTGAAAACACCCCATTAGCTGAACAACTCTAGATGAGCACATGGGGAAGCACCACCAGAACACAGGTTTCCCTTGTCTTAAGAGGAACTCAAGCAAACTGCACAAAGTTTACTGTCAATCACTTGTGACTATAGCAGTATACACCCTATGTTCCATTACCTCCTGAAAAAAGCACAGAGTACACCAAAAACACCATACTGACATGCTGTAGAGGATGAAGTCTTGCAGACAGCATCCAACCACTACCTTCTCTTCCCTACCATAGTAGTAAGTAATTTCTTTCACTATATTTTCTTCTGTGAATTTCTCTTTTGACAGATTGAATAAGTTTCCCCATTTTCTAGAAAACCAGACTGCTTAACATTTCTTGGCATTTTCACATTTGCTATTTTAAAAAGTCACCTCAGCCTGCTTTTGTTTATCCTAAGAAACAACTTAAACATGAAAATTCATACAGGAGCACACATGCTCCAGACAGCCAACAGAACCACACACCTCCAAGAATTCTAAACTTCACTGAAAAATACATAAGGCTTTTTTGCTCCTTGACTATGAACACATTAAAAAAAAGCTTGACTTTGTTGGCTTTTTTTTTTACATGCATCATAACAGAGACTCTTCAGCCTTATACAAATCTCTCTGCTAATAATTTAGTCTGAACTGTATTATCAATTTCAAAAAATCACATTGCCTCCAAACACACACACACAAAACTTGGAGGAGTCCGATCCTCATCTAAATGTTGCCCACATTTCAACAGGCAAGCAACAGTCAGGCATAATGTTGCTCACTATTGTCAGGAGTTCCCAAACAGATCACTAATTTAATCGGCTGCCATAGGTGGTGCTGATAAGTGTCATTATGAAATAATGAAATAATTTAACAACTTATCTCAATGCACCATCACAGGAACTACTAGATTTACAAAGAAGAATAGAGGATTTATTTTGTTATTTTAGTGAAAAGCACGGCATAAATTGGTTTGGTACTCTTCCACCTGCATGTGGAGAGGCACATGGCGTGGAGGTGGCAAGCAAAACTTAGACAAAAGGTACTCAAATGCATGCAATAAGCAGCGACCTAGATTTTGAACCAAGGTACACACATGCGTCAAACCAGCAGAAACACTGAAGTAGAAAATGACACAGAAGTACCGATTACTGACAGTTATGAAGTCTTTCAGTTTTTGAAGCTGCAGGTCAATTGCCTTCAGAACTACATCTCCAAACACACCGAAATAGCCCACCACAGTTGCAAACTATGGCAGATTGACAAATACAGGTTACAAACTACACAAGTTAAAAACAATTACATAAGGCTTTACAGCATAGCTCCAATCTTCACTGCACACAGCAACTTCTTTCAGAGCAACCAATTCCCAGAATTAAACCATAACACCGCTGAAGAGACAATAATGAACTCTGTCACAAGCCTCCTCAAAGGCTACAAAACTTCCCCTACAAAGCTACGAGCACAGAAGAACCGTATAAACTAAAATATTTCCTCTTACCTTTGCTGAGAGTGCCTGTGATGAGCTTAAAAATAGTCTGGGCAAATTTGACAATCCCATGCTTGCATCTTTTTGAACAGCCACTCATGGTTCAAACGGGTAGGAAGGCTCTCCTCTCTTACAAAGTCCAGGAATAACAAAAAAAAAACAAAACCACCAAACCCCAAAACAAACCAAAACCCACAACAACAAAAGTGCGTCCTTCACAAAGTTGAGATGACAGTTTGTGCAATGCACAAAACTCTGCTTTCATGCACTGAGCCCCAGCCTCTGCACTGAGGTTTGCCTCTCTGAAGCTACTAGGAAAGAATGCAGAGGAGAAATTCGCATCCCCTTTTCTTTAAAGGTATAGCTCTCTGCTCCAGCCTCTCAGCTGTTAAAGTTGCTAAGCACAGCCAACACCTCAGTCAGGCAGGGAAGGAGGAGGGGTTTGCTTCACCAGGCTTTGCAGCCTGCCACGCCGGGCACTGCTAATGCAGCAATTAATGCTGGAGTCACAGGGTGGTGACTGCTGCAAACAAAAGAAGCTGCTGTTTGAAGACGGTTTTCTTGGTGCTCTTTTCCAGCTGATTTCAATTAAGTTGTCAATTTTACTCTCATCAGGCCCAACGGAACCAAAAAATAACACTTTTTTTTATATTCTACCAACACTATCTTGCGCTTTCCATGTAGAATGCTGCAGGGTATTCCTTAGCAAAACCTGTTAGAAGTAGGAAAGCGAATCTGCAACCGGCAAAAGTCTCTTTTCTTTTAATTTTACCAGCTTAGATGCTGCTCAGCTGGTTATTTGCTCAACGCTCAGGGATGTGCTACTCAGCCTCCCAGAGCCTGCTGGGGCTCATGCTCACACCTCTGTGCAGCTCAACACTGCTTCAGACCCTTACTTTCTGTACGCTACCTCACGTTGTGCTCGCCCGATGCTCACAAGGCTCCCTCTTACTGTACTGTGGAGTTTATCCCCTAGCAACAGCCACAGCTCTGGCTTCTTCGATTCAGTCAATTATTTCTGCGTGCCTGGAATACTTTGAATAAAGCAGCAAAGCAGAAGTGCCTCAGAGCTTCTGACCCCACCAGAGCCCTAAGCAGAGTCAGGCATCTTTAGGCTTTAATTCATGCCAGAGTCCTCTTAGGTGTCTTTAAACAACCCTCAAAATGCAGTATATGCTTGTCCCAGGGTGGGTTAGAAAGCAGATTGCCTCAGACTTCTGCTCACACCCAGCTGCCACTGGTTAGATGACTTGATCAGCCCCGTCTCTGACAAAGCCACCTGGAGCCAGCCATCATCTCCACGCAGCAACAGCTGAGCCCTCTGCCTTTACTGAGAAACAAGTACAACAGACAGCTTTTCACTTCAGGGAACAACGATAATCCCCTACACTCAGGGAGCACTAAACTGCTTTACAGTATAACTTACATCCCTCTCAGGGAAAATTCAGGGCTTTGCCAGATATTTCACCTTGGTGTGAGACAGGTGACTGTCCGTCCTTCCTGGCTGGAAGCACCCTCCTCCTCCCTCACATTGGCGCCACCACTCACCTCCTCCTCGGGCAGGGAGCCACCGAGCACTGTCCAGAAAGGCTTCGCACCACTTCGTTTTACCTCAGGAAAAGGTACTTTGGCACGTAAAAAGAGACATACAGACAAAATGTTTTCAGTAATAGCCACTGTCAAGTTCATGCCTGGGCTGTCACCCTCCGAGCTGAGCTATCAGACACTGGGTATTTTGCTGCCCTCTGACTTCCACTGAGGTGCCTCTAGCCTTAAACACCTAACACTTAATTTCAAGTTTTTTTCTGATTTGATTGTCCTCAGCTGAAAACTTCCAAAGAAAACAAAGGAAATTTTCTATATAAAGCAGGAACAAGCTCACAAAGATGGTTGACCCTGGCTGGCAAAGGTAGCAGGAGGCCGCCAGGCCTACCACCAGCCCCGCACATACATCCCTCGTGGCTGCAGCCTCCACCTTGGGGTTGTGCTCCCACACCACCTTTCTGGTAAATTTTTCTGTAAGTTTCTCATAAGCCTTTGCTCTTTCCTTTATACGCTCCACAGGTCCAAAGTCAGACAGCCAAGTGTTCAGACACTGCTCTTTGAGACTCTGGGTGGTAAGCACTGAGGCCACCCCTCCCCAAGGCACTGTGGGCAGAGGAGAGGAGTGGAGTCCCTGCTGCCTCCAAATCCTCCCCGCCTGGATTTCAGAAAATACCTAAAGGTCTTGTGGTTCCTGCCACCATTCTTGGCTTGATAACCTTGGCTGACTACACAAAATGAATGGTAGATTTGTGGAAAACACAGTGCTAAGTAACTCCTTCATGAAGCCATCTCCAAGGCTGTCCTTTACTCCCAGAGATCCAATTCAAAGTTGGAAATGTGATTTTTCAAAAGAAAAAATAAATTGTAATAAGGCAGTAAAATGTCAATAGGGAAATCAAGGAGTCAGCAGGCTATGAATTAGTATATCTCCCTATCAAAGTTTTGCAGCATGTTTAATTGAATTGATATATATACATCATGATATAATTTGGGAGGGGGTAATGTAGGACAATGGACATAATGAGTGCTGGGAGCTGTATTAAAGGAAGTTATGGAAACTGAGAGTTCTTACATAGTGGGAGACACAAACTACGTCATATCCCAGACAGCACTTTAAGTTTCCCTGGCACTCCAGTTTCACACAGAGACTGAGACTTTCTCTCAGACATCCATTTGCCTCTTTTGGCCCATATCATAAAGGAAAAAATGGGTCAAAAGGAACACAAAATGTACGTTAATAGGAGATGCAACAGATTCAGTAGAGTGGTAGAGAATTGCAACCCTGTAGCTCAGGGAATGCCGGATTTAACCAAGCTTCCAGCAGAAGTTTCGGCAGTCAAAAGGCCCTCTAAATGTAGCCTCCAACACTGACAATCCTAAAAAAAAAAAATACTTGGACACAAAGATATTGTGAAGGACCTCAAATTACTCACTGCTGTTATCTGTGGGAAAGTGAAGGCAGCTTATTCTGGTTGCAGGCAAATGTAGGCAATCTTCAGTAAATGACTGAGAACATCTTTGAGAAACAAAGGTGTTATGTCCCTGTTTCATAATGGCCATTTCAGACTAGAAGATGAGTATAGAGAGATAGTGTTTCTGTATATTACTAGAAGTCTGAGGAGGTCAATCAAAGGTAGAAAGGCATACAAAAGTTATTCAAAGAGAAGGTTGTGATGTGGGGGGAAGTACTTTTCTCTGAAGGCTTTGATATAATAAACTCCAAAATAATACACAATATGCCCTCTATTTTTATACGGATTTTCAGCATGCTTAATAAGGGACTACGGTAGTTACACAGCATTCAGAAATGTGACTGGTTCACTCATACCCATACGTAGTTTATTTTTCTGCAAGTAAAATTTGAGAACACTATATAACAAGTTAATTGACATCCCAAAGATATATAAGAGCTCATTGTAGGAAACTGTTCTTTCATAATTTGCCATTCAGTATCATGGTACAGGTGGGAGAGAGGTAAAAATATTCTCTGAGTATTTAAGACTCTCGTGAGCTAAGTGCAACCAGTGGTCAGCCAGTATGGTTTCCACTGACATAAAAGACAGCTAAACCTATTTGCATTGGGAGAAAGTTTAATACCATCACTTGAAACCACACAGTAAAGGCTCAGGAATAATCTCTAGAATAGGTATGAACAAATAAGACTGTGAACTTGGATGCCCTGCTTTCTTACAGCCCTCTCCAGCATAAAGGGAATATCCCTATTCTTCTGTGGGTACATTAGGTTTGGAGAGAGCAATTCCAGAGCTAACTGCTGCCACGGGTGTCAGGGTATAGCATTCATGTTTCCCAGTTCATCCCACAGACATTGTCATCATGCTGTGGAGGCCAAAAAGGCAAAGGGGATGATGGCTAGGATCAGTATTAGATCCTGGGCACCATCAGAAAATACATTCTAGTATTTGTATTTTTTAATATTCTTTTGCTATGTTTCTGTTATTTGGCATCCTGGGAGGCAGTTGTCAACTGGTTGGGTATTTGGTCTGGTCTTATCTTTGGCTGCAGAAAGACTTTTGCACAGAAGTCAGAAAGTTCTCACCCTAAGAAGGATAATCCAAGTCACTCCTTTTCCCTGTGGTTTGGAGAAGTGTGTCATTGCAGAAACTACCTCCTCTCAAACTCCTTCCCAGAATTTTTCTTTCTTCAGAAGTTTTCCCATGTCGGTATGATGCACTGTTGCATTAATCCAGTAAGAAGGAGTAGGATCTTTCCTCCTGTACTGGAAATAGTTTTTAGTCTCCACATACTAACCCTGAGCCAGGTGGTCCCTTATGTTCCTGATTGCCAACACTGAATGCTTGGCTGGAGCATACCACAGATGCCTGCCCAGCCTCTGCACCCAGCTCTCCTTCCCGGAGAGGAGAGGTATGCAGATGATATGCGCTGAGTCTCACCCAGACAGGGAAGCAGAGAGGTGCCAGGTGTTCTCTTAGGTCCAGAAGTATTGTCACAGACATACTGTATCATCTTCATTGCGCTCCCACAGGCATGGCCATTTCAGGATAGACCATAAATGAAATTTTAATGATCTCTTTGGAAACAAATCTAGCAAGTGCCTGTACTTGCTCCTACTAGCTTTGTCCTAATTACATCTAGATTTGAGGTAACTTAACCCATCAAGAACCATAGTTTTATTGGTCCCTAAGAAAAGTATAACTTTGAGGAATAGCTTTGAAAATTGATCTGCTTAATGAAGAATTGACACCTTACTTGAATACATATAGCCTGTGTGTAGAGCTCTCAGCATGCCATATCCCATGCCATTATTATTTGCAATAATACCAGCATTAATATCGAGCATTTTCCATGTATAGAAATTCAACTACATTGGACTCCCAAGAAAGTTTGTACTAATACCTGCTTTTCAAATTTGGTAAGCTGACATACAAGCAGATGGACTCACTTGCCTATGATTACCAACAGCAAAGCAGTAGCAAGTTTAGAATCAACGTCTCCTTCGTACCAGCCTAGCACTTCAGCAGCAGTGTCCCAGCCCTGGTATTATCTTCTCCACTGGTTTCTGTCTTTGCTGCCAGGCAGTTAATGACCATACTGCATTTTCATTCACTCTGTAATTCCAGCTAGTATTACCAATCAGAGCCTCAGGAACATTGCATGGAGATTTCCTCATCATTATAGATCTTGGGGTTTTTTTTATGGCACAGTAGTTATCTCCAGACTCAGGCAGCATTCCTCATTGGAGAGAAATGTATATAGATAGCAACACATTAGTATTTTCCACAAACTGTCCACTCAAATTGGATCATCTGTTTATTTGATATCTCATCTGTCAAGTATGACTAATTGTTTATTTATACAGAAATCTAGAGGAATAAAGGGTACTTATGAAAAAAACCACACACTAAAAGGGGCTTTTTAAAGTGCAGTGAGAAAATAAGAGAATCAAGGTTTGGGTAAAAAACCTGAAGTACAGGCTTACATATACAGAGTGCACACAAATTGAAATTATAATTCTGACTTTTTTTTTTCCCCAGGAACAGCCTGACACCTTGGACTTGGAAGTCCTCCAAGCAGGTGGTTCATCCCTGCCTGTGGAAAACCACGTTAACTTTGTGCAAAGCTTTTCCCTACAGAGGTGGCTGAGTCTAGTGTCTAGATCGTTCTTTGCAAGCCAGGCATAGCTCTGGCCATACAAGCTTCCTGCAGTGAAATTGGCTGAAGTTCCAGCACTTGCACTATTCCAGCCCTGGACTTCTTAGAATCATAGAATCATTAAGGTTGGAAAAGACATCTAGGATCATCAAGTCCAACTGTCACCCCAACACTACCATGCTTCCTAGACCATGGCCTGAAGTGCCACATCTACATGATTTTTTAACACCTCCAGGGATGGTGACTACCACCTCTCTGGGCAGCCTGTTCCAATGCCTGACAACTCTTTCAGTAATGAAATTTTTCCTAATGTACAATCTAAACCTGCCCTGATGCAGCCTGAAGCTGTTTCTTCTCGTTCCATCGCTAGTAACTTGGGAGAAGACACCAACACCTACCTCACTACAACCTCCTTTCAGGTAATTCTAGAGAGAAATAAGGTCTCCCCTCAACCTCCTCTTCTCCAGACTAAACAACCCCAGTTCCCTCAGCAGTTCCTCATAAGACTTTTTCTCCAGACCCTTCACCAGCTTCGTTGCCCTTCTCTGGACACACTCCAGAAATCTGATGTCTGTCTTGTACTGAGGGGCCCAAAACCAAACACGGGATTTGAGGTGTGGCCTCACCAGTGCCAAGTGCAGGGGCACAATCATTTCTCTACTCCTGCTGGCCACGCTATTCCTGATAAAAGCCAGGATGCTGTTGGCCTTCTGGGCCACCTGGGCACACTGCTGGCTCATATTCAGCCAGCTGTCAACCAACACCCCAAGGCTGTAATGTTGCATGGGGTTGTTATGCCTGAAGTGCAGGACCCAGCACTTGGCCTTGTTAAACCTCATACAATTGGCCTTGGCCCATCAATCCAGCCTGTCCAGATCCCTCTGCAGAGCTTTCCTACCCTCAAGCAGATCAACACTCCCACCCAACTTGGTGTCGTCTGCAAACTCACTGAGGGTGCATCCAGATCATTGATAGATACTAAACAAGACCGGCACCAACAGTGAACCCTGGGGAACCCTGCTCATGTCTGGCCACCAGCTGGATTTAGCTCCATTCACCACAACTCTCTGGCCTCAACCATCCAGCCAGTTTTTTACCCAGTGAAGAATACACTTGTCCAAGCCATGAGATGCCAGGTTCTCTAAGAGGATGCTGTGGAAGACAGTGTCAAAGGCTTTGATAAAGTTTGGGCAGACAACATCCGCAGCCTTTCCCTCATCTACTAGGTGTGTCACTCTGTCATACAAGGAGATCAGGTTGGTCAGGCAGGACCTGCCTTTCATGAAGCCATGCTGGCTGGGCCTGATCCCCTGGTTGTCCTGCACTTGTCTGGTGAGCTCACTCAAGATGAACTGTTCCGTAACCTTCCCCAGTACCAAGGTCAGGCTGACTGGCCTGTAGTTCCCCAGATCCTCCTTCCAGTCCTTCTTGTAGATCACAGTCACATCAGCAAGCCTCCAGTTGTCTGGGACCTCCCCTGTTGACCAGGACTGCCGGTCTCTGTACTCTTTTTGAGTTTCCTGCCCCTTCTTCCAGAAGTGGTAGACTCCCATTTGTTTCCTGAGTGCCAGCAAAAGCTCCCTGTTCAGCCAAGTCAGTCGTCTTACTTGCCAATTAATCTTGAGGCATTTGGGGACAGCCTGCTCCTGCGCCTTGTCACTCTTGCTAAAATATACTAGTAACATCATAATTCAGACTGTAATGAGTCTGAATACTTTTTCAGGCTTGAATAGATTTGAATACATGCAAGGTCTAAAGCAAAATGGTGCTACACAACATCCCTGAAAATTACACAGAGCTTCTGTCAATAAAAAAAAACCAAACAACCAAACACCAAACTCAATATCTAGCCAAACACTGTTTAGTTTCACAGCTCTTGGCTATGGGAGCCCAGGAAGCACTCCAGTGACATATCTTCCCATATCACATATGTGTCCATAGGAAATTAAATGCAGCAGGAGAAGCAAAGCCACACAGGCTATAAAAAAATTATCCACAGGGAAGTGAATTCGGCTCAGTAGACAAACTTGATGGTTTAACATATGAAATGCACACTTGCTACCATGCTTCAGCAGTGAGGGGGATGCCAATATTTTAAATGAGGTCCTGCTTAACTTCCACTTTACTCCTGTATTCTCAGGATAGTTGTGCTATGGAGGGGGGTAAGACACACTCTTCCTTTGTTCTGTCGTTCAAACTCAATCACAGTTTGCTTAACCATAACTAAGGGCAGAGGTGCTACTTGGCAAATACAAACCTTCCTAAAGAGCAAACAGCAGATACCGAACATAGTGACTGGAGTCAGCTTGTAAAGCAGGGAGTGGGGAAGGGTGGTAATGGTCTTGCCCTTGCACATAGGTTAGCAGGAGGTGAAAGCAGCTTCCATAGAAAGACATCCGCCATCCAGAAAAAATGGTCTAGTCCAAAGGCAGGAGATTTACTTCTCATAAGTAAGTGCATAAGCTCCATGGATAAGTCAGCCTTGGCAGAGGTGATTGCAGAGGACCAAAGTAGGAAGAAAAAAAATTAAACCATGCTTCCCTTCACTTTGTTGGCAATATCTGTCAAAGGGGTCTCCAGACTTGTAGGCTGGGAGTGTTTACATTGAATCAGTGGCTGCTGTTATGCCTCCCAGCTCCAAAGATATAGAAGCATGCACACATTCATTTTTAATTTATAATAGTATCAGAGCATGCATGAGCTTGAGATGTCCCTGAGTGAAGAAGGAGGAAGACAATGGCTAATACATTAGCTGTGCTTCAGTGGTTTAGTAGGACAGGTCAGGAAAAAAAAATGAAATAACACTGATGAGAACATCAGCTGGAAGAACAACTATGGCAGTAAGGAGAGCATAGCTCCTTCCAGAGGCACTAAGTCATGGAGTTTCCAAAATGACATTTCCTCAGCATTTCAATTTCAGGGAAAATTAGAAATATTCACCCTTCACCCTCCATTCCTCACATACTAGATTTTCGCTCAACTTTGGGATAGTTCACTGATGCATTCACTGGACTGGAGCCGGAATATACCTTCACTAGACAAAGTGTTTTCTTTCATTACATTGCAGTAATTATCTCAGACAGAACTCATTGAAAATACTCTTTCCATTTCTTTTATCTTGTTATAAAATGTATTTAATAACACATACCTACCTCATACTTATTTTTGGCATCCCAATAATCTATTTGCCTCAATAAAATAAGGTTTAATGACTTGGCACCTGACAGTTTTATGACAAACTGTCTTTAGCTTGGCGCAGGCATTACGAAGCAAAGTACCTCCAGCCAGGCTTCTTTCTAAAGTCAATGATCTTGTACTACTTTTTACATTCTGCCCATTCTTGAGGTGTAGGTGCATTAATTTATGCAGCAGACACTGAACTTCACAGAAATTAAGAGATTATATGTTTGTACATTTTAATGAGCTATAACAACTTGTTCTAGTTCAGAAAAATAAATTCTGGTGAAAGCAAGACGACTTACATAACTGAAATCAAGCAGGATAGGGAAGCATAGGTCATACTTCCTGACTGATCTCCTTTTACCTTCACCAATTTTTTTTTCTTTAGGGACGAAACGGGTGCTGAAGCTTGTGAGCAAACAGTTAAGCCCTTTCCCAACTAAATCATAATTGAAGTGAATGAAACTCACCTATAATTTTGAAGCTATCATTCTTCAGTTAAATGCAGGGAACAGCTGTGTAAAATTAATGTTTCAGCTGACAATAAGTAGAAGAAAAAAGACTGTTTACAACAACTCAAGACAATTGATACAAACATAGCCTTCACAACCCTTAAGCTTTCTTTGTTTTCCTCTTAAGAGAACATGCCCAGCCTACTTTGGCAACCTTATAAAATAATAGTTTCAAAGTAAAAAAATTGAAAGTTTGTTTTTTTTTTTTTGAGGTTAAGAAAGGTATTAGAACCCTTATGGAAATATTTTCTTGATTTGAAAACTTCAATGTGTATCAATATCTGTCTGATCTTGTGAATAGGTTTATACCCCTTTCAATTACATTTTTAGCAGAAGTTTGGGTGTGTGTATAACTTACATGGTTGTTAACAGCCTAATTCTGATAACGATTAAATGACAAATCTCTAATAGATGGAAAGCTATAAATAGCTTTTGGACAAAACCACCATTTGAAGAAGTGTGTCATATTTGCCCTGTAAAGAAAAGCCATGAAACAGTTATGATAGAGCAATAAAATTCAATACAGGCTACTATAAATTGAGTGTATAATTTGTGAATTTGTAGACAACTGAGTATGGGGTTTTATTTTAAGTTTTCCATGTCTCTTGAAAGTTCCACTAATAAAAATATAATGATACTTTTATTATCTTGTTTAAAATTTATCAGCCAAACAGAGTAGACATAATATCCTGGAACCAGCAGATTAACCATATGCGTATGACTACAGTATAATCAAAAGTCTGTCAATTATACTCAAGTGAAATCTGTTCATTTGGGCAAATCCACAAACATTTATAAATACTCAGCATTTGGAAGTTCAGATTCATTCTATAAAAAGGTCAATAATTAATTAAAAGGGTAGATTCATAATATTAATCATATTGGCTTTACACATGATCCTTTTGAAGTACATGTTCTTCTCAACTGCAGGCTTTAGAAAAATACATCAAGGGAAGAAATCCTGGCTCAGCTAACAATGACAAGCTATCTATTGTTTTGAATGAATGTAGGGTTTCATTCCTGATACTTAAACAGTTAGAGAGGGAGTCTGCTGTTTTCTACTTATTGTAACTCATTTTTCTGCACACATGGTACAAGAGGTAGTACTCTAACCATCAATAGCCTTTGTTCATAAACCCCACATAACAGCTGCCCTTTGCTCCTCTCTGATTGCAATGCATGGTAAAGCCTTGTTACTCTAGTTTTTAATTGGGTCTTACTGGTTTTTATTTACTCTGCTTTTTAAAATGTTAATTTATTTTTTTAATCCAGTGAACTCTGATCGCTAAATCTCAGAACACTTTGGAAGCACTAAGAAGGTAAGTGCCAAAAAAGATGGTATTTTCCCTAGCTGCCAGGTGAAGACCACTGGTGTCAAAAGGCTGACATACTCAGTTTCTTGCAGTAGCAAATGACAGAACCTATATCACAGTCCACTACTCTGTCTACTAGTTAGACTTTGAGGAAAAGAACTAGTCAGTCACTAGATGCAGGTGATTGAGAACCAGCATCCAATTCCAAACAGCCCAGCGATGTGATATGCCAGCTGGCTCATGGACTGAGAATAATTTCCCCCCACTTTTCTTTTGTACTACTTTATATTCCACGTGCACTTTCAGGCACTCCAGCACACGACAGGTACTGCTGAGATTCTGAAAGTTTTGAAAGTAGGTGATAACAGCTTACTTCCATGAGTTCCTTCATGATCTGCCAAATAGTTCTCCAGCTATTGCAGCTAAAACACACTCAGAGGAGTGGGATGCTTACCTAGCTTTTTTTGAGGATGCTCAGCAACAGTATTCTGAGTTATTAAGCACCATACTCCTTTATCAGTACCACAAATATCATTACTTCTTTATAAAAGCAACCAACCCCCCAAACCAGCCTTCACACTGGACTTTTGCAAGGCCCTAACGGTCTTTAAGGGAATGCTCCTTTGTACATCTGCCCATACTCATTACCTGAATTAATTTAGAATAATGTGAACTTTGCATACTTGTCAAAAGACAACTAAGTTGAATACTGCAGGTCAGGAATCAGAACAAGAGAGCTTTTTGTCTTAAGGACCTTGTGAATCAAAGCAGCATGCTGGGGAAGGGCTGTCAGGGTTCTGAGCATTGCTATTCATTGTGTGGAATTTTTGTTGCTGATTTGTTCTGTCTCAAAGCTAATAATATGAAATCCATCTGAAATTAAATATAAACTGTGCATTGCATAAGCTTATCAGCACTATTCTGAATTATACCAGCCAGAAAGAATTTAACCAGACTAGCCTGGGTCCAGAAATATGTGTACTTCCCATTGCATCTCAGATTTATTCATGATTTTATTTAAACTCTACAATAGCTTATGAGAATTTGTAGAAATAGGGAGAACCTCCTGTGCAGTTTTTACATTTCCAAGCCTTCACAAGAGCCCAGAATTATATGTGGGAAGCAATCAAAACTTCCCTGAAGATTACTTACATCTAGCAGCTTATGGAAGACACACTTTCACCGCCTCCATTCTTCACAGATCATGACAGAGGCATTTATTTGCTGGCAATCCAAACAGGACTGTCTATCAGATTAGTTTTGCTATGAGGCCAAACCAAGGTATGAATAGGTAAAATAAACAAATGATTGGAAGGAAAAAGGGTAACTAAACTCAAAGTGGCATACCTAGCAAGAACAGAAATTTGTACCTGGGGCAGCTACAGCAGGCAGGTCTCTTAGCTCCCAGTCCAATAACTTCTGTAGGACATCTCATCTCATGAGCAATAATGTCTTTTCCAACCCCACATTTATCTTATTTGCAAGGCTTTCTGCAGCTGGTAAATTTAATCTAAGCTGTAATGATCCCCTCCTAGTTAATTATCAGCTAAGAGGAAGTGATGGTCCAAGGTTACTTCTCAACACACCCAAAGCAACCATTACTAGAGCAATAAAACACATCCTCTTATGCCTTGGTATTTTATTAATAAGCACTGCAACTTACCTATACAATTAAAAGGGAAACAATGTTTTCTTCTGCATTTAAACAAGCTCAGTCTTTCAGAATATGTTTATTGGTATTATATGCTGTTCCCACTGTGTGTTATGCCATCAATTCCAGTGTCCTACAGTACCGCTTCTCAATACACATGTACCATCCAGGTGGTCCATGCTAGAACAAGGCTATAAAGGCAGCCATTTACCCAGCAACTCTAGGTCTGAAAGATAAAGATCAGATACTTTCAATTCAAGAAGTAAAATTTCAATTTACCACATTAACTGTTCTCAAAAACAAAAAGCAGAGACTATGGCTTCTTGCTAATTTTAGACACACTTTAAACCCTCTTCCCCTCCTCTTTCATTCACTACAGCAGGCTTTTCCTCATTATATACCTTCCCATATTGCCACTGTGTATTAGGAATTATGGTGGACTAATATCAAGACAAACAACAAGCCTACTAGTAGGAAAAGGCTGACCTATTGCAGCTGTCATTCTCCATCACTTCTGGCTGTGGATCCCAGGAATCTAAAAGCTTCCCTCATCCCCCTGGGTGAAGCATGTAAGATTTGTAAGAACTATAGCTGTTTCAGCAGTTAAAAGATGATGAAATAACTGATCTTCCAGACCTTACTGTCTGTACATGATTACATGAGTGTCACGTTCACCAACAATGAGAAGTCCCCCTGACTTTCTGCATAACACAGATGGCAGAACTTGGTTGCCTCACTGAGTCAAGCTCTTTGTGGTTGAGTAACAGAAAACCTATCTTACCCCTTGGTAAACTGTTCGTGTTGCAGAAGTGGCTCCAACTCAGAAACTGCTGGGTGAACTGCTTCCATGAGCATTGCTGTTGGATGCTCTGAAAGTCAATTATAATATGCTATACAGGAAAAGCAATGGGTGATATGTTTTTGTTTTTATCCTATTTTTGTCACTCCTATTTTTGAAATCAATTAAAGCTGTTGAGATTCATCAGAGGCAATAAAATGACAGACTCGGTAACAGCAGGAGAAGACTGAGAGAATACCTACCTCTCCTGCAGCTGTGCAATCAGCTTGAAGACAGACTAAAAGAACAGCCACAGGAGCTAGGGAGAACTTTACTGACGCAATGCAAAAAGAGATCAGGAAGTTTTATATACTGTAAAACAGACAGCCTGAAAAAAAGAAGGATAATTTTTCTTTAATTTTGGTTCTAAAATCAGTCAGCAAGCCTCAGAAGGCCTAGTTCTTTTACTATCCTCAGACAACTATACTACTATCTTACTGTTCTTACGAATTATTTTAAAAATTTTTCTCCCATGATTTTCCTTATTCTTTACAAATCCCCTTCTGTGCCTTTCCATGGATCTACTTTGAAATCCTAGAGTTGCTCAGACAGCTGCTTAACAAAATAATCTGTTTTCCCAGTTTGGCATTCTAATGTCAATGCAGAACATCTAGGTGTATTTTCTTTTTTAGCTTCCTGTCTTCTAAAATTGTATACGCAATCAGCCCTTAGGCCACTATTTCAGTGTTGTCACTGCTACAGACTAGCACAGATGCATTCCCAGATATCCAGAGAGGTAGAAATAACTGCAATATGGTTTTGATTACACCCTGCTCTTCACCTAACAGGGGTAAGGAAAGGTTGAAGTTTTATAGAGCCGTCAGATCCATCAAAGAAAAAGCAATAGTTTTTCAAAATGCAGCACCCATGGGCAAAGCTTGTGAATCACTGAGTTGAAAAATTCAAAGCCAAATTAAAAAATACTAAAAAAATCCCACTGCTCAAAACATTTGCTTTGTTCTTCATTACTAGCCAAAATTCCCGATCATATTTTTATGAGTGATTATACAATGACATATCAAAGGATTTGCTTTGGTCTTAATGTCTCCTAGTATTTATACCCAGCCTGAGGCATCATACTGTCAGCAATGTACCTGAACAATGCATGCGCTTACTATAAATTATATAGTAACTTTAGTCTGATCTGTATCAAACCAGCCAGACATCTGCTATCCTTTTGTTAAAAGATGTAGGAAACACATTAAAATGTCAATATTTCCACCACAAAGGCAAATTTGGATCTATAGCAATCTATGGTCATGGTCTTCCTATTTCAGTGACCAAGCTTTCAGGTCAGTTGAACTAGGCCAGACGGTTGAAACCTGAAAGTTGCTACCAAGCATGAAAATATTTAGGAGGCAGGAACTTCTGGAGTAAATACCAGCCATACTTAACTGGCAAAGATAGACTTGCAGTGACAAAGCAATTAGAATAAAAACAATTGTTGGAAGACTTCTGATTGTAGGAAATCTGAGCTTCACTGACTAAGATTGGCCCTATATCTACTTGTCTAACACCACTTTTCCTTTAGATAGAGATGATGGTTTTTCAGATGCAGAAACACTTTTAAATAGTTTATTAACTGTACTTAATTTTGAAGTTAAATATGCCTTTAAAACAGATAAGTTGATATTTTCATTATAAACTAGCTAAATAAGACATTTAAACATTAACTTTTGTCAGAAACACTTTCTGAAATGGAATCAATGGCTTTTAAGTTGCCCCTAAAGTATAGTCTCTTCTAGCAAATAAATAGGTCATTTTAAAGTCTAGTTCCTGGTTAATTTTTATGGAAGAAAATTGACAGTGAGATTAATACAAGGTTTGACTAATGTGTGTCAAACAGGAGCTCTTGCCCTGGACTGTTTGACTATCCCTAAACTGATTATAAAATACCATTAGAGCAGGGTAGTCACCATGTCACACTTGTGGTAGCTTACACAGTATAATATCAATGACAGTAGAGAACCAAGTTTCCTGCATGAACAGAAAACAAGGAAAACTGTCGGCATTTTGAGAAACTTGCTATTAAGTTTCCCAAACAAGGGAAGGTAGGACTGACTAATCAGTCCCTAAAAGGTGGGCCTGTGGCATCTCTGGGCCTCTGTCCCTCTCTGCAAAGACTTGGCGGAAGTTTTGCCTGATCTGGCAGTAAATTAGAAGTTCACACTCACACACCTATTACCTCATTCACGCAGCTAACTAGAAACTCACCAGGATTTTAATTTTCATATTAAAAGCACAAGCACCCAGTTGTATTAAGAGGTGCTGAGGTAAACAATGTTTTCCAATCAAAACTTGTAGATTTTTGTAGGACCTTAAGACCTATGACATATGCCCCTTTCACCATACAGGATTAGAAATACATGATCACTCACATCTGCTAGTTACAGCCTTTACAAGACAATTCATAATCGTGCCACTACTGAAGTGCAGTGCAGTATTCGGTGCCTGATGCTTAGTCTGCTTCAGTATACCAAGGCACACAGGAGTAGGTGTAGTTTCAAGATACACGCCTGAACTCTGAAATCTTTGAAGGTTTAATAACCAAATACACAAAACATCAGCTCTGTGGAGCAAAAAAGTCTTTATATTGCCCAACTTCATCAGATTTGAGGGGCTAGGACCCAGATTCTGGCACTCTCCCTGTGGGTCACCATAGCAATGGCCATTGGGTAATCAGCATTGTGGCACTTAGGCAAAGGCAGGTGGCAGCAGCCCTTCAGTGTCAGTTTCCCTCCCTTGCAGATGGGGTAGTTGGCTGCAGCAGGGTTCAGCTCTCAGGACATCATACAGAGCATGTGTTGCCCAAGGAACAGAAGGTAAGACTGATGTGGGGAAGCCCTATGCTGGTTAGATCTAGCAAACTAATTGGCTGTTGCGCATAAAAGCTGATGGCTGTACATTCAAAGAGCACTTTCAGTGGAAATCAAGCCATAAAAATAACATCCTGCAAGGAAAAGAGAAGGATGAGTATAAAAGCAGAGGTACTCATGATTTTTCATGATCCTGACATATTTTAGAGTAACAGAGCTAGTCATGATACGCTATTTTAATCTGACACATGATACAAAAAGATCTCTCTCCCAGAAAGGAATGATTCTAAGCAAGATTTTACAAATGTGGTCCAAATACTTGCAAGAAAGGATTATAACTCTGGTCCCACGCTCTTGAAAAACTCTTGAGTTTTTTTTTTTCCTGCTGAATGTTCCTCCTCCTGTAAATTCATACAGTAAGAGATATATTCAGATACTTCTTGAGTTTGTGTGTGTCTGTGCCTAATTAACCCTGTGCGTTTAGCCATTAAGTGCTTCATTTCCTCTATCCTTTATGAGTCTCTTGAGAGCAGTTTAAACCCAGACTGTTGTATTTTAATTTGCTTACATACATGGTTCTGCAGGGTAAAACAAACTGACCTCAAGCTGGTTTAGTTTGCCAGTGGCTTTTTGTTGTCTTTAAGCCAACCATGTTCACCAAACAGAACCTGCCTTTGGCAAGTTGCTCCCAAATATTTTATTTCAATAGTAAATACACCTTTTGCCCCAAACCTGATGTTAAATACTCTAAAAGCCAGGGAATGCATTTTATATTTCAAAACTGAATACTAATTGTACATCAATAACACCTACAAGCACCATGCACTTTTTTGTACAGGTACAAAGGAAAGCCTGGCAATTCTTACCTCTGGAGTTTCCCAGTTTGTCTCTACAGGCTGAACCCTGTGGGGGCCCCCTCATATGTACAAGCACAAGGGCTGCGACTGACTGCAGCTGCCCTGGCTTGCAGTTGGAAAACTTGTGAAGTGAGAAAAAGTAAAATTGTTTCCAATGGAATCAAAAGCAAATTTCCAAATAGCTTGAAGTGCTTAAGTACTGAACTGCAGTTTTGCTACCTCATTTATTAGAGTACAATTACAGTGGCCTGGTCTGCCCCAGTTAACACATTGTATCCCAGAATAACTCTCTCACTACGGGAAAAGAAATATTTCTACCAATGTAAGTCCAAGATGATTCCCACTGTCACCATTTCTGTTAAGTACAAAGTGACACTAAGTCACTGCCTGTAAACTGCCTGCATTAGCAAAGTTTCTAGGTTTTTGTAACATGGCACAAATCTCTTCAGATGGAAAGGTGTCTTTATCCAGGTCCTAATCACGTAGAACCTTTTCCTTTCTACTTAGAAAGTTACAATTTTGATATGTTCTCTTCTATGTAGCAGGTACATTGGTTTGTAAAGCTCTTTACAGTCCACTTGGATGAAGCTCACACAACTCCTTGTGCTTTCATATGGTGATAAAGGGCTGCCCAAGGGGTTCCAGTGTCTGTCTCTCACATGGAATAATCAGTGTCAGATGCCTGCATCAAATTAAAAGGCCAGAGAAAGGAAAAAGCAGGTAAATTGCCAGACAAAACTACTATGGAGGAGTTAAATATATTTTGTTCACTACTCCAGATCTTGAGCCCTTTTAAATGTGTAAAAACACTCAGATCTGCTGGTCTGGTTCATACATTCATCTGCAGAATATATCTCCACAACTCTAATTTCCTCAGGGTCTACCATATCATTCTCTCTCAAAAAACCATGGGAAAGTAGTGTTTGCAAAGATGTCCCATAGCAATACTGTGCAAGAGTAAGTTGCTCTTTTGACTAAGTCACTACAGTAGTAATCAATAAATATGTGTTTCTAAGATCTGCCTCAGTCTTTCAGTATGGCACTCAACGGCACATGAGGTTCTGTAGGGAAAATGAAATGGTTGCTGCTACAAGGAGCCCACCAGCCTAAACAGACAAGGCTACAAGAAGATAGGGGAGAATTGTAGAAAAGGAACCTCAATTTCCTGCCTTAAACCCCTAACATTTCTTCAGTTATCATTCCTGTTAATTCAGACTGTAAGCTCTAAATCCAGGACTAATTTATTTATACTAGAGCTAAGACAATGTAGTCTCAATTTCAGAGGAAATTACTGCTGCTTTGCTACAGAGTATGAAAAAAGAGTTTAGGAAAAATAAATTGTAAACCATGAATTACTTATATATTCATGATGCGCTTTCAAAACCTCAAATAAATGGATGTTAGGACTTTTATTCACATCAAGTTTCAGATAAGGCCTCTGTTATATCTACATTAAGCTTATTGCTTCACCCATTGAATCAGATTAATTTTCACCCATGGTGTTAAGATTTGGCTCCAGTTAACAACCTATCTTTAGAACAGGTTCTTAAACGTTGTTTTAACTTTGAAACCCAGAAATAACATTTTTCAAAAAGCTTATGATCAAGATTTACAGTTCTTGGCACCTACCCTGGATGGCAGATTTTAGAAAGAATTTAGCACATGATATACTAGGTGTCACCACCAATTAAAGGCCCATCAATAAAGCAGAGATATGTAAAGTACTCAATTCCTATATGTTTAAGGCAATAGGATTTGGTGCATTTGTGCGTATCACCCTGGCTAATACTGGATGTTCTAAACACAGATTTTGAGGGAGAAAAGCTAACTGGTTATGTTTTATTAATACATACAGTTGTTTAAGAGTGGTTAGTTATTCTACTATAAATTGAAGCCTTTCATTAAAATGGGTCAAATATTCTGTGGTGATACTCTGACAAACTGGTTTGTCAGAGCTGTGCTCCACCATCACATATTGCAGTTTCTGGATTTGATTTTCATCCTAGGCACTTTAAAGAACAGAACGATTCACATCTAAACACATTTTAGGCTGAAGTAGGCAGAGAAGTCATAATCTGTCAATGAATTCAGTGTTTCAGCCCAAATTAATATAGTGTTCCCTTCCGAGTTGTTTAAAGCATTCTGCATTTACATGCATCTGAATTTGATTGGCACTTGCAGATCATCCTGTCACCTTCCTGTAAGAATCTAGAGCAGAACTCTCATTCTGATGTCCTTAGGTAGATGTCTTGTGTAGGCAATCCACTCACCTGTGAATGTGATCTTCTCTGCTTACTGCCCTGAACTTAAATACAGTAAATATATGTCCTCCTTTGGGGTGATATAAAGCACGTTCTCTCATACCTAAAGGGACCACATTGCAGAAATAGGGAAGAGTGGGTAAACTTTGCATTTATAATATAGCCAGGTGATTTCCTTTAAAATGAGCTCTTATGCATCAGGCCAGGGTTTCAACATTTTATATAATAATTCAAGCAGATAAGGCTCTGATTCTTTCTGTTCCCTGCTGACTTCCAGCACAAGACTATTTTCTGGATAAGCCTGTTACATGAGTTCAACCAGCACACCGGATATATTAGTTGTTTTTTCAGATGATGCAGCAGTAGAGATAACTAGTGTCCTCTCTTGAACTCAGTAGCAGTCTAATGTTTTAGATGAAGAACTTTCTGCTCTTTCAGAAGCAGAACCAAGCTGCACCTTGCTTTGACACTAGACCAGAGTCAACAACTTTTAAATGACTCAGAGTACATGAAGTGATTTTCTATATAAAGATATAACTATCCATATTGAGTGTTGTAAGCTTCAGGCTATCATTCACTTCATCAGCTCTATATGCTTATGCAGGAGAAGGGATTTGTCAGCCTGTCCAAACTCTGCCAGTTGTTTAACCTATGTACGAATTTGTAATCTATCATTGTTTTCAATGTGTCAAGCATAAGAGATCATCACAAAAGAGAGAAAAAAATAGAGGGTTTTTCATAGTTCTCTGAAGGTTTATAAAATGACAGTTATTTCCTTTGTTCCATCTCCCACTTGGCTCAGACTCAATAGTATGACAAATCTAAGGGGGAAGATGTTTCAGGATGCATAGTACAATTATTTTCAAGAATCCACAACACATTCTGGGAGTACCATGTATGCTGGCTTTGGCTGGGGTAGAGCTAATTTTCTGCACAGTAGCCAGTGTGGGGCTGTGTTTTGGATTTGTGCTGGAAATAGTGTTGATAACCCAGAGACGTTTTCGTTCCTGCTGAGCAGGGCTTACACAGAGCCAAGGCCTTTCCTGCCCCTCACCCCACCCCACCAGCGAGGGGCTGGGGGGGCACAAGGGGTTGGGAGGGGACACAGCCAGGACAGCTGACCCCAGCTGACCCAAGGGATGTCCCACACCATATGGCGTCATGCTCAGCATATAGAGCTGGGGGAAGGAGGAAGGGGGTGATGTTGGGAGTGATGATGTTTGTCTTCCCAAGTCACCATTATGTGTGATGGAGCCCTGCTTTCTTGGCGATGGCTGAACACCTGCCTGCTGATGGGAAGGAGTGAATGAATTTCTTGCTTTGCTTTGCTCGTGTGTGCGGCTTTTGCTTTACTTAAACTGTCTTTATCTGAGTGAGTTTTCTTACTTTTATTCTTCTTATTCTCTCCCCCACCCTACTGTGAGGGGAGTGAGTGAGTGGCTGTGTGGTGCTTAGTTGCTGGCTGAGGTTAAAACACAAACCCATGATACTGTAATCAAAAGCTTTCAAGCACCACTAAAGAGCTAACATGATAAATCCCAGGGGGGTTGTCTAGAAGGAATTGATCTGCAGAGAAAGAAACAGTTTTGGAGTGCTATGTCATTTCATTATAAGCAGCTTACCTTGATCTGTATGGTTACCAAAAAAAGGTAAAGTTAAACCTAGCAGTTGTGCTAACAGCTGGTCTTTGCATACCCTGCCACACACTGCCAAATCACACTAATGGTAACAGTTACTGAGGAATTCCCACCTTTAGGTCCTATTATCCAATTTTCTAATATTTATTCAGTTGGGAAGACATGATTATATTAAAGAAAATTTTCCCAAAACTGTGTGCAATATCAAAGAAATAAAAAGTGGGATTGTTAGAATAACATTTTAAAAATTGTAGCTTCTAGAAAAAGGAAAAACCTAAGACCTTCTGAAGGTTTCAGAACCATGTACAAAGGGACTACATATAGCCAGGACCACTGAGCCTGAACGATTTGACACTAGGAACATGGTAGTCCTTTCAAGTAGGTTCTTCTGACAATTTTTTGAAAGTCGTGTCATCAGAATCTAGTCTAGATAAACATGCATGAAGGGCAAAATTGATCTTGCTTTTTTCCAGAATGTAACATTTCTTTTTCAAAAAGAAGCGGCATATTTTGTATTCTAAAAACCCCCAAACACACTATAGCGAGATGTTAATACTTATGTTCTTTATACAATTCCATTTGCTACTACTGGTGGGATGATTAAAAGCAAGGAAGGTGCTTGGAAGTAGGGATGTAACTGCTGCCTTGTATTCTGGCAAAGTCATCTGCAGGAAGGAATTATGTATCTGCATATGATGGTGTAGCAGGAACAGCAGGAAGAAGTTTAAATGTTGGAAAACACACCTACCTTAGGTAAAGGCACACAAGGTGCCTGATGTATGTAGAAGTTTGAGTGCAACTTCTGAGAAGTTGCAGGAGGCCCTCAAGAAGATAACCTATTGCACACAGCATCCCTCACCCTTCGGAGTGAATAGGGAGCATCGCAAAGTGCCAGCTGCAGAGTGTGGGAACAAGCACAGGGACATTATTTGCTGCTGTTCGAGACCTGCAGTGTAGAGGGAATTAAACATCCCGTAAAAATAAATAAAACTGCATCAGGAAACCAGTTCTGCAGCCAACTGCTCTTCCTAACTAGAGGAATGGTTTTTGCCAGTAGCTTGGCTCAGCATTGTAATTGGGAACTGCAGGGAAGCTCACTCCCTAACTTTGTGGTAATGCAAGATCAACAGTAGTCTTCCTGACTACTTATTAGATAATTTGTGCTGTAAATAGAACAGTGTGCAGGGACTGATCCCACAGCTCAAACAAAATATTCAGTTATCAGATTTATCCACTCTAGATCTATCCATTAGTCAGCAATACACAGCTACTGAAGAACCCATTACTCACAAAAACCCCTGAGAAAACATGCATTCACATGTATTATTGTAAGAGACATCACTGCAGGGGAAGCTGATTATTAGATCAAAGACTGTTAGTACATCTTTAAGCACATCGCATCTTTACAAGTGAAAGAAATACACTCTGAGCCAATCTAGCACAGAAATATACATTCCCACTGTTAATCTCTTTTCAAGTTAGGTGGAATTTGGTATAGACCTATAGATTTCAAAGAAAATTTCCACCTCATCTGGACTGATTAATATGTTCACTCTTCTCTGGATTAGTTAGGTTAGTATAACTGCCCCAAGCTTGTGCAGGAAAAACAACCAGCTCAATAACTAACAAGTTGACTGAATTTAAATAAGTTCAAGATAACAATTTAAGCACTGGCAACAAAAAAAAACAATACCATGACATCTCTCAAAATATTTTTGAAGCAGAAATCAGTGAAACTGCAACAAAAAAATTTTAAAATACTAAAGCTTCTTTGTAAGACAAGCAATAAAATCTCTTCATGCCTATTGCATAATTTAATTTTATTCCTCCAGGCTAAGCCAGTCACCTCAACCCCTTGAAAGCCCATGAAGAGAATTGCATATTTCTACAGGGCAAATGAACCCAGCTATCTTCCAATGATTGCATTTTAGACAATAACTATTGAGTAAAGAAACAAACAAACATGAGGTGACTCTCTCTCTCCATTTCCTAGATACCACTTGGAGATTAGGTAAGACAGATGACTAAAGATAGGTGAGCTAAAGCCAGTCTGCCTTGATTCATTATTGAATATGATTATTCCAACCTTAATTCACCCAGTGGAATCTTTACAGTTCACCATGGTGTACATACCCCAGGCCAGTACAAGTAGAGCATGTTAATGCAAAAGATTTGTTGATGTGTTCTTTAAAATTAATTTAATATATGCTTACCCACACAGCTGAACAATGCTATTCACAAGTCACCTTACAAAAGAGCAGTCCCTGTTTGGCAGAGCTGTCACTGTTGAGGGAAGCAAGTGCACGTTTCAATTACTTTTTCTCCATTTCTTTCCTGAAGAAAGGGTGGGCATCTGTTGAATACTGCTGTCTCTGGACTCTTAAGCCACAGGGTCCCTTCTAAACTCTGTCTACTTCAGAAGATTGATTCTGAAGACCTCATCACCTTTTCATCCATTTTTGCCTCACCAAGTCATTCCGTTGGCTTTCCCATTTCCTTCATAAATTTTTTCCCTTGCTCTTTGAAATAGTGCCTCGCTTACTTGAGCACAACACTATTTCTCTGCTCCTTACAGCTGCCCTTCCATATTGGGATTCTTTCTTAATTGTAACTATAGGAGCTGTTTAACAAACAGGTTTTGCACTGTGATCCAAAATGTTCACTTGCCTACTCTCTCTTCTGTTTCCTTCTTTACTCAGTAGTCCTGAACAGAACATTTTGTCTGTGCCTCAGGTAAGGAAAAACCATATACTGCTGTAGAATGTAGAACACAGGCAAACATCACCACTACACCCGCCAAGGAGCTGTGGGTCTGCACTCAATGTCAAGGGAAAAAGGATTTTAGTTCCACTCATTGATAAAAGTGGTACATAACTCTTACCACGGTATTACAAGGCCAGGGACAGGCATTAATCAGCTAGATAGGCTGACTTAAATATATTTGTTTCAAAAATTCTCTGAAATTAATTGGAGTTTTATAGTTGACTTCAAAAGTGGATCATACCTCCAATTAGAAGCAATTAAAATATTCACCTGTTATAACAGGGATTTCATACAAAGTAAAAGGCATGTTTTACTGGATAACATATGTTTAAATAATGTTAGGTAAGTCCTTGGGGAAAAAAAAACCCTGTTACATTTAATCTAGACTTTTATTAAATAAAAATAGTAGCTCATTTTCTTTACCTTTTCCTATTCCAATAAAAGCATAATTTGAACAAACTTGTCCCCCATTTCCAAGTGGCAAAATGTACTAAATTTTGTTAGGAATATTTGAATGGGTAAGAAGATGATATAATTTTACCTTGTTTTAAATAGAAAGAATTTAGATTATTAAAGGACAAATGTATACACGCTCAGTCCAATTCTGAATGAAGTTTTCTCAGGTCTTCCTATTCATTCTTGTAAGAACCAGGACAAAGGCAGCATTACTCAGTATCTGAAGTCACACACTGACAGAGACTGATTTTGTAATCAGCATTTCAGTTTCAAAATAGCTGAAACTAAATTGCATGCATAGTGATAGGAACTGCTTGGAACAAGTAAGTTAGAAGTGTCACTAATAGTAGTCATGATACACTGAATATCTAACTAGTGCAAGACACTAATGGTAAGGAAATAAAAGAAAGAATGAACATTGTATGATTGCTTTAATTTCCATTCAGAATACTGGCAGCCTTTTGACTGGATTCATTACAAGATAAATTGTCCTCCATTTATAGCTTCCAGAACCTGCTAATAACAAGGTATGTGCCAAACTTGTTTGGTAGGAGGATAGAAGGGCCAAGTAACATTCCCAGTTCCATAGTGGTGATGTGCAGCTCATTTGCATCCTTTTAGGGAATTAGGTATTCTAATCCAGGAACACTCATTTAAACTAGTTACAGCTTGTTATTATGCAGAGCCTTAAATCTGGAATACATGCAAAGACAGTCACAATATGGGAAAAACCCAAGCAGACTATACTAAGTGACTTTAGTAATGAGATCGCCAAGTAACTCTGTAGTAATACTAACTTTATATTCTACTTCCATTAAATAATCCAAAGTAAATTCTTCCCTTTCCTGTCGTCAAAATGTAAATTAGTAATTTCCATTAGCTAAAACACACCTGCTGAGTCTAGCCTGTTACTGTCCTGCTGGGATTATAATTAGGAGTGAGTGAATTTGACAAGGAAAGGCTCGTTACTTCTTACACAAATCAATTTGATTTCAGCATTTCACTTGCAAATTTCCAGTGCATTATTTTGTCTTACTGACAACAGGGTGTTATAACAGATACAGTATCTTACTGCTGCATAATGTCTTAGGATCACTGTGTGCTTACTTCTATATCAATCACTTATAATTAGATACAGAAGTCTCGAGTCTTCTAAAAACCTTTGGCTTTTAAAAGCAGAAAAATTACAAGTCCCTTTTCCTGCTATTAGTAGAACAGCATATTTGTCTCATTGTAGTCCTCCTGATAGAATCCCTACTGCAGGTCTGCTTCCAGTCCAGTGTTGTTATTAAAAACCGATGTTGATGAGACACTTCTAGCTATGGTTTTTCTGAAAAAAAAGTTAGTGATTACAGAAGATATTGTTGTGCCCAAGTGTATGTGTCCTAATGTGCAAAGCGTCCAACAGAGGACCGATTCTTTTACATCTGGCATCCTGAACCATGAACCTAATTTCCAACACCACCTCTTTCACAATTTTTTTTTTATATTTTTACAGACGGATAACTGCAGTAATCAAATGGGGACTTAGGCAGCAAAGCTGAAGCTTTGTTTGAGCCGACCTATTAGTACAATCCTACAGAGGCTACAAGAAGGTCAGTATTTATATAAAATGAAAACAACCTGTGAGCCACTCCATATGCTTCCCACAGACTAGACAGGTAGCAGACATAGTAGTTACTTCTACTGTTATGACAAGTTTGTGATCTGGAAGATCAGCATATAAGTCAAAACCTAGAAAAGTGTCCTGTAATATCATGCAGTTCCTCTCAGTCTCAGAACACAACAAACAGGATGGGATTGCAGAAATGCTTTGCCCATCTTAATTTGGAAGGACAAACTGCAAAGTTTCAACTGTTTCCTTCAGGAAAATATTCCAGCCATTTTAAAACTGGTAGAAAAACATAGACCTTAGGAGTCAAGACTAGTTGACATGTTCATTTTTTTTTACTACATACTTGATAGATTAGGCAATTTTTGATGCCATCCTTACTGCTGGTAAGTGTTTTAAGTTCTTCTTTTATCCTGGCTGCTGCTTGTAACAAAATCTGGATTTTGTTTCACAGTTCAAGTGAAGCTTGGCATCGTCTCTAGTTGTAAATAAAAAAACTAAGCCTTGTTAGTCATCGCCCCTATAGTCTTCAGGGATTTTCTTTTTTTTTTAAACTCACTTTAAATTGTGCCTCCTGTCATTATCCATTTGAGTTTTCAATAGCATAATAAACAATATTCCAAGTTCTCAAGTGGAATAACAGAGCATAAGTAAACTAAGAAAGGGACCAATGCCGAGTAATCATGTCTGCTTTTAGAACCAGTTTATGTGTTAGCAGTATATAGTGTCTAATCTTTACTATTAGAGAGTTCTGATTTTAACCTAGAAAAAGATTCAGCTCATCACAATAGATTTATGAGTAACTAAACATGGAGTGACTATAAATATTTATAACTCCTCCATGAGTGACAAACTACAGGCTTCACATTTCAGAAGTGTTTAGCAACTGTTCATAGTTTGCTTCCACTGTTCTGAATATCTTCATTAAAATGTTTTTGTTATAAAATGCTCCACAGCTTTTAATGGCTTCAGTTAATACCTACCAGTAAGAGAGATACCATAACAACTGACGAAAACACTGAACAGTGACTTAGCGTTTTCAGTGTTTAAAGCCTGAGGTGGGCACTTTCCTGTTCCAGACACTAAGCACTCTGTACTTGCATGCTTAACATGGATCATACATACCAAGACAGATTTTCAGCCTGAAGTCCACAATAAAATGACTTAGTGTAACTCAGAAGACTTTAGTCCAGCAAATAGCAAGCTACATAAATGAGTTTTTACACATTTAAGTACATTTTAAGCGTGCTTTCAGATTCTGTTATTTGAGATGTTTGGATTCTCATCTCTACTGCAAAGGTCAAATTATTTTTTTTTATAAAAATCAAACGCTCTAAACACTGGAGCTTAAAAGGAGAAAGATTAGTATTGTAAGGCTCATAATAAAACTGAAAAAAATCTGATAATACAGTTTTCACCACTTCAGGATACAAACCTGCATACTGGAAGAGTTTAACCATGTTTTACAGTATTAAGAGGGGAAAATGGGAAATAGACTTCCTGCACAGGATTTATGAAAGCTTCTAAGCTCAGAGCACAAATCCTGCTGATTTACATTTGAAATCACAGTGGGTTCTTTTCTACATGCAAAAATTGAGCTCCAGATAAAACAAGACCAGCCATAATTCGGGGAATTCACAAATGAATTAGTCACAGTGTACATTTGCAACAAATACATATATGTTAGAGTTCCCAAAATAATGAGTAGTAATGGAGTGTTCTGTACATGTCCTTTCTGCTGGTTATCAACCAGAGCCACCAATGTCCTAGGTACCTCCGTGAGTGACTTGGTGTTTCAGTGAGGAAACTCAGCAGGAGCTGGGGAACTCAAGACCTAGCATGATCAGTCCTGGAAATTCAGTCCTCCCATGATGAGGACATTGGTGGAACCATTTCGTAGATGACTGATCAAAAGCTGAAGACATTTATCTGATTTCATCCATGTTTAATCTCCTGCTCCTATCACTAGATCACCCAGCTTCCTGCTGTAATAAGTCTATTACTTTTTTGGAAGAGGCCTATGGCAGGCTTGAATGACAGTTACTGAGGTGAGAAAGTACAGTGTTCTCAACTGCAAACCTGAGAACATCACTTTAAAGTACTTGTTTTTTAAAGAAACTAAGATGTTTGCATAAAGAAAGCAGAAAGGAAATCAGGCTTAAACTCTCACACAGTTTATACTTATGCTGCATGTAAATGCATCTTTGTAGAACTGGGTTTAGTCTTAATAGTTATAAATAGAGATTACTAGTGCAGGAAGGGAGTAAGGAAAGAGTAGAGCTAGGCAGAAGTTCTGTATGGAAAAGGCACTAAGTGTGCTGCTCATAACAGCAAGCATGAGAATAGATAAAAAGCAAACACTGGACCGAGTACAAACCATAGACTGCAACAACCTATTGCCTCTAGCTATTGTATGAAATTCTCAATCCTGAAGGTAACACACTTGGATCATAGAGTGGGCAAAGAATATTCTTAGAACAAACTTCACTGCAACAAACTTTCAGAGGGTGGTTTCACCGGGGGCCAAGATATCAGCTAACATGTATTATCGAGCTTAAGTGATTTTCAGCTTTCAGTAATTACAGCTTCAGTGCTTACTGAATCCTTATTGAACTTTCTACTTACCACTAGTATTTTAATTCTGTGATTGAGACCATCCATACTGCAGACCATAGTAAGCCTGTAAAGCCATTCCTCTTTCTCACAAATGAAGAAGGCAGTGTAGCCTGATGAATTTTGCTGATGACACCAAGTTGAGTGGGGAAGTAGACACTCCAGAAGGGAGAGCTGCTCTGCAGGAGGATCTGGATAGGCTGGAAGAGTGGGCCAGCAAGAACCTTATGAAGTTCAACAAGAAGTGTAAGGTCATGCACCTGGGAAAACATTATCCGGGAGTGCAGCACAGACTGGGATCCACCTGGCTGGAGAGCAGCTCTGTGGAAAGGGACCTGGGGGTCCTGGTGGACAGAAAGCTCAACATGAGCGAACAGTGTGCTGCTGCGGCCAAGAAGGCCAACAGGATGCTGGGTTGCATCAAATAGGGCATCACCAGCAGAGATAAAGAAGTCATTATCCTGCTCTACTCAGCGCTGGTCAGGCCACACCTGGAGTACTGTGTACAGTTCTGGTCCCCGTGATACAAAAAAGACATGGACAGGCTGGAAGGGGTCCAGAGAAGGGCCACCAAGATGATCCAAGGACTGGGAAGCTGCCATATGAAGATAGGCTGGGAGAACTGGGTTTGTTCAGCCTTGAGCAAAGGAGGATTAGAGGGGATCTCATCCCCATGTGCCAGTACTTAAGGGGCAGCTACAAAGAAGATGGAGACTCCCTTTTTACACAGAGTCACATGGGGAGGACAAGGGGGAATGGACACAAGTTGCTCTTGGGGAGATTCTGATTGGGCACCAGAGGGAAATTTTTCTACACTGAGGACAGTCAACCATTGGGATAATCTCCCCAGGGAAGTGGTTGACTCAGCCACGTGGGACACTTTCAAGAGTCATCTGGACAGGGTGCTGGGCCATCTTGTTTAGACTCTGCTCTTCCTAGAAAGGTTGGACTAGATGATCTGAGGTCCCTTCCCACCTGTGATTCTGTGAAGGCAGCACAGCTGAAACAGCACAGAAAGGGAAAATACTTCCAAAGGTTACCCTCCTGCTGAGCTAATAAGAGAATCAAGCAGTGGCCAACTCCCAGCAATCTGAATCCCTGTGCAATCCATGGTCTATAACCAGAGCTATGCACCTCAACATTACTATTGAAGTTATAACCAACCAGCCCTGTCCAACCTTGGCAATCACTGGGGCTCAGAAATACTCAAAATAGAACCTCAACTTCTAGACATCATTAATAAGCCAGTGCCTGCCACCACTGATCTCCTCAGAACATAAGAATTCCTTGTTAAGAAACCAGGTGCCTCACTTCGTGTACCCAGCTTTGAAATTTTGGGACCAAATCACTCTCCATGCTTTCCATGCAGAGTAACAATCCCATTTATCTAACAAGGGACACATTAAGGTGAGTACATACAGACATTTCACAAGGAAGTCTGATCTCCAAAGGTGAGAGTATTAGCACTACCCTTTCTTTCAAGTATTTAAAAAAATGCATAGTTTCCCCTGGCACTGAAGTAGTGCCTAGAACTCATGTGCTCACCTCACAGGGACAACTGCATTCCAAAGTAAATAGTAAACTAGCTTATTTGACTATATTTCCAAGGAGACTTAACCTTTACAGAAAACAAGTGGATGATGAACAACATTATGCTTGTTGCAAAAGTGACCATGTGTTATGATAATAAGAAAAATGTTCAGCTGCATGAAAATAATCTTCCCCCTGAGATTATTCTATTGAAGTTTAATGTTTGTTCTATACTTTCTTTTCAATACAGATCATTTGTTCACAACACTTCAGACCCATAGAGTCATCTGTTTTTTTCCCCTTTAATGTGAAGGCCTCGCTAACACTGCACTCCATCCCCATTATCAGGCTTACTGCATTAAGCTGCTGTTCATCAGCTCTCAACAATGGGAAATCTAATTCAATTTCTTGCCATATTTTCATTTTCAGAATTGTTCTTTTGTGAAGGGTGAAGTTAAATTTAGATTAATTTTGTGTCATTTACAACTCCTTTTAACCACAGCTTATCAGAAACTACCTATAAACAGATTCAAAATACTTCTGAAGTAGGCCTATCTTACTGCATTCAGCCTAGTAAAGGCTGTTGGTTTGAAGGCATCTGACTTGACATTGAATTCATGTCTACTCAAAGCAACCTCTCATTCACAGATAACAGGTAACAGAAGGTAAAAACAGAAGAACAGGACTTGAATAGGGGAAGGGAATGGTGCTCCTCAAGCCAAAGACAACCATGGCTATACAAAGCTGGCTCTAAGCATCTTTACACTCTCTTTTTCTACTGGTTGCTCAGGGCATACCAGTATCTTCACACAAACCAGAACAGCCACACTGTTACCTGTGCTCTCGTAAGTCTATTGCCAGGCACTGTAGTGGTAAATTGATGCACAGCAACACCTTGCCCACATAAGAGATGCTTTCTTACTCAGGATAAGTAACAGCAAAATGGATTCCTGACTAAATATGCATTGAATGCTACCACAGCGCAGGAAATACCTGGTTTAATAACTAACACATCTGTACTGCAAAATCACAAATTTGCATAATTGTTCAGATTTATACGAAGCAATGACTAATTCTGGAAGACAGTTAATGTGCTGGAACTCAGACTACATGGCTTAAAGCTGCTGCTGTGCTATATGCTTTCTGTGTGACCTTGGTGATAGTCTGTATTATACAGGTTCTTATACCATGCTCATCCCTCTAACAGCCAAGTACCTTCCAGCTCACCCACACCTGCATATTTGCATTAGCAAAATGGAAAGGTTAAAGGAACAGATCTTGCACCCACACAGTACAATGTTGTCTATGACAGTCATTCCTAGAAAATTAAATTGTTCGGGAGAAGTTTTCAATTCCTCATTTGTAAAGTGTAAATTAGCCTCCTTTCTCTTCTCGATTTAGCTAGTCATGCATATTACAAGGTTTATAAAAGGATAGAGCTTGGTGTACTTAGTCTCACAAGCCTGCACTAGGCAGCTGTGGGGGATGCAAATTTATGACACTTCCCCCAGCACAAGAACAGCAGTGCTTCATATACATGGAATCAATCATAGAATGTCCTGAGTTTACATGCAAGATACTTCAGTAAAAATGTAACATGTCTAAGCAGACTGAAATGCCTAAGTACTAGGTGGATCTTGGGATCCCAAGAAGATTCTATAACTTCTGAAGGATCTTTCCATGAGTTATCTGTGGTGAGAACTGTGCCTTTAGGAAGTGGCTGCTACATTAAGGCCCATATCTCAGTTGCAGCAAAGCAGTAGGGTAACAGAAAGCTATAAAGGAGATATTTAAAGCATCATTGTGGCCTAGGTGGAAATAGACACTATTTTCTTCCCTGCTACATTTTCTATGTGTGTCCTCTTTGCACGCAGAGCTTGCAGGGGAAAATAAGTGTAATGAAAAATATTGGTTATGCAGACACTTACGTTCCCCATGCAAGATTTCCCATCACCTGATCTCTCACCAGTAGCTTATTCAGCAAATTAGCTTTCTCTGTTACAAGACTCAGAGAATATGACTTACTTATGTAGAAATAATTAAATTACTAAATGTTATACTATACATACCTTATTCCCCAACAGTTTGCTTTGGAAAATGGTGATATGCCTGGTTGGGAAAGGAAAGCTAGAATCTTTCTGTCAAAGATCAGTGTTCAGACCTGATTTAAATTCATGAATAATTCTGGTATAATAAACACTGGGAAATGGAAGTACTGTGGCTCAAGACACGAACATAACTAACTCTGCCTCAGAAACCACTATGCTTAAAACGTGATTTGCATTCTTTCCCAGTTTTAGCTCACTTACTACTTCTCATAAATAAAAATATTTACCTTAAAACACATTGTAGCCATGGCAAAACTGCTCCCATATGTTACATTACAGAATTAAGGGCTGATTATTGGGCTTCCTCTGCAGAAATATAGCAAGTATCCCTGGTAAGCAATGCAGTTACCCAAAGTGTGTGCCCATTTAAAATACAACAAAGTTATTTTGTACCTCTTTCAGCAAATGCTACAGTAAAATGAATACCTATAGTCTACATTTCTTTTTCTCCTTCCCAGCCAGCCTTCTCTTTATATATTCCCCACATGGGAATGATTCTTACCCTTTGAGAAGTCTCAGGTGATTTTTATTCCTTTCATCAACCCTTTCAAATTCTAAATACCCAAAGCCATATGTGAATTGGATCATGCCCAGCCTCCACTACAGTGCTTTTTCTACCCCACTTCTCCCAACAATTTCTTACTACAATCCTTTACCCTATGAATTTGGTGGAAGGAGTTCAGAGTTCAGGATGTAGTATTAACTGCTGGAATCAAAGTATTTTTAAAGTTTACACAGTACCTTTATTAGCAGCAAAGCAAGTATAGTCCAGCTCTAGCCAAATTGCATAGCAATCCCCAGCCTGAGTCTTCCCATGCCATCCACCCAGCTTTGGATCAGGCCCTCTGCCACCAGACAGTGACCCATAAGCAAAAGGCTCAGACCAACATATAGCACTTAAAGCAAAGATTAAGTATTTCAAGAGAACTGAAAAAGATCATGTCCCAGTGAAGATATGAACTGATTTGGACCCTCAGTTTCTGCAGTTACTGCTCATGATTCTGCAAACATTTGCCCCAGAAGTGCTCTTTTTTCCTATCCCTGCAAAAAGTGACCCTGTATGCTGTACAGTAATTTTATATTACCCCTTAGAAGACAGTGTATTAAGTTTCTCATTTTTCTGAAGAAAGTATTTCTTATGTCATTCAGGCACATTTTAAGAAATTGCATTTTTCTGAACCTCACACAGCTTTCTGCTTTGCACATGGCTTCAGGCTGGAACATCTCATCCCACAGTAGATGAGCCTGTCATGCCCTGTTTCTGCACCAGTCAGGGGCGGGGGCTTGTCCCTCTTCTCACAGAGAAATCACAGAATCTGTCTTCATAACAGGGACATTTCAGCAGATCAGTGGTCATATACCCCTGTAACAGATCTGGCCCTGAGCTTACCACCTCCAGTTCTACCACTCATAATCCAGTTTCACTTCCTTGTGTGAGAACTGCTTCTGGGAACCTTTTCCTCAGTAACTCTACACACACAGCACAAGCAGACAGGGTGTCCCTGCTGCCCTCACCACCTCAAGACCTGCCCTCAGCAGAAAGCTGTTTTCCCCACCAACATCTCCATGTTACTTCTGCCACACACAAACACACCAGCTCCTTCTCCATGTAGACTTAAACGACATTAACCTGAGCTCTGACATTGAGCCCAGGGTAAGAGAGCTTGACTTGGTTCACGGCCCCAGCAGCACACTACTGCCTTTATTTATTTAAAATGAACTTCTGCATTTAGCAAAAATGGCCTCAATAAATGTTGAGATTTAAGAAGCTGGAGCCTGAAGCTAAAAATACCTAGATTTTTATTAATATACAATTAATACATGCTCTCCTGAAAAGTAAATGTGATTATACATGCAGCTTCAGTAAGACAGATGTTATATTAACATAGGTCTGAGTGGTGGTGAGCACAAAAGGGAACCTGAACTCCCTTTGTCAAATGGCTTCTCTTGTTAACCTGCCCACCCACTAACACGGGCAGCCAAAGCACGTTCTGGAACTATGCTGTCCATTAGATTCTCAACATTATCCAAAAGCAGTCGGCAACTGGCAGCTGTTCATTTGACTGAGCAGCACAAGCACTTAGCTTAGAAAGTTGTTTACCTGGGATATGTGCCATGGAATATATCCCCTATTTACTCCTATTTATAGATATTTATCTCCATGTAAATAGTAACAATTTTACTTTAGAAGTGGTATCTGAGGAAAGGCCAAGTAAATTCAAGATTTGTATACAGATCCATTTCCAGGAGCCTTAACACAGTATTAATCTCTTTACAGAACTTCATGCTGATCAATAACGGTTCTGCCTTGGCTGGATTACGACAAAAAAACCCATCAATTCACCTGATAACCTCTGGAAGGCTGCATCCGTATCACAGAACACATTAAAACACAAAGGTAGGCCTGTTGCTGCAGCAGTACACAAAGGTGAAAGGAGATACTTTCAGTATATTGCCTAGGGAGAGAGGAAAAAAATGGCCCCAAAGCTACTCCAGATTAGATTTACAGGTCATTTGCTTTGGGGCAGAGGAATAAAGGAGATCTCACCCTGCACCTAAGAAGTTTTAGTCACAAGTTTTAGGAAGGGTTTTGAATTTACTCTTTTTACTAGAGATATTAGTCTCATTTAACCTGCTTCTCATCTAAAACCACTCAAACCAGTAAGCAAGAACAAGCCTGCCTAGGTAAATGAGTACCTGGTTCTACCAGGTCATAGTAGGTACCCTGACCACATCCAGTCTCACTTGGGCTGGTCTTAAGAAAAGAAGCTTTGAATTTTTCATGCTGCTGCTGAAGTTCACCTGTCAACCAAGGGACTGCAAAAAACTTTCCATAGCAGAGGTACATAGCCAACCTTTAACAGGACTTTGCACAAATATTCAACCAGTCTGGCTTAATGAGGTTGGACAATATGTAAGAAATTCAGTAAGCACGGTCTGGCAGGTATAACAATAAGCATGTCTACAGCCTATAGAAGGGAAGAAGTACAGTCCTTCTCATGGCCACACGTCATGGTTTTAGCTGGGATAGAGTTAATTTTCTTCACTGCAACTGGCATAGTGCTGTGCTTTGGACTTAGTATGAAAACAACATTGATAACACACTGATGTTTTGGTTGTTGCTGGGTAGGGCTTGTGCTAGTCAAGGACTTTTCTAGCTTCCCGTGCTCTGCCGGGTGCACAAGAAGCCGGGAGGGGAGGGGGCACAGCTGAGAGAGCAGATTCAGACTCGCCAAAGGGATATTCCATATCATTTAATGTCACGCCCAGTATGTTACCTGGCAGGAGCTGGCCAGGGCAGGGAGGCAGCAATTGCAGCTTGGGGACCAGAAGCATCGGTCAGTGGGTGGTAAGTGGCTGTATCCTTTGTGTTTCTGTTTTTTCCCTTTTCCTTTTTATTATATTGTCATTATTGTTATTATTATAATAATTGATATTATAATTATTATTTTATTCTAATTATAAAACTGTTCTTACCTCAACCCACAAGTTTGTGGTTTTTTTGCTTTTGCTCTTCCTATTCTCTCCCCCATCCCACAGGGGTGGGGGGAGTGAGCGAGCAGCTGCGTGGTGTTTAGTTGCTGACTGGGGCTGAACCACGACACCACAGCAGCCAGAAAAGTGACAGCTACAATCAGAAAGCAGTTATAGCTGCAGAGTTGTGACACAAGGGATGTGGAGTCCCACTCCCTACCAGGCATTAATAGCTATAGAGCTTCTCAATTGGAGTTGCACCACAGGCATGCAGCTTGTGTGCACCCAGCTGCATAGGATGCACATTTCATCTCTGTCATCTTGCTCCTGTATGCTTTATGCTGTTCATACATGTTATACAGCAAGGAAACAGATTCATACAATTCCTTACCTCCATTCCTTCTTACCTACAGGGGAACTAGTTCAGCTCTCCAACACCATTAAAACAGAGCAAGTGCTGGGAAAGAGAAGAACCATCCAGCAGTCCCACACACACTTCCTAACTGCATCAGGGAGCTTATCCTCAGGTTCACCCCCCAGAAACTATGAATATTAGGAAGTCACTAATCTTAAAGACCATCCCTAAAGTAACACGACAACCTGAGTAACAGCACTGAGCAGCCCTTGATTATAATTAGAGCAACCCAGACATTCATCATCTCCACTTACACACTATGTCAAGCCTCTGACTGATGCAATGAAGAATGGAAAGCAGAAACTTTTGCTGGAAAGCAAAAGTACTGGAAACAAATATTATCTTACCTGGGGAGATCTCTCTCTACCCATCAAAATTTTCAGTGACAAACATCTTAGTAGAGTCCTGAGCTGAGCTTAAATACAGTCCCAGACCATGCGCAGGGTGTGGGTGGAGGCCCCAGGTGAAGCCAGTCAGGGCCATTAGGGCATATTAGTGCCCTCAGAAAAGCCTGAGACACAGGAACATAGTATACAGGCAAATAGTCTTGAGTGATCCAAGGACAGATTTCTCTAACAAAGAACTGGGTGAAAAGTAGAGCTAAGTCTTTCATATTGGCATACAAGGGAGACTTCTGCTGGCAGAGCAGGTGTTTGCAGTCTCCTGGTATACATTCATTACTTCTGTATCCAGACATGCTGTATCATGAGCACTCAATTTGAGTGATATAATGGGTTGGAAAAATCTATTAGCTTAAAAATACTGTTTGAGCTAGCAGCTCCCTGTATGGAAGACTACAAGCCTGTTTTCAAATATGGGGCTTGCTTGCCTTCTCTTTAACTTCTGTGCTAGGCAGACAGTCCAAATACAGTGGTATGTGGTGACAGTAGAAGACAGTCCAATCTATATGACACAAGCAGAGAGAAGGTCCTTGGATGAAGAGCTGCTACCACTGAAGGCAAACCACCTTCTCATGTGTGAACTCTTGCAAGCCAGAGCATGTACGCCAGAAATCACATCTGGGTGTGAGACTTTCGTAGTCACCAGAACTTCATCACAGTCCAGTGTGGTGAGCAGAAGTGTCCAGTAGGATAGTATAAGGACAATAAGAAGGAAAATCTGTTTACAGAATCTAAGATCAGTGACACACTGTGCCATTCTATAGCAAAAAAACCCAAACCCCAGCCTACATAAAAGACAAATAAGTATAATAAAGAGCAGTTCTATTTTTTCACAGACTTGCTATCATATATCCAGTTCACACAAACATCCAGGAGCTTAACGAGGAGTCTTCTTTATAGAACCTGAATAAATTAGAAGTGATATGGGATGAGAAACAAGTGGGAGTTTTGCAGAATAGTTAAAAATAGACAGTTGTAGGAAACTTTCAGCACTTACTGTGCTAAGTAGCAGACAATTCAGACACTTCAGTGTCTGCCTTCAGCTTTCTTCCAGTGTCACAGCTTGTTATTTATAAGTCACTTATAATAAAACTACCTGAAACTAAAGTCTAAACTCTGCAATGTATTAAACTATACAGAAGATAACAGTCAAACTGTAAGAAGCACATAAAAGAAGGGTCAACTTTCTCTGGGAAATAGGTTTTTAATTCTGTAAGTTTGAATCCTAAACACGAAGTAGCGCATACCCTATCAGCCAGAACAAGATAGTGAAATGAGATTAACTGCACAGTAAAAATGAAAAGGGTTCCCATTTTTTTTCTGGATGATCCATTTTGCCTATATTATAATTCAATGTACAGTCTGAACTGGCATTGCTGCCAAAAGAAACAGCCCAGACTTCCCCACTGACTGAGCGCCAGATATTTTTCTTGCTATGCTATACCTCCTACTCTGGGCCGGCACAGCCACTTGCATAGTCATTCAGCAAAGCCATATCCGTGAAGAGCTACAGTCTGAAACTAACCATTTCTTCATTAATTTTTGTTAGATTAGCTAACACAGCCAAATCCCGGATCCTGTTTCCTCATGTGGTCATGACAGTGCTTATGCTGGCGCAAGCAGAAGCAACACAAATACAGAACCCAGGGGTTGGGAAAGGACCACATCTTGCAGTTGCAGCACCAGCTAATGCTGTCTTGAAGTCTGTGTGAAAGTTCAGCAGTCACGGGTCATCCCTCTGGGGTTTGGAGATTTCACACCATTGTAGCCAGTGAAGGAAGCCCAAGTCACATCCCTGCACTGCTTTGGGCAACAGACACTCCTGTTCCTAGAGACAGATGTGTTGTATCACTTATCAACCAGCAGCAAGTTAAGATCTTACTCTGACACTGCCGTCACCTTTAATCAAATCTTGGATGAGACACCTAACTGATTAGGACTGCTCCAAATGGATAATTATTTTTGATCTCTGCTGACCCTCCTTCATAATAAGGCAGAGGATTAAAAAGAATGGTTTCTAATGGTCCACTCATAGTATTATACATGTATACAGATTAAATGATATGCAAAATGCATGTTTATGAGAAAAAATACCTCTCACGAACACACTTTATTTTGAACATAAAGTGACACTGAAATTTTGAAAAGCATGGGGTGTGAAAGAATTCAGCTTCTTGGAAACTCTGAGTGATTCATAGGGAGGAATACAAATATTGACAACAAAACCAACACTAAAAACAAAACTATACCCGAGACTATGTTGGTTAGCAACAGTTCTCCTAGAACATCTGTGCCTCCAGGTTTAGATGCATTTAAACTACTGGTTCAGAAGCCCTCAGGAAATTTACATAGGAGGAAATGTTCTGGCATTCATGGGATGGTGTCTTCTCTGTCTGCAAGAAAAAGCATGTGCTGCAAAGATGAGAATGCTAAGCATTTCTCCTGAGTCCCAGCTTCTTGCTTTTTCTGCTAGGAACACTGCAGAAATAAAGGAAAGTGCCAATAGCACCACTGGGTTGCAAGTGTAACTGAAAAGCTGAAATATCATTGTTTTCATCAAAATGGTCTCATGAGTAATGTATTTTCTCATCTGGCATGAAATTCACTCTCAGAGTCTTTCAGGATTGACAAAAATGTTTCCCATGAAGGTCTGAAATGAACACATATCAGTGTATAAGTTGTTGAAACTTTTTTCTTTTTCTCAGCATTACAAAATCACTACTGGCTTTCTTATGGCTCAGTAACCTGTTGAAATATTTTGGTAATTTGAAATATACTAGGATTGGAATCCAAGTATGAGTTTGGGTATGGACAGGATGCTCTGCAATTACAAGATTTGGTCCAGAATTTGACTCTGAATTAAATGGCAATTGTTTTCTTCTCTATTGGGTGTCAAGCCTTCCTTTGATGGGTACAATGAAAAAATTTGATGTTGTTAACCAGTGCAGATCTGAGCTGAAAGCAGTGTAAACTCTGCAAGTTCTAGAAAGTTTGCTTTGTTCAGGTTAAGAAAAAAACTGCTTGTCTGAATAAAAAGAAGTCACTTACAATCTGAATGTCAGAGCCAATAAGCTGTTTATTTATGTCAATACTTCACTTGACAAAAATAACAAAATAGGTTGAGTTAAATATATTTAGCTGTCAGAATAGTTGGATAAAATTGAAATACTGCTGTTTAAAAAAATTAAATAAAAATTATAATTTTTTACTGTTCAGTTGTCTTTGCTGAAAGAGAACACTTTGAATTTTTTTTTTTTAATAAACACATACCCAAAAAGGCAAAGCAAACTGAAAGCGTACTGCAGAAGCACTGAAAGGGAATACCCCAGGCTTCGGCACCATCAAGGGAGAACAGCACGTCCGGATGCTGATTTCCAGTACCAAGGGTGAGCACGGCAGACCAGCCCTTGTCATAGTTTGCACAAATGCCTTCCATTTACACTCCTGGAAGCTCCTTTCAAAGCCATACTCTCAACCAAAAAAAAAAAAAGAAGAGCAGCTATGGCTTACACGTATTTTACCCAACTGCAGTGAAAGCTTCTTCTCCTTGCAGCTTAGGATAACTTTTAACTTCAAAAGCACCATTTGTGATAACAAGAGTACTGAAGTGGGCTCCTAGGGCCTGCATGGCAGCCCTGGGGCTGCGCCTCCTCATGGCATGTGAGGGTTCAGCCTGAATGGGGGCCACTGCTCAGTCAGCATCCAGTTAACAAGCTGTATGCAACCTCAGATACACTGCATAATTACAGAGCCATTTATAACCATTACCAGGTGCCATTTCATAGTAAAGAAATTAAGTGATGCTAAATACTCCCCAGTAGCTACCTTCAGCATTGTGCAACAGGCAGTATTAGCCCACTCACAAACACTGACTCAAAAGGGTTTAAAACAACAGATTTCTTTCAGAGAAAGAAGAAACCACACCAAAAAAACCCGCAATCTGCTAAGTCCAAAGGTAAGCAAAACTATCATCCTTTAGGGCATACTTTAGCAACAGTCCTGAACTCTGCCTTTTTCTCCATCCTTCTGAGTGGCTGCAGGGGTGGGCCACCAATGGCCACTGCTTGGCACCACCATCTGTCTGCTGCTGATCACGTCACAGCACCTTCCACCCTGCTTTGGCCTTTCAGAGGAAAACCGGGGCATATAGGACCCAAGACACAGAAAGGAAACGTCCCTAGTTGGATTCACTTTTTTCCTTTTGTCTTCCATTCCCTTCTTTTATCACTTTATCCAGGGACTCTTTTGTTTACCTCTTTTGACTACAGCATCGATAAAGATAATCTGAGCCTGATCACCTCTCCTTACATTTAGACCTAAATAGCAGGCTTTTACTCACCAGAACAGCAACATTTCACCTTGTTTGAATTTTATTTTTTAAGAAAACTGCAAATGATCGAAGCAATTGCCACTGGGTGAGGTCTGGCTGTACAGCTGACATGTTCCCACAGCACAGCACAGCCCAGTTCTGCAGTGATGCAGAGGAGGCAGGAGTGTCAGGGATCAGGTGAGCGCTCGAGCAGACACTGTTACAGCAAAAGGGAGCTGCACTGGTGATAGAGGGCCTTGAGGGGAACCGGAGCCCTGCAGAGCCCAAGGCCTTGGCAGCTGCCCCTGGCAGCGGTCTTGTCCGGAGCTGGTGGGAGGAAACCTGTGCTTTTGATAGCATAGGTGGGAAGGGCCCGAGCAGTTACCCCAGACTAAGTGGTATATTTCTAACTTTCTTCATCTTCACCTTAAATAACTCCAACGTCTCTGTCCAACTTGGATATTCAATTACAAAACCTGTGTGTTTGATGGTGGAGTTCTGTACCTGGAAGACACTGTACTAAAATGGAATATTCAAAACGGAACATTCTTTCCAGCTGTCCTTTTGGCCCACTTAGCTCCCTTCTGCATCACAGCACAGCTGGCATTGCCTGGCAGTTTATGAACTGAGCTGTTGAATAGCACTGAACAGTCCAAATACTGGGTAGGAGAGTTCTTCAATCTGCAATACCTACTTTTTGAGCTTGCAGCTGCTTTTCTTATTAGCAGAGCCTCCCACAGGTCATGAGAACAACCAATTTCTGTCACCCAAAGTTACTAAGCTTGCCTCCTTTTTCCTTCCCTCATCTCCACTTCCTTCCCCAGATAAGCAAGTCTCTCCTCAGTAGGCATCCTCCCTAAGGGCTGCTAGGTGTTCTCCTCCGTGTTTGATTGCAGCATCTCCAGACAAACTAGACACATTGTGCAACTTATGGCCCTAACAGAATGGAACAAAATATGGACCTGAAAAACACTACTCATCCTAGAATACCTCTAACTACTTGCCATTTTTTCACAGCACCTTAACAGGTATTTGATTCTCTGTTTTTTGAATAGAGTTCAGCTGCACTCTAGTGGCTGTATTCTAGGATTTCAGTAATTTCGGAATTGCCTAAACTCCATATTTCCACCTACTCAAAGTAACACAATTCACTAGCAAGGGAAAATATGCTTCTTCAAGTATGCACATTTTTGATTTTCCACCCAGGAAAATCACTGCTGAGGGCTGAGTTCAGAAACAGTATGCAGATTTTTTATTTTTCTAAATTGGATTTGAAGCCAGTATCACAGACACAGTTTTATTCAAACCATATATTTCAGATGCAGGTAGGTTGTTTAGCATGTACCTCAACTGCTAGTCCCATTGAAGGGCTATATATGTCCCCCAAGTATCAGATTTGTACAGTGTCAGCAATTCAGTGTCCATCCCTGTTCTCAAAAATAGCAGTTGTTAGTGCTTGGGGTCGGTCTGTGACTCAGCCACTAGGTGGTGAGGAAGACTCATAGTTCCATTCCTACAAAAGAGCTTTTCAAAGTTGGCAGACTCAGTTTTGGGTCTTGTATTAATGCACAGACATTGTAAAGTCAAGGTTAACACTCGACCACAAGAATTAAGGAAATAATGGATAAGAATGTTTGAGGAGTAGAAGGTGTGGCTCAGTGATTATTAAAGACAGCAAGGAATATATAACAATACCATGGTGATTTTTAAAGGGTATAAAAATGAAAGCTTTTTTTCCATGTATTATAGATAGTTTTACAGCTTGGCAATAAGGCATGCCATTTTAAAAGAGGAAATATAGGCTGCATTGGTAAATATTCCCAGGATAAAAGGAAGAAAGTACCCAAGTCTTTTAAAAACAAACTGGGCAGGGCAAAAGAAAAACTTCTCATAAAGATCTACCTTGCTTTGGGACTGAGACAAACATGAAGACTAAATTCTATGAAGTTTGAAATTTTTGCTTTGTTCTAGGAAAACTGACATGTAACCTGAGCTATTCTAGAAAAACAAGCCATTCGGGAAGCTGTTCAAAATAAGCCCTTGACTCCACTTAAAATACGGTGCTGTGGGACAGAACACCACCAGAAAGAGGTGAGAGAAAATGGAAAATATTGAGGTTCTTTGAAGGCAGCAGAATGTGGGCAGTGTGAATTTCCCTCCTGCAGTGCCTGAAATAGTTAGACTCTCACATTTTCAAAGACCAGTCACCAGACCATCGCTCCATCTGAAAGAACTGTACCATTGCCAGCTGTTGTTTGAGGAGACACATTTTTTTATGTGAAGGTTGTATCACTTCAGGCATCAACTATAAAAGACCTAATTCTATAAAACCAGGAAAATAAAAGGTCACAGCAGAAGAGGTATGCAGGTGGTAATAGTTGTAATGTCGAAGTTTCTCAGCATTTTAAAATATAAGAACTTAAAATCCATTTCATGGAAGATTGCCAACTGAAGTATAGAACAAATGATACTATGGAACAGACGTATCTTATGCTGCCTACTTATTGTGTCTCATTTCTTGCAATTAAAGATTAAACTACTAAGATTCAAAGCATTACCAGCAGACAGATAGGATTGTTACGTCTGAAATGTATTTGGTAATCAATCAAATTTCTGCATGTGGTCTGTCAAACTTGACATTCTTCCCCAGGAACTCTCTGTGGCCCTATCTGTTGGCTGCAGTTCATTTAACTACCTTAATGCTATTCCTGCAGTCATTCTGTCTTCCTCCATAAATATCAGATGTGGTTGCTTCCCAGACATCCTCCCTTACTATCCTACCCAAATCTGACTAGCAATTCTTGCATGCGGGCTTGCACAAGTGTGGACATTCAACTTTTTCTGTCTTGATTTCCTTTCTTGGTGACCACCAGTGTTGGAATTGCCTCTCTGAGCAGAAGACACTGGAGGCAACAGGAACACGTGGGAGAAAGTGTTAATTCTGGAGGTATCAACAGTGACTCTGACGGGAGAAAGAGAAATAATAAACAAGTGGGAAAATACGGGAAGGGTGACCAGAAGAACAAATAAGAGAGTGAGGAAATAATGTGGGGTCTTTTTTGCAGGATCAAGAATTTCCTGTTGTGGAATATGGGATTTGACACATTGCCTTTCTGGGCCACAAAGACAGACATTTAAAAGCATCTTTCAAAACAACTCTCTGCAGTCTGGGATTGGGGGCGATGACTCATGCACGGTTATTTGTGAGTTCATCAACATTTTCCATTGATATGTTCAAATACATACCTAGGTTGAAAATGCAATTTAAAATTGTTACGCTAATCTAGCAGTGTATCTGAAAATTCAAATGTAGAAAATACAAAGTGGTGTTTCCTCAGCAGGCCTCACTTGGCTACCACATCCTATGTGTTTATCACATTACAAAAGAAGTTCTAGTCAAAGCCAAAGCGCAAGTGTCTGTGCAGCTGCGTTTTGCAAAATGCATGAATTATGCATGTAGCTGTAAGGTACTCACAGTAACATAGGCAGGATCCAAGCAAATAATAATGATTAGATAAATGTGTTAGAATTTCTGTGTTAGCTGCTCTCTAGGCTAGGTTTACTTTAAAGGTGACTGCTTTTCTCCTATCACAGCATCAGCATGAATGATGCTATGATTCTTCTATAACTTCATCAGAATAAATTTTGACCAGGCTAATTAGTTTTATATTCGTACAAATAAGGAATAACACAATTGAAATTAGAGCTGCTATGCTGGATTTGGGATAGAAATTGGATTAAAAGGTAATGAAATACTGCAATAGAATGAACAATTAGAAATAGCACAGGCTTCTTCCTGTCTCTGAACTGTAAGAAACTTTTTCCTCTGTTGAAAGACATGGCATGTGATTGCGTGTCTGAGATGTATGCTGTGTAATCTCCCCTTTGCCACTGCTGATAACGCACCATCAAACAGCTTCTCCTTTGGGGATTCTTTGTCACAAGTTAATTTAGCCCTGTTTCGTCCCCAGACCTAGATTTCCAATGAAGGGGTGATATTTCAGTGATGCTGTCAGCACATGCCTCAGATGATTCATACAGGTTGTTTCAAATAAAAAACCATAAAACACAGCTATATCATGTATTTGATAAATGCTACTCTGTTTAGAACAGCTGTTACAGCAGTTTAGTTTTAAATGCCATGCTGCCATCATTTACCAACAGTTCTCCAGAAAAAGTAGGCTACTTTAAATCAGACTGTGAATTTCAAAAGGAAAACCCTTACATAAAATACTAGAGACTTGTAGATACGATCTCAACTACATGCACTCGTATGCAACGCACTTGCAAATTACAGACTGAAGGTTAGGTCTTCAACGACTAGAAACAGCGAGAGTGACGCACTTCATTAGAAAGAAGAGAAACTTTACCTTCCAGTGCTTCGAACTATGCATCTATACTTACTAATATAGGAAGCTCACAAAAATACCACCTTTTGTGCAATCAACTGGAACAGATGTGAACAGTGACCCCAAGCATTCATACCAGCAGAACTTTGGGAGGAAGCTCTGCATCAAGAAAAGGGGGAATGGACATGGTGCATTTTTTTAGAAAACAGACATATTTGGAATTACTAAATGTAGTCTCACCAAAGCGCCCTACAGATAGGATGGCATCTGAATTGGCTATACATAAGACATGTAGTCTATCATGTCCCTGTGGTAATATTATGGCTCTGTGGATTCTTTTTCAGGCACAAAAATCCTCATTAGAGGTAGCTGAGAAATGGAGTACTGAAACAATGAGAATGTAATAATTTTTCATCTAATCTTGTCCATTTTTTAATTTCACTGAGAGATTCTTTATTTGAAGGAATGCTGACTCTAATTCTGTCCCTGATTCATGCATACCTCCTTATGTACAACTCCAACAATAACATTTATTGTTGTGCATATCAAAGAAAGAAAATGTGACACTTCAGGCAGTGAGGTGAGTTGAAGAAGTTTCTCTTGAGTGAATGTTTCCTTCTTTGGGGGGGGACTTGCCTTGGCTAGACTTGCACAAAAGCAGTAACCAATACCTGTGCAGATAATATGCCAATAATTTTATACTGCACAGTGTGTAAATATGTAAATATTTATATATGTAACTACAAGCAAATAGGGTCCGTAGGAGCTTACTTATATGTAGCAGGCAGAACATTTTCAACCCTTTGCTGTGCTTCCTTGTTTACTTATTTATATTCAGACAAAGGAAGTGGTAAGGCTGACTAGCTGACAGCTTTTCTGAGAAGAGACCATTTTGTGTTAGAGGAAGCAGTATCTCTCTTGGATGTCCTAACAACGTAGCTCTAAATTTAAAAAACCCCAGGACTTAGACAGAAGAAGCTGGGCATTAGGCAAGGAATTATTGGACACCCTGGAGGTGGTCACACACAGGGAATAGATGGCTGTTTCACCGATAGTACTGCTATGAACGTTCTCTAACTGCCTAGAGGAGAACATTTACAATGGATTTGCGAAACATTCCCTACCGTTCAGATGTGGTTACATGGAACCCGGATGACTTAGCAGAATATTTTAGGATGGTAAGTTTAACTGTGCTTTGTCTTTGTACGATGGAGGAGCAATCTACTTAACATTGTTTGTGCTGAATTTATGTGTTTCTATAATGGGCAAATCTTGCTGCAAAACTAAAAGCAAAACCACTGCCAATTAATAAGCTGAGCTAAACTGGCCAGTGAAATCTATAAATGAATCTCAAAAGTGTGTTTTAAATTGGGTATAAGAGAAACTCATGGCTTTTCAGACAAAATAGACACTTTCCTACAGCAACTGTTGATATAACATATTAACAGCTGTAGAAGGCATTAATGTGTGAAGATTGCAAGCTTTCTAGGTCTACTTCAATGAGTTTCAGAAAGGAGATTTTTTTTAAAAAAAAAAATTGCTCACAAATGACCCTCTGAATGTTTTTGCCAATTACATCCGTGAGAACCCAGCCAAGAACTTAACAGCTGTGGATATAGGGACTCCTAATTTTTTTAGGCTCAGTTGGAAAAACCGTTCGCCTTTTGGTTTGACTTCCCTATTCTAAAAATCCTTGGGCAAAATTTATGGCTCAATATTACTAGCTACTCCTTTTTTCCTGCCACTGTTACTTCTTCTGATGTTTTCCTGTGTGACTAGCTAGGAATTTCTGGTTCTTCTGACAACTTTTTCTCTTGTAACAATCTATAAATTTAATTTTACAATGCAGAGAAGTTTCCACACTGAAGAAATCGTTTGAAAGGCAATACAGGAATTCACTGCCATTATATACCCTCTGCACAGCAATGCTGACACCTTTGTAATTGCCCAGGAATGTGTAACTGAGCCAATTTTACTGAAATTTCATTTCTCTGTGTTCTCTGTAAATTGCTCATTTTTCAAGTCACTTCAGAGATAGTTCTTGCTCCATCTCCCTTGCAACGGAACATGTTCTTCCCAAAGTCCAAAACTGTCAGCCTGGAATTTAACATTTAGATCAATCAGAAGATTTGGGAAGATTTTCAAGTAACGCCAGCATAGCTGGTTAATTTTCAAATGAGCTGTCAGAGTAGACTTTGGAAACCTGGAACAGTTCAGGCTTCATTTTGAAATAATGTGCCGTTTATTGTTTCAACAGCTCCTATAACTCTATAAGAGTTTTCTTTGGGGAGTTGAGGCAAGTTTGATACTGGAATGCAAATCTAGCTAATAAAGACAAGCAGATCAAACACAAAGTCTATGTCTACCAAATCCCCAGAGAAGTGAAACTGCCAACTACTTGCAAACCTCTAATTTTAGGGTGCAGGGGTTAGTAGGCACAGGAAAGTGAAACGAAGAATTCAAGATGGAACAGATGAGATCATTATCAACAGGCAACTTCAGACAAAGACGAAAAACATTACAACGCTGCTGCATGGTGCTTTGGATCACCATTTCTAAGAGACTAAGAAGGGAAATGGCTTCCTGAAAGAGTTGATAATGATATTTTTAACCGTGATAAAAGGATTAACTCTAAGTTCTACCATAACTGAATGGGCCCGGTTATATTAATTTTTGAGTACCTCCCCTCTACTGATCCAGATACCCACCAGGACAGAGATAATCTTGGCATTCCACTGCTGGGGAGGTGAATCAGGGCAAAAGCTGCTTAAGGACCTCTAAGAAATCTGTGCAAGACAATAATGTCAGACTGTCAGCGAGCTCTGGGTAATTGCCGTAAGTGACCAGATCTTCTCCCCGGATAAACTCATGCACTTTCCCTCACACACACCATTAAAGCGTCGAATGTTACACCTTAGGAATGCTTTATTTGCATCTGACTAATATATTTTGCCTGCAGCCATATATTCAGAGTCCAGGATTCAAGTCCAAGAGGGATAAGCAATTTTTTTTCCTCCTAAACTGAGATAATTGTGGGATGATTTTCAAAGGAAAATCACATTCACAGCTTCTCTCACCTGAAGTGATTGGTCATGACACAGGGCAGTGGTAAGATTTTTGTCAATTTGTTGTTAGCTTACACCTTCATATTAGCAAAATTCAGTGAGCATATATGTCAGTAATTTATCTAACAATACTATGATGTATTATTGGCCTGAATAAAGCCCTCAGTTCCTGTCAAATAAGAATTCTTCATACTTAACAGTAATAACATCTATTTATTTTTCTAGGTGCGTTAACATAAAGCCTATGTCAAATCAGATTAGGGAAGGACCAATAAAGAACCAAATCTCCACATAATTTCTAAAGACTTACATATTTTTTTTTTAGAAAAAGCAAAGGTATTCACATTTGTAATATTCCTAGGGTTATATTTAATAGCTAAACAGTATTTTTCATCAATTACTTTAAGAATGAGATTAGATTTCATTCACACTGATGTGTTCTACAAAGTGTTGCAGTTGCTCACGGCTGCATACAGACTTGGGCTGGTAACGTCATGATAGCACTCGTTTTATGAAAGAGACATTATTTACAGGTTTAAATCCTCAGTCTGCACAAAAGTCTTAATCTGCACCCAAAAATATTCAGCAGAGTTAGGCCTGTTTCTGCATATGAGTAACTGAATTTGGGTCCTAAAAATATTCTCAGCTGTTCAGATATTTTCAGGATCTGTTCTCATGCAACACCAAGTTACAAGATTGCTCCCTAAAATTAATAAAAAGGATAATTTGTCAGCATACCTTTCATTACCTAAAGTTTCAGGCAGGACTGGAGCTATTCTTCTGTCTTGAAGGCTCCAGAAAGTCTGCCCACTCTTTGGGTTCCTTCTGGTATGGACTTGATCAACTTGAAACAAAAAAAATGCATTCTAGCCAGATCAAAAATATAAGCTTTGCTCTTACATTATGCTATTACTGTTCAAATAAAAAAACCCCTTAAGACGCCCACTGGAAATATTGAAGACTCATGTCTTGCTAAAGGTGAATAGTTTTTTGGAGGTTTTTTTTGTTTGTTTTTTTTTTTTTTTTTTTTTCTAGGTCCCCCACATTACTGTTAAATACTGTTCAATTTTGCTTGGTAGGACCAGGAGCTTTCTTTTCTTATGTACACGATCAACTTCTAAAATGCATGTCCTTGTCTTAGATGCTACTGTAACACATAATATTGTGGAAGAGCTTTCCAAGTATTATAGATAATTTCCAGGATTAACAATCAATATTTCCATCCAGAAGAGGAAGCTTTTCGATCACAACAATGAATTCAGCGACTGGGATCAGGGCTTCAATATTCCAAGATATTAAGGTTTTTGCTCTACTTTTTTCTGCAACTGTTCATCCCAGTCAGTACCACAGCTATCCATTTTCCAAATATTTCTTGGGCCAGGCAACTGTAAGGTGGTTTTTAAATGTGAGGAATTACATGTTCCTAAATAGATGAAAATTCTCAAGCCTGCTGAAGAATCTTTGACTTAAAAATCCATGTTTACAGAACAAAATGAGCCATTTGGACAGGCTCTAGCATACAAAGGGTAACTTGAATCATCTACTCAAAGCTAGCCATATCATTAAGTGTCTTAATCCAGTATTATAATTAAGGGTGCAATAATCATCTTCTTTTCATTGACAGTTAAAGTATAAGGACTGTGAGAAAGTCGTGAGAAAGCACAGCATAAATGGACAAAGGTTTTTGGTAAGTAGAGTTGTAAAATTCCTTCCTATAAAACTCCAAGCAGGTGATTGTTATCACTCCTCCTTACTTAGCATTGGCAGATGCAAAGTCCTTAGCTCACAGATGGTTATTGAGGTGTAAGTATGAGGTACTGAGGTATGAGTATGAGAAGTAAACATCATTGCTAAAATCAGCCAGGCATCTTGCTTTAAATATGGGATGCTGGGTACCCAAGCATGTTGTTTAATATAATATATTTTGTTATTTTTAAACTGTCAGGGAAGTTATGAAACCACAATCTTGTCTTGAATTAATCTCTTCCTTTATAGGAAGTGCCTGTTTTCAAATACTAACTACAGAAATCTCACATTTATTAATTGTACTCTTCTACTGACACAGACCTGGTCAGAATGACTGGCCTTCTATTGTAATCACTATTTCAAGCCTCTGTAGTTATATTTAGACTTCTGCAGCAATACACAAAATCAATGAACTTTAAGACACCAAAACTAGTAAGCAAGTTCCCACTGGGTTTAAACCAACATTGCTCCAGGCTTTACCAACAACTTGGCTTAACTTGAGAACAGCTGTCAACTTCCATTGACAAAGCTGCTGTTTTCAGGTCTTAAATACACATCCATGAAGACATGTAAGGGCTTTTATTATGGCTTCATTTTACTTCCATTTTATTTCCAAATATTAACTATTCTGTTTTCCCCAACAGTAGTCATTCTGATCACCTGTATAACTAGTCATAGTAGGGAAATCTATGCATACTTCCTCTAAAGCCTTTGTAATTTTTATTTACTTGTCCTAATGTACCAAGCTTTTTGACATTTCATTGAAGTGTGACATACAAATTTTCAAACACCTTTTGTAGGAACAGGATATTACACCTCCCTCCTACTCGGTGGAGTCAGAGTTATTCAAATGTGTGTCATAGGATCGATCCTACTAATCCCTAAGAGATTCTCCTTAGCTCAAGCAGTAAGGATCTGTGGCTCAAGTGGGAGTTCTGGCTCTGGAAGCAATATGAAATTCTGGAATTTTGTGAGGTACAAATAACAAGAGCAGTATCTGTGTGATTCCTAAGTGATTTTTGTAATTTTTTATTATTTCCAGAGTGTTTCTGTAATTACATCGCACTTCTTCAGAAGCATCCTAGTAGAGTCAAGGGATGTTTTTCTATTAAATAAGCAAGCAGCTGCTCAAGTCTGCTGATACTTTTTTTTAAGCTTTTGACCTACTTGTCAATCATATAAAGCAAAAAGGTGTGACCTGTTAAACAGAACAACAAAAGAAGACTTTAACTGGACTATTCTACAGTACAATGCAATCTTGAAATAAAGTTGCTTCCCTATATGAACGGTTTTTCTAAGAAATATCTTTTTACATTTTGTAAATTCTTGGAAACCGCCAAATTACATTTGCACAGAAGAAACTGTTAAGATGAGTGTTTGCAGATTTTGTATCTATTGTCAGATCTATATGCTAAACCTGACTGCAAAAATGTTGCTGTCTTATTCATCAGAATAACATGCTAATTTCAATGTCACGTTTCTGTATCTACTGGCTACTGCAAGGAAAGTCCAGTTGAGATGTAATAGGAATAAAACCAGAGGGATTCCATGTAACTTATTCTAATAGATTTCTATAATATTTAAAACAGCAACATGTCCCTTTCATGAGGCTTTAAACCCATAATATTTGTCAGGTTCATCACCAGAACAGAATTCCAGAGAGAAGCTTAAAAAGTCTTTAGAAAAAAATTATGATACTTCAGTAAATCCTGCAGGAAATTTCCATAAAGGGAATACATTTTTCTGTGCTTCACTCCTGTGAGTACTCCCAGAGGCAAAATAGTGCTGGAAAACACAGAGAGGATTTGTTCTGTTCTGAAAATAATTGATAGCATTTTGAACCAATGTGTAATTAAAACTCTCTTACTGTTGGCACTAAGAAAGAGAGAAAGAACCAGACTATCATCCATGTTCCAAAGAGGGTTTGCAAAGCTTGTGATTAACTAAAGAAAACACTTTCTCAAAAGTTTTCATAATGCACTAATCTGTCCTAAACTTGGAGCTGCACGTGATAGAAGAAGAGAGGGGCCGAGCCTCTCTGCAGGAGCATCCGTAAAGCTCTCAAGACTTAGCACATCTCAGCTCAGGTCAGGAGTAATCTGCAATCTCATTGCTATGTTATGGTTGAAGGGGGAAGAAACGGTCTCCCCCCCCATACCAGTTTCCAGATTTTTGTTAGGTTTCCAAGGCTGCTCTTAAGTCCAATGAATTTTTCAGCTACACCTCTGCTAGAACATGGGATTTTACATACACTGTGATCTTTCAGATAAATTTCTTAGCACAAAACTCCCCTCTACTCCAGCAAATGGTGCTCTATTTTAAAATTTACAGTGTTACCCTGAAACTTTGCAATCATGCACAACTTTGCCTGATTTCACCATGCAGGCATGAAGGAATTCAATATATCTAGCATCTGAAGACACTTAAATAGCATAATTTTTAGCTGTACTAAAAGATGTGAAGCAAAATAGCATAAAATCAGAATCTATTTTAGAAGTTTGCCATCCTTACCAGGAACAGCTCTTTACAAAGGGCATTTCATTGCATGGTGCTTTAAACCTACAAGTGTTTAGAAAGGCATCTGAAATATTATCTTCTTTTACATTCACTGTGAGAAGCATAATTCCAAAATTGCCAGGAATAATGCCACTGATGAGGAATTCAAGCAGACCACGCATGTTCTGTTGAGCTCACACCCATAATCAGTAGCACAGGATGTTACCAGGATGTAGCTCCCTATTAATTGTTTGACACTGTTCACTGAGATGAACTATATTGTCTCAAGCCTTCTTTAATAATAAATACATAAAGGATATGGTTTCCTGTATGCTAGGTGATGATGTAGTACAATGAAATGCAATATCCAGAAAGCAAGAGAAAGAAAAGAAGGGAAAAAAAACAAATAGAAGACCTAGAAATAGTTCTGGAATTTTTTGGTTTAGTGTCTGTTCACCTGCTGTGGCTTAAGTATCTCTGACGATCTCTAGGGAGGAAGCTGCTGCAGAAGTGGGTTTTATTTCCAGTTCTTTTGAGAAGCAGAGCAGGGATGGATTTTAACCTTGCCTGTAAGTCAGTGTGACAATATAACACCAAAAGAACTGGATTAGATCCCAAATCAGAAAAGCAAATGACTTTAAGTTTGCAAAGAGTCCCAGTAATTTGATATTAATGCTGGAAGAATGGCTCATGTGCTTGTAAACAAATTTACCCAACCCTCACCTCGTAAGAGCTGGTTTAAGGTTTTACTGCTCTATACAGACCTTTTTAACAAGCTATCTTTAAAACATTCCTGCTACAGAAATACTTCTCTTTGAAGTCAGACATGATTATTTTGTCGAAGTCCTTTGTGTGTAAACAAATACACATGATGTTTATTAACCTCCTGGCTAGTTTAATACAACTGGCAGCAACATAAAGTAAAAACCAACATCCAGAAAAACAAACAAAAAAAATAGAGAGGCTTTTCAATTAAAATTGATTCATTTCTCTTATGAGCCATGGGATGGGCAGGCAACGTTATCTTGCATTGCTTCTCTATGCACTTGATGTTCCTACCATTTGAAACTTTGTGCCACGTTTTTGAATATGCAAACTTCTGTAAGCCACAGGGTGTTCCATGTACAATTTTGTGATATATACCATGTGTTTCCTTTTCAGAACATGTCTGAAAATGATATTCAGAAATTTCCCAAACTCAGAGTGCCGTAAGTAAAGCCAAATCAGTTTAACATTAAAAATAATCTTAGCTGGTTTGCAGTGAAAACTTATTGGAAATATCAGGCAAATGATTTGCAAGTGATTAGTTAGAGGCCTGTTTATTGCACTGCACTGAGAGAAAAAGAAGGATGTTCCATAATGAAAAGCAATGTTGTCACGACTGCTCAAGCACAACGATGCAATACAAAAAAGTTGTCTGGGGGACGTTCTAAAGAACTCGTCCATATATTCTTTGACTGACAGCAGCTACACAAAGGTTAAACTTTTTTGCGAGTATTACCTTCGAAGTATGATTTAACTGTTCACTGCTTAACTGTTGACTTAAAGGAGAAAAAAAAAAAGGTCAGGTATGTACACAACAGTTGAGGATTTCAAGCAATTTTCATCACGTGCTTTTCCTTTAGGTAGGTGTTAAAGATAAATCAGTCTGGAACATTTTATTCAGTTTTAAATATCTTTTCTTAACTCCTGTGGATTAGGCCTTGAAAAAGTTTTGCATGTATCTGAATAGCTTTCATATTTTCATAGAAGTTACTAAATGAAGAACAATATTCCCATTAAATCAATACTGAGTAACAGAGAAATTAGCTGCTTCTAATATTTTGTGGTGAAAAATGAAGGATTTTATTTTGCTATGAGTTGCCTGGTACGTATTTAAGCTGGAAGTTAGAAGATTCCTAACCATGAGACACATGGACCTCTTCATGGCCTTCTAGACAAAGTAAGGAAGAAAAAACAACTAGAAGGAACTCAAGTTGTTCCAACATGGCTGCTTCTTGGTGCTCATTTCCCAGCTTCAGACTCACTCCCTTTATGAGTATCTTGATTTGGCTATGGGAGATACAGTCTGCTTTGCCTTTTCTGATGCATCAGAGGTTGTGTAAGAGGTTTGGTGAAGCTAAGAATACTGAAAAATTTTTCAATTCCTGTGTGGTCTGTCACATTCATGTGCTCATGGGTAAGCTGGTGGCTAGATCTAAGGGCAGAAGGATACCTCTGTTAGGATCAGATATGCAAAGACTTGAACTTGAAAGCCTTGGACATTACATGTTTCTTAAGATCATATCTATATTTTCACACAATAGATTTCCCAATAATAGGGATTGGTAGTGTATGATGAGTTAGTAAGGGTGCCTAGATGCTATAAAAAAAAAGATGCCTGAATGTCTCAGCATTTTTGAAATTACTGTCAATTAAAAGTATAATTTTAACATTAATTTAACTATGGTTACTGAGACTGAGGGACCAGTAACTTTAGCAGGGTTCTGCTGACCCACATGTACTGACAACAAAACCCAGAACTTGCAAATAAGCGAGGTTTGCAAACCACAGCCTACATCCATACAGATCTGAGCTAGGTATGTGGTTTTACTAAATATATACGTTTGAGCAAATCTACTGATCAAGTTTTAAATAAAATTGTGCCATTTCTTGCGGATGATTTTGTGGCTTTTACAAGAATATTTAAGTGCTATATTTTGATTCAACATGGAAGCCTTGCTGTTATTCCCACTTACATGCGCAGTAGAATCAAAGGTCTAGCTCAGGTACTAGCTTCCAAAGCAAAAGGCAGAGTACAGCTCCACTCACTGTTTTACTTTCTGCCTTTCCTTTAGGCAAGAGGGAGGTAGAAAAGCCACTTGGTCTTTGTCAGTTCTGTGTTGTAGTTGAACTGCTCTGGGTGGACATAGGGAAGAGGGAATGAAGAACGATTCTTGGACTGGTTTAAGGCTCCAGTTCAAAAGGCAGTACTTGGACACATGCTGAGCTTCAGGCACTCCTTCAGGCTAAATAGAGAATGCCACCACGTAGTATTTCTACCTGAATATATACATTTCTATTTGAAGATACAGAGTATCAGCTTTAAATAACTTGGTAAAAATGTATTTTTAAGAATACTAACCATATCTTATGAATTTAAGCATAGTTGCCACTATATGCCTATCTGTTCCATAGATCTGCTATGGCAACGGCGAACGGTCTCTGAAGACCTGATACTGCATGATTACATGTGGTAGACCCAGTCTCTAGGTTCCAGACCATGACCTCTTGTTCACAGATTTAGTGGAAATCTATGGCCCAGGAGACATTCAGCCATTATCACAAAGTTATCGCATTGCCCTTTACCTTTAAGGAGCAGGAACATTTGGGCTAAGGAATCTATTGTTAGGAACACCTAGAACATACATTTTCTCCCTTTTCCCACTGAGAAATTAAAATAAATAATTGCACTGTGACCATCAGCTTTAGAGACCAGGTTATCATGAATGTAGCTGTCATCCTAAGTAAACGATAGCATCATGGCTGACCTAACAATTTGTTCAGTTATTAATGGAATTATAGAATTGTTTAGGTTGGAAGGGACCTTTAGAGGTCCCTAGTTCCAACCCCCCGCAGTGAGCAGGGACATCTTCAACTAGACCAGGTTGCTCAGAGCCCCGTCCAACCTGACCGTGAATGTTTCCAGGGATGGGGCATCTGCCACCTCTCTGGACAACCTGTCCCAGTGTTTCACCACGCTCACTGTAAAAAATTTTTTTGCTTATATGCAGTCTAAATCTACCCTCCTTTAGCTTAAAACCATCACCCCTTGTCCTGTCACAGCAGGCCTTGCTAAAGAGGTTGCCCCCATCCTTCCTATAGTCCCCCTTGAAGCTTAGCTCAGTTGCAAACTGTTTTCTGCACACATACGCTATGCTTAACACTTGTCATTTTTGTAACAATACAAAAAACTGTTAAAAAACATACTGTTATGTTTTGTGTTGAGCTCATTTGTATTCTTGTACTTGCTATATCTTATGAAAGAACCATTTAAGTTAATATTAATACCACAAGGTTAACATACACACCTGAAGCTTCTCAAACAACACACTGCATCCTGAAAGAGTAGATGGTACACCAGTGAAACAGGGAAGGGATATGGTGTATTTTACACAGAGCAGACATTGAATAACTGTCTTAAACACTAAATGAAACCTAGACTAATCATGAGGGTGTAATTAACATTTCGATAATAAATCCAATGAAACAAAAAGCCAATATACAGCTTAAGGACACAAGGAGTTTTCTTATTGGCCTTTATCACTATTGGCGGTCACAGAAGGTCATAAAGATTTATACTTGTGGATAACAAAATATTTTAAAGCACATTCAACAGAATGGGCCTTACTTAATGTGGTTAGAATTAATAAAAAAGAAAAAGCGAAGATCTCATTCAAAATAACATCGATGGTTGGTTGATAGCTGAACCATGATCTAAATCCTGAAGATAGTCTTTGCCAGTCTGATTGTTTACTATCTTGAGAGAAAACATTTCCAGTAAGTCAAGTTACTGATACAGGCTGTTGATCCCTTTGGCTATCTTCTGTGGCAGCTTGCTGGCAGACCTGAGATTTGAAATTTTCAATCTTTGTCAGAAAGCTTATGGCATATCCCATAGCATTTGTGAAAATTTCCAGTGATAAAAAGAGAATCATTGCATAAAAGTACATAATTACATCTGCCAGTTCAAACATGGTAAGTGTGCTGAGTTCTGAATGGGACACACTCATACCCTACAAGCATGGCACAGTCTGAAAGTTGTTCTACTTTCAGGAGAGTCACAGAGCAAACCTAAAAATTAAGAAATCTTTGGTGCCCTTCTCTCTTAAAAAGGTATGCCTTGGACAGAGGTGAATGTGTGTGCACACATGCTATCTCCGATGAGATGCTAAAAGTTGTTGAAAGGTTTAGAACATAACTGATATTCAGTCAGTTTTGAAGCCAACATAATAGTATTGCATCTGCCCAACAGACTATCCTCAAAGGCCAAACCAAAGACTTCACTACAAACTATGCTCTTGACAGCGTTCAACATGTAACTATGCAACTTCCTGGTCCTACAGGACTTTGCCTTCCAACTCTCTCACCCATCTTAAGTCCTTTATCCCAATACACATAGATTGGATTCTACTCATGACAACAATATCTGCAGTGAAGCCAACAAAAGCCAGTTTTGGAGTACTGCCTTGGTGGTTGGTCGTGTGGGGTTTTTTGTTAATTTTCAACTTCCTGCTGGTTTCAAGCTAAGCGTCTGGTGGAGGAGGTAGAAAGAGAAGTCTGAGTAACATTTTCTGCAAGTGCTGTTGCCTTATCCTCTCCTATCATCCACTCCCACAACTCAGAAAAAGCAGTGTGGTTTTGGTATTTCCTTCCTCACATGGCTACAGACTCAGCTGCTCGGTGCACCAATCTTCTGTAATAATGTTGCTTGTAAAATGTTACCATCCTAAACTTTGCTCACTTTTAATAACCTCCCTGAGCCATTGGATTGAAACATTTCAAATAAATTTGAAGTAAAATTGTAGACACTGTATTTTAAACAGCAAATTATTAATTTTTTGGCAGCAAGATAAGATGAGCAACTTTTTCCTTTCAGTTTTTCCTCAAAAAACAGCTGGTGTAAATCCTCATTGCAGCCAGCCTAGGTTTAGTTCAGAAAGCTTCCAAACACTCAGGTCTCATTAATACCTGTGGAAGTCTGAACTAAGAGAATTATTAGCTCTAAAACCAGTGATATTAATTTTACTTCTTTAGCTGAAAATAAACAAAATATTATGAAAGATCCTTCCTCTACCTCTTCTACAACAGAAAATAAGCCACACACATGTTCCGTAATCTACTTCTCAACCAAGTGCACTGTTGACCCCAGAACATTTCCTGATGTTTCACATGGATTTTATTATTCACATAGTAACTTCCTTAACACCTGCAGCAGAAGGAAATTTCTTGTGTGGAGGAGTGTTGATTGCGTGGGAAAGAAGAGTTCTATGTCTATAACTTGGCATTCTTCTTGTTTTATACAATTTGCTTGGGTAGCGATGTCAGATTCAGACAGCTGTAATCCTTAACATTTGTGCATGTGCTTATTTCAAACGGGCCAAGTATGACAATATTTGCTTCAAATCAGAAAACTGCAAAGTACTGTCTTAAAAAAGAAAAACCCCAAAATATTATTCCACTGCCTATTTTCATACATTGTATCCTTGAGTACTTATCCTTAACTTTTTCTGACAGCACGACCAAACTGATCTGAAATTGCTTGTTCTCTGATACTTGCTGGCAGCCTGATCTGTCCCCATTGCACTTTCCGTGATCAAACAGAGCAAACCTATTCCTTGAATTTATCTTTTAATCTGAATTACAGCAAGGTAAATATTAGGAAAGCAACAAGGGCAACGGAAGAGAGATTCAAAATAAGAGAAAGATTTTTAGCATGGTTCAGGATCAAAACAAAATAGCATCGGTTTGTTGGCTTTTTTCCCAACATTAGATTGCTTGAAAGCTTGTCTTCCTAAAGTCCCAGCCCAGAAGAGCAGTTAGATAGGAGAGAGATGCCCAAATGTTGCCATTTGGAAAAAACTAGGGGATTGCTATTGCTGAGTAGCAGAAAAAGGCATGAAAGGAAAAGAAAAACATAATAGAGCAGTAACTGCCTGGCCATAAAAAAAAAGATTTTACAATACTGAAATAAAGTTTGATTAGCCAGATCTAAGATGTATGGAAAATAATTCTGCACTAACAAACCATAAATATAAGATTTTACAGAATTTAGAATCTGAGATAAACAGACATATTGCGTTCCTGATTTTTTTAATACTAATTTTATTTCCACAATTACTGTCTCTGGTACACCTAAATAATACAAACCAGAAGTAAAATGGGATAATTTAACCAGATGTACGTAACCAATTTCCTTTGATTGTCACAGGACTTTCTTGGTGGGACTTTGCTTGAAAAGAAATATTGAGAATTAAGAATCAGACCATGACTTATCATAAGCTTTCTTTGAAATGAAAACATCCTTTGAAACAAAACCTTTATTTGAAACAAAATAATCATAGAGGCAAACTTCATGACTAGCAGAGCAGGATTCTGTTGCTCTCAGTGGACTTAATTCTGTTAATCTCAGTAATGACTGTCCTGCAACCTCAGAGCTGTTCTCAGGGAGTCAGTCAGTATAAAAACTCTCAGTCTCAGATGTCTGTGCTGGATAAGGATGACAGCAGTATTAGCAGCAGAAATGTACACTTCTGACTAAAATTTTTATCAAGATTGCATTTCATTGGTTGTTATTCACCCTACTGCTGCATACAAACTACACGTGAGTGATGACAAACACGTCACCTTGGAAAAATCTCGCTAGACATGCAGCTATCATCCTCACTGGTTCCATGAATATTTCTGCCCTGCAAATGTCTAATAACATGGAACTAAATCAACCTTTTCACCTTCTTTACCAGAGGGACTCTGGATTAGGTATATTTTGGTTGCAGAGGGAGGGAGACAAAAAGAATAGAGAGTAGGCACAGGGTACCTTTAATCCCTGCTTTTGCAACCATAGCTTGGCAGAAGCTGTTTCCTGAAGCATTATCTGCTTTTTCCATGCAAAATAATACAAATACTATCACCATTATTTAAAGCAGCGTTGTAGGGCGTGATGTCTACCACACCCAAAGTTTCTAAGGCTTGCTGGGTTTAATATTTATTTTTAAACTTGATCCAACAATATGGGGTTTTATCTATGTAAAAAAGTCTAGTTTTCAGTTGAATATGCTATAGTGCAACTTTGCAATAAGATGATAAATTCAATATTCTTACCACATAGTAGATAATAATTCTGAATTACCAGATTTAATTTAGTAAATATTGAGGGAAACAGCTAAGAAAATGATTGACAAGTTTCAAGGAGGTTTTTTTAAACTATTTTTGTATTTCTTTTAAATAGAATTGTAAGTAAATTAAGTCAAGAAATAAACAGAAATGAAGGGAGGCTATCTTTCTTCCCAAAACGGTAAGTAAAACAATTCTGCTTTCTCTTTCAAAGCTTTCACATGTATCTTTTCTGGACTGTTTTCCATTTGATCAATAATACATGGGTCAGAGGGACAGCCTGGAAATGATATAAAATAAAACTCTGTTTTGTTAATGTAATCTGTTGAGAAGAGCAAAGCCTGAGCCCTCGAACACCCTATGTCTGCCATGTCCAGAACCAAGTAACAGATAAATTTCATGCAATTTTCCATGTGAGTCAATTAATCTTTAGGAATGCTATAAAGCCTAAGCAAATACTATTGCATTAATAAATCATCAATAATGCATTTCACAGACATGTACATCATTACGCTCTTTAATACTTTATGACTTATTGAATATCATACTCTTGCAACAGATGAGCAAAAATTGCAAGCACATTGCATGAGAAAAGAAAAATTTATATTTATATACAATGAAAATCTAAGTCTAGTCTTAGATAAAAATCGTAACATGGTTTCATATTATTTCATAACATGATTCTACACCTTTTCGTTAACTAGCGTTCAAAACTAGAATTGAAAACTGTAATGGATTCAGTAAAGCAAGTTTCTAGTTTCAGGACTGGGGCCTCTTGTAAATATGTTTACTGAGTCCCCTTGTTTCTAAACGCTCGACCTCGCTGACTTGAATTTTTTCAAGACAGTTTAGCTTATATTAGGATCCTGCATGTGAAATATGAAGTAGTGTGTTCTTGGCATTTTTGTGCAGAGTTAAACTCACCTATATAGACTTCATTCTACTGTTAGAGCTAACTATTACCTTTATTCACAGTAGATTTTAGCATGCTTCAAATATTTAAGAATTGCAAATGGAAGGAATTTATTTGTATCTTTGTTGTAGGGCCCAAACACAAAAAAGTCCTGAAAATCCAGGTAAGTGTGTACTTGCAGATAGTCTCTAACAATGAAAAGTGTTTAAAATTATTAAAATATTAAGTTAATCCTTCCAGATCAGAGTAAATGGGCTTGGGGGAGTGGGGGTTGGGGCAGGAGGGGATGATGACAGGACCCAAAACAACAAACAGGAAAAGATGAGAGCATGAAGAAGTTGCAAAAAAGAATAGAGTAGTTACAGGAGAACAAGTAAAAGAAATATTTTTAAAATAGAAAAGATGGTGAAGAAAGGCACGAGCAGAGACATTTACATGAGCATCCCCAAACTGCCCTTCTTTAACCCAATACATAGTATCAGTGCTCATATATTTCTGTTCCAACATCTCTGCTGCCTGCCCCTACTCCTAGCAGCACCCTGTATTACAGAGGTAAGCTTCTAGATGTCTGCTGTGTTCTGAATTTTTATTTCAATTATTTTCTTAATAGGCCACAAGCATTTAAAACTTCTGCAAACTACTGTGTTCCCCCGATCCTACTGAAATTAAAGAACCTTTTGATATGAAAGCTAAAGTAGTATAAAACAGAGATAAGAAGTCTGCTCATTCTGAAAGCATTATACTTCAAATTATATTTAAAACTGAAGTGTAGGACAAACTGAAGTGACAGCACATATACCATCTCATATAAGGATAACTATGCTCTTAGTTTTGAATCAGAATGTTATTCGTAATACCTTTCATGACTGACTGACTGCCTTTGAAAGACCTACCTTGGTCCTGTGACATAGTTTTGTGGTTCAGAACTGATCTGGGACTTGTGTCCTTTTTGTCAAGTTACATCTTGACAGTTTAAAGTTCTACATGCTAAGAAGCCTGTCATTATGCTTCTTTATGCAGGATACAGTCAAGAAGACGGTGGCTGGTCTTCATTTGTGAGTATCAGGATTAACAAAACCTACTGGTTGAATGGATTACCTCTTCTGTAAGGTCTATCATTTCTTGCATTATCTACTTTGGGCAGCAAGGATGGAGTGAGCAATGGCAGGGTGTGTTAGGATGAGGAGAACGAGAAGCAGGAGCATGAATGATTGGAGTAGCTGCATACAAATTTCTTCACTGAGAAAAGGGTCTCCCCAGTAATGCAAGACAGAGCTTCAGAATGGCAGTCCTATACTGCTGGCTCAAGTAGAAGCTCACAGCCTATGACTAGGTCTCCACAGAACCTTAGCTGAATTTTATATATCTATTTCAAGCTCTTAAAAGGGTGGCTAGTAAAGGAAAGGTTGCTACGTTATTCAATGGCAAATACTTGCCATTTTATTCTTGAGAGTTGGTTTGTTGAAGAATCTAGCTTTTTGAAGCCCGCTAGACTGCAAAAGTTCCTTTTGCCTTTTGGCATAGAAAATGCATCGCTAAATGTCGTTAGATGAAGCATACACAACTCAGCTAGATAAATGAGTAAGCTGACTGATGCACAATCTGGGTTTATGAGGTTCTCTTACATTGACCAGTGCCAATGGTTTTTTGCAAAAAATGGACAGGCATTTAAAAAAAAAACCCTTGCTACTAAGTCTGCAGGAGATTTGCTGCTATTTTAGGAGCACAAGAGGTAAAAGTTACTGCCTATAGAGCACTCTGTATGTCAATACAGAGCTAGTCTGGAAATTTCAGCCAAGACACCAATGAAAAATTAAGTATTCTTTTTCTTGTAAGCCTTGGCAGATTGCACAGAAGATGTGTGCAACGACCACTACCATATTTTTGCTGTGATCTCACTAGGTCCTGCAAGTCGTATGAAGCTGTTTTGGTTTTGGTCAGTGGAAGGCACCAAGGTCCATATCAAAGACCTCATTTTTTCTGAACCATTTTTAAAAAGTTGAGTTGCAGGCTGTAGAGTACATGCTATTAAGTAAGAATGAATGCCAACAGGCATCAGCTGCTACTCCAGTGTTTCTAGGAAGCACTGACTTTTTTGCTGGTGCCTTGTCTGTTACCTAAAACAAAGGCACTGCACATTTCAATAAGCTATCACCTTATCTTGACCTTCCACTGCAGTTACTGTTATGAAATTATACTAATTTCCTTTCTTAAGCTGTAGACTGCTGTATGCATTAATAAAATGCTGCCTCCTTTCTCCATCTGATTTCAACAGAGAATTTTTTCACTCAAACTGGTTGTAAAAGCTTGATATCCTGCAGAGTGAAAATTACCATAGTGAAAGGCCACAAGGAAATTGCACTGCAGTGTTTAGTATCCTGTTACCACATCCACCTTTTATGTACATTTGCCAGGATGAAGAAGATGATGACTATGAAAGCCCTGATGATGACCAGGAAAAGGAAGATGAGGCTGACTATGAATCACCAACAGAAGAACCTGAGGAAGCAGAACACGACAGTGATGGCTATGAGCCACCTCCATCCAATAACGATGAAGCACACCACAATGTCATATTTCCTGCCAAGTCTCTTGCAAACAACACAGATTATATAGGTAATTACTAAAAATCAAGTGTTATTAATAACTTGTAAATTATATTTTCACAGATTATCAGCCAGATTTTAGGTGGCTGGTAGTGGAATACATAAGGTGTTAAATCAACAGTATAGCTTATGAACAAGATTCAGTGACACAAACTTAACTGCACGTTGGTGGCTATGTTACTTTTAACGCTAAATTTCCTACTTCAGACAAGCTCTGTTGAATTAATATTAGTTTTGTTTGATGTGTGCATTATTTGGCCTTTGGTTTGAATCCACTTGTAATTAAACATATGAGTATACTGTATTAGCTTTAGTAGTGCAGTCTTGAACAGAGCAAGTTGTCACAACAGTGGCAAAAAACTCCAGTGAAAACTGGGAAAAGAACAAGATCAGCTTTCTCTGCTTGTCATTTTTTAATGCCTGATTCTTCCGCAGCCTGCAGTTGTGGAGTCAAATACAGGAGCCCAAAACTGCTGTTTAGACTGGCTGGTGTTTCACACGGTCACTGTACTGCAGTGAATGAAAATAAATGGTGTGGGCCAATAGACTATCAGATGGAGTCACCTCACCACGAAAGGGACAGACAAGCCTGTAACTCCCAAAACAACATTGATCATAAAGCAACTGCTTGCTATATATAAAAACAATGTCTTTATGGTATATTAACTCAAGTATGCGGGCTATTGTAAGGGCTCTTTTTCATAAACATCTAATGAGAATAAAATAACCATACTGCTTGTGTAGTTGCTTAGCTTTGGATTTTTGTTGTCTTTAGACAGACCTCCAACATCTAGATCTTCACATCAGCCTCCAGTACCACCCCAGCGACCTGGCCCATCCCCAGTACCAGCCTCATTTGGAGGAAGAGGTGTTTCTGTACGTTTCTTTCTTAACATTTCATCTATTTCCTTTGCTAGTACCTTCTTAGAAGTCCAAGTGTAATCCCATTTTTATTCAGATAGTGTATGTAGAGGAAGATTTTCAGCCATCAAAATAGATATGAACTGTTCAGGTGGTCATTTTTTCATTGAACAATTATATTTCATGGGACAAACATATTTCACATTACTTGACTGTTTCTTTACACTGGAAATTTGTATCCACCTGTGAATGCCTCTCCCATATAAATTATAGATTTCTAGTAAATCCCTCTTTGTTTCTTTAGTGATATTTGTAAAAAGAAAAAAAAGGCTAAGTCTTTCCAAGCTATACTGCTAGCAATTGTCCAACTGAATTAAGATGATGTAAAAGCATAAGGGACTGTATAATGAGAATCCTGATTGATGAACCAGGTTTTTTCTTTTTTCTTTTTTCTTTTTTCTTTTTTCTTTTTTCTTTTTTCTTTTTTTTTTTTTTTTGTGTGTCCTGTGAATACTTCAAAACTCAAAGCTATTGTGCTGTTTACAACTGGCACTACAGGTTCACTGTATGCCAGAACACATGTACATTAGACCTACTCATATACACAAATAAAAGTAATTTTAGGGTGCGATAGAGAGACTTTTGGTCTGACCCAGTGTCATAGTACATATACATAAAACACATAGGACTCTTAGGTGTCATGAATTCTTAAGACTGCTCTGGGTTTTTGGAATAAGAATGATCATGGGAAGGCATTTGTCTGGAGAAAACTAGGATTAGATGCAAACATCTTTCACAGCTGCTGATAATACAATGCTGTTTGACCTCAGCTCTCCCAGTAACAAAGAACAGACCCCTGTCCCCCTGCCTCATTCAGCAACAGTCAGTAAATAGTCTTAATGCATATTTCTCAACTACAAATTTACACCCACTAATTTCAATAACAGTTTTCAAAACTAACACCTGCTGCATTGAAGTGGCAAAGATAGAGCAGCACTGTTGAAGCTCCTGTTTCTTTCCTTTGACAACACTCATGCCCTCCCTCAAAATATCATCCCACTAGAGTATTTCTTGTGAGATGAAATGGATGGAGGCAATTCAGGAGTGGTAATGGCTCCTATCCTTCCTGTGCTGATCACAGACCTATTCCTTGTGCTGTACCGGAGACAAAGATTGGCAGATACGGTGTGGTGGGGTTAATATACGAAAATTAAAACAGAAAGGTGAAGACACACTTTAACCACATGTAAAATATTTGTTTTAGCTGCCAGCTTTTCCTCCTCCACCAAGCAACAGTGACTTGAGTAGAGACAAAAATATCAAACCTTTGAAACGTAAGTACAGCTGGTTTTCTCTTTGTAAAGCTTTTCTCATGGGCTATTTAACACCTAACTTTTGCCAATATCTCCTCAGTTCCACTCTTGTCTACTATTTATACAGAAGCCTCACTTTTTATTCTAAGAAGTAACACCAGTTCATGGCTATGCAACATAAAGATATATTGACCTGTATTAGCATATTATCTTACACAGCTTTTGTGTTTAGCCCCAGCTCCTTCTATAGACAGAAGCACAAAACCCCCACTGGATCGCCTTGCTCCACCATTTGACAGAGAAAGCCCAGGATCAGGTCAGTGTTTGCTTATGCTAATATCATGGGGCTTTTTTAATTATTCAGAATTATCAGTTTGAATATCGTCCATGCAAAAGAACAAAGCTCAATCAAACGTGCTGTAATCCAGTCCCATCCAAGGTGACCTGTTTATGAATAAATAATGTGAGCTGTATTTATAAAGTGAGAGGAATTGTATCTAGAAAGTAGCAACCCTAGCTCAGGACTAGTTGAACAGCAAGACATTATGAGATCCCTGTGCAATAAAGGTTTGATGTAATACTTAAGTGAATGAACAAGGAAAAATTTAGTAGGTTAAAAGAGGAAACAACTTTTGCATACAAAGCTAATCAAACTCTGCATACATCATTATATGTAATTTGGCACCGAGACTTAAAAGAATACTGACAGCTGAAAAAACAAAGGGAAAAAAAGGCATTTGTTTCAGACCTGAAAACCATATTTTACAAAGAATCTAAAGAGACTATTATTTTATTTTTAAATTATTTTAATAAATATTATCTGAACACTTTCATCTGTTATGTAATTGCATAAAAGTATCCAGTAATTCAAACCTGAACCATAGAAAATAAGATTATAAAACATTCCTCTGAAAAATTTTAAATTTTCCTTCAATGAGAGATACTGCAGTTCTGCCATCTCTTGTAAAGCCAAAACATTTTTCTGGCTTACATTGCAGGAGACTGAGTGCTTCAATCTGCAAAATTCCCTTTCAATGATATGCAAAACTTGTTCATTTAATAGAAAGTTTAATTATTATCTTTAATTTTTTCTAAGTGTAAGCTTTTACTATTTTCAGGGAGGAAGCCAGGTTTACCTGAAAAGGTAAGATCTTTTTTGTTGGGTGCTTATTGATGTTTGCCACCTATTTTGATACACTTACACATTCTCTTAACTATTCCTTGTTGTTTTACAGCCTCTGACTTCGCAGCTAAGGTAAGAGTTTTGCCCCTGGAATGAGATTCTCTATCCCGGTATTACCCAGTTATTTCTTAGTAAGCAGCTTTTTGCCTTTATTTCACCATCCTGCTCCTGCTTTAGATCTCTGGGGGAACAGCTAGCAATGATGCCAAAACCTCCTGTCCCACCAAGTGACAGATATGAAAGAGGCAATCCGTCTCCTCTAAGGAAGCAAACCCCTGTAAAGTAAGTGTTCATTTAATTGAAATTTAATAAAGGATAAATTAAATCTAACAAAAATATGGATAAGCAACACAGGATAGTAAAATTTACTGCTACTGTGTGTCAGCAATGTCTTGCAGCTATCAATGTTTTGCTTTATGACTATGCATGGATGTGCTCTCGGCTACAGAAAAGTGTGAATGCAGAAAAAGTTCTCTCGCCAGTCATACCTGGAACAGCCATTACATAGGGCATGACTCACTTCCAAATTGCACAAAGAAATATACAAATCATGTGTTTTCAACCAGACCAAGTTCTTGCTCTAGGGAACATTCTTTCATGAGTTCTATTGCTATTTTTTTTTCTTTAGGATATTAGAAAAACAAAGCTTTACTTTCCTACCATTGATTTTACTAGCCTGAAAAACTCCTTCATAACAGCAAACCCCATTCTTTAGCAGAACTAGACCATTCTCTAGCATTTTCTAGATAACTTGTGGGCTGAACAGTGTGACTGATATTAAAAGAAAATAAAAAAGTAATTGATATCTGTTAATCAGCCAGGATAATTCATCAGAGAAACGAAGACTGGAAGGCTTATCATATGCTCCAGCAATGTTGCTAAGTACTATAAATGAGTTCAAGACTTGAAGTCTAATGTTTCATAATTGTAAAAACTTGTTTTAAGCTCTAATTTTATAATCAATTCATCAGACATTTTCTTTGTTGATAGAATCAAGATGGGCTAAGGACTACCATAATGTCTTAGATTATGGCTGAAAAGTAGAATCGTAGATATTTTTATGTAGGGGAAAAAAATGTTTCTGCATTCACTGGGTCTGTAAACTTACTATAAATTCATGTCTTATATGGCCTAACACACACAAAGTGAATGAGTAATATTCCACCTATGATTCATGTTTTGTTTTCTCTGTTTCATTTCAGGCAGGGTTGGCCACAACACAAAAAAAATGAAGTAAGTATGGTCTCAAAGCAAATATTTAAAGGTATAGGGAGTACAATAAAATGAAGTACATGTATAAATTAATAATAAGTTATACTCATGGATCTTTCATAGAACATAGTTTCTTTTTAAACAGTTCTTCTACATCAAGCTCTATTTATTCCCTGAGTACTTTATCTTACATAACAGGAAGAATAAGGCCAGAATTTTTTTATGACATAGGAGAAGTGACTTTGCTTAACACTACGTTTTAGGGCTTGGGGTTTTTTTCAGCTTAAGCTGACTTAAGGATTTCACTTTCAGATAACTCTGAGAGCCTACACTCTCAGAAGAGTGAGGAACAAGGCAAGTTTACACCTGCTGAGAGCTTCTGGCTACTTTGGGTCAAGACCCATTATGGGACATCTACCTCGGTGCTAATTTGTAAATAATAGCTCACCTTAATGCAGGAACTTTAAAAATTATTTGGTGTTTCATGAAGACAGAAACCCCAGCATTATAGATAAAAGTGACAGTATAGATATTAGAGTTCTTGTATACTCAAAATTCACCTACTTCCATGTTTTTGTTTTGTAAAATATTCCTAAGAACTGTGCTATAATATGTTGCTAATGTTTATTTTTTTTTGTCTCCCCAGGAAGAAGACGACAGTAAGTATTTCTACAGTGATTTTTAAAACTTAAAGGCCTTCTTTGTCTTAGTTCTAAAAAAAAAATTTAAAAAAAACTTTCAGAGTTGTTTCTTTAGAGAAATTTCAAAAAGTCATGTGGTATCTTGACTGGTTGTAGAATGCTTATAAAGTACCCCATGCAGATTTATATATCGAAGCTGCAAAAGAGAGGAAATCAATAGCTAATAGCTTCCTTCAGTCAGCCAGTTACAAGACAGCAGGATTTCTTATTTTGAAACACATTCATTTTAGAGATTTGTGATCTGCACGCAGCAGCAAACAGCCAGGCATGTAAGCCTGATATTGCCCCAGTTTTCAACAAAACATTCAGTCAAACCCTGCTGGTACTTGTCTTCTGTGTAATGTTATTTACTCTAATGAACAGAAGCAGAACTTGTTTCATGTAATAATAGTATTTATAAATTACTTCAGAGTCCTGGTTCCTAAAATGAAGTTGGTAAAGTGATGCCGTAAGAGAAGCAGAACATTTGGCCAAGTGTCTACAAATTATCACTGTCCCTAAGACTCCATACAGAATAGTGCTATTGAAGCTGTGCAGGGTGCAGTTAATCTGCTGATGCCTGAGGACACGGCAGAAAGAGTGTTTTATTTTATGCTGTTGTTTATGATATGGGAGAAACCTCAAAATGGAATGAAGTTCAAAAAGGTAACCTCAAATCCACTATTTAGAAGCAAAGTAACAGAGAACACGTGGTTACATACCACCTTCAGCTCTACTGCAGTTAAGGTATCTGAATTGTGACTTATCCAAAACAGAAGTTAGAAAATGTAAATGTTGCTCAAACCTGTTGCAGTTTATTTTTAATTTTAATACTTAATTTTAAGTTCTCAGTTGACCATAGGAGTTTACAATCTGTAACTAACATATCAAGGACTTTTTACAGAACAGTTTTTACTCCATTATGTTTAGCTAATTAAACAGAAGTACCTCATTTAAGAATGTCCCTTCTCTTCCTCTCCACAGCTGCACCCCAAAGACCAGTGCCACAGCTATCTTTGCCCCCATACAGCTCCAATACATTTCCATCCAAATCTGTCAAGCCTCCACCTAAGCCAGGATCCAACAGTATGCCTGGTGCAGAAAGGTTTGTTCACCCATTATTGTGTCATTCCTTTTGAATCACAATCTTTTTGCAATTTAGCAAATAATAGTATATACGTGGCTACAGGGTTCTCAGGCAAACACAAGGTAACTACTTGAAAGAGTCCATTATTTTTCAGGCTATACCCTTGCCTCAACCACATGCTTATTTGTGTTGTTCCTACTGTCAAGGAGAATCCTCATATAATTGCAGATCTGTATTCAGTGAAGCAGATAGTGTCCATCAGGCAACAAATGAAAAAATGCAAAACTCTCAGCTTTATGTCAAGGAAGTATTTTAGGGCCTACATGGTACAATGCTTCCATTCCCGAGACATCTCACCTGTTGCCTGCAGGATCCAAAAGAATGACAAGCCCTTTTGGGAAGGGATCATCTTCTCCTAGAAAAGTATGCAGGATGTAGGTCAAAAAGGGCCTTCTTTAAAAATATTCTGCATACTCTGGGAGCTTAAGTGCTACAGCTGTGACTACTAATAGCTTCAAAACTAAAAACCCCCACAACCTTAGTTGTCTAGAGTTGAATCTGAAAGAATTTCACCACCCTTCCACTAAATTTTACACTAATGGTTAATAATTCCTATTTAAAATTGTGAACCTTGCTTCAACTATGATTTTTTTTCTAGCTTAAACTTCCAAATATTAGATTGTTATTTCTTCATTTGCAAGATGGAAGAGCCCTTAATTAGATTTGGATTTCTGATGTAGTGTGCAACAGTCTTAGCCTTTGATGAGCTGGGGTGGGCTCCTTCAGTATAAGTCTGAAGTACATTTTCTAATCTCTTTATTTTTTTAATGGCTCTTTGATGAATTCCTCCCATTTACCAGCATCCTCTGGAACTGCTGACACCCCAGTAGAACAAATATTGCAGTAGCAATAGCGAGGTTATATGCAAATATGAACTATTCCTATGATGAACACTTCTGCTTATATTCCAACACCACTGCCAAATTTTGCTATAGCAGAGGCCCCCATTTGGCTGATACTCTCCCATGAATCACAAGTCATGATAAGGTGGTTTTTTTCTGCAAATATAATTAACATATTCATCCCAGAGCTTTTTGTACAGTTCATTTAAGCAGAAGAGAAACATGAACTGTAAAGGAAAATCATGCAGGCAGTTTGTTCCCTATCTGGTGAAAAAAAAAATAAAATTGAAGATTGAGACTCTTCATTTTGAGAAGTTTTGGGTATGGGTTCTGGGATAAGGCCATAAAAAGATATTGTAGATTTTCTAACAAAAAGCATAAGAACGAACACAGGAGGGAAAGTGTAGGCACATGGAAGTGTTATGGTGCTGTGGATATGAGTTCTGTGCCACTGTCAGCTCATAGCTCACAGAATCACAGAATGGTTGAGGTTGGCAGGGACCTCTGGACGTCATCTGGTCCAACCCCACCCTGCTCAAGCAGGATCACCTACAGCAGGCTGCCCAGCACTGTGTCCAGACAGCTTTTGAATATCTCCTAGAACAGAGACTCCACAACCTTTCTCGGCAACCTGCTCCAGTGCTCAGTTGCCCTCACAGTAAAAAAGTGTTTCCTGATGTTCAGAAGGAACCTCCTGTGCCTCCGTTTGTGCCCACTGCCTCTGGGCCTGTCACTGGGCACCACTGAAAAGAGCCTGGCTTTCCCTTCAGGTATTTATATGCATCGGTAAGATCCCTCCTGAGCCTTCTCTTTTCCAGGCTAAACAGTCCCAGCTCCCTCAGCCTTTCCTCATACATGAGATTCTCCAGTCCCTTATCCCATTAGTGGCCCTTTTCTGGACTCTCTCCTGTAGCTCCACACCCATAGTTGCAACTTTAAGGATGAGAAATGGCATTTTCATCAACAATGTTATAGTAGCCACAAGAAAAATTACTCTATAAGTAGAACCCCACAGAAAGAAGCATCTAGCAAGCATTCCTGTGCTTCCTGCTTCAGGGGAATAAAGTAGTCATCCCCTGTGAAAACTCAACAAGCCGAAGTAGGTTTCTGCATTGATCCTGATACAGAAGTCTTGATGGTCCATTACTGATTCCCTCTACCTTATTCCCAGATACTGAGCTTCAAGAAAACTTAGTGGTGGATCTACTTGTATAAAAAGGAAAACAAAAAGATGAAAGAGAAGGCTATCCTTATCCTGCAGAGGTCTTAAGAGGATCTCACATTCTGTAGGACAGGCACGAAGTCCAGATCAGTTCTTCAGAGCACATAAATGTTTTATAGCAATGTTGTATTTATACTGACTACTTTTTTTTTTTTTTAAACAGTGCTAGAAACCTGTCTTCAAGTGGCTCACTACCACCACGCTTACATCTAGGTTTGTATCCTGCATTCCTGCATTTTTTGTACAAAAATGACTGAAAGTTGAAAGGTGGCTTCAGTGCAGTTACTCTTTTTTTTTTTTTTTCTTTATGGATGTTTCTGTTTGAACCGTGAACAGAAAACTATCAAGTTCCTGAAAGGCATCTTGTGTAACTTACTTAATCTGAATCTAAGATGTTTTTTTCCCCATGAAGTTTGGGCTTACTGCCTAGTTAAACTATCGTCAAAACTTCATATAAGCATCTTTTTCAATATAGCTAATACTACTGAGAGCTGAGCAACACTACCTGCAAGTCACTGTGGTATACTAATACTCTTGAAAAAGGGAGAAAACACTTTCCATGTGAAATATGCTGCATATTTATCTCGTCATAACAACTAAAAAGAAAGGAAGCTTAGAAATCAATTGCTCTGCAAATAATTTTTCACATACGGTAACAGCTGCCAATGCCTTAGTGATATTTTTTAGTTTCTCCATGCTAAGAAGGCAAGGAATGCAAGGAGACAACATTACTTCTGTCTAAAGAAACTGCAGATGCTCTCAACTGAGAAATTGTGGTACAGAAGCTAAACAGATGTAACCTCTATTTCAAGTTCATCTGATTTTAAGGAAACCTGAACTGCAAGAGTTCAGTTAAAGTCCCTGTGCAGCACGGATGATTTAATGTGAAGAACCTGATTTCATACAGAGCCCTAAATCTGATTTCAAATCAATTCAAAATGTCTCAGTATCAGAGTGATATAAATCCTTCATGACTTATTAAATCAAGATTGTACACCCTGTATGCAATCCACAGATTAAATTATTTTCCTGGTTTTAACCTGGTTTTAATTTTTTTCTACTTTTATATCTTTGAAGGCAGCAACAGCAGATCTCCTTCAAGAGGCGTAGCTGACATGAGACCTCCATTGCCAATTCCTAGCAGACAGACTGCTCACCAAACGAACATGGAGGACGATGAGGTACAAAACATTACAAGTATTACCCATAACTGCTAAACACAGCAAATTTTCTGATTTCAAGAGAGAACATTTTTCAAAGTTGTTTTTCTAGTTAGTAGTCACTGTCAGGATGTTAGTAGGTACTTTCAGTTTCCTTTTCTGTGTCAAAATTTAGAGCCTTATTTTGTCTTCACCAAGAAAAACAACAGCAAAACCCCAGTAAAACAAAATAAGAAAAATACTTGTTTGCTGGATTATTTGTTTTGCAAAATTGCCTTCAACTAGCATTACATATTCAGTTCTCCTTCCACAAAACCTTGGTGGGTAAAGAATTCATACCCTTTAAGTGCATTTTTGTTTCACATTTCTTTAAATATGACAAGTTTAGAGGAAACCAGTCCTGTTGATAACACTGCTTGGCAACCATACATGGTATGTTCACAGGAAGTCTGCATTATTGTCTTAGATGATAGTTAAAAAATAAAAGTAAAATATACAATTATTTTTTAAAAAAACTCAGAGAAATTAAGGCAACGGATGCTAGTGTCCCAGGCAGACAAAAGAGAAAATGTCACTTAAAATCTATCTCTTACTGAAAATATTTGGAAATATGTTTTCCTAGCTTACCTGCAGACATCTTATAGCTAGGTCTTTAGTATTTTCAAATTTATCCAAGTGAGCAAATAATTTTAAGATCATTTAGTGCTACTTCTATACCAGTATGATCCCTGAAGCTCATACCTTCAGAGATTCTGCACACAAACCCAAACATCCCTCACATTCAAATTTCTCTCTACTTACTTGTATGTTGTTAACATCACAAGCTAATTCATTGACAGCTGACTTTCTCTTTTATCCTCTCTCACAAAAAACATAGGACTCACTAAACGATGAATGGTATGTTGCTTATGTTAGTCGGCCAGAAGCAGAAGCAGCTCTTCGAAAAATAAACAAGGTACTCTTTAAATCATTGGTGATTCTTACCATCTCCTAGCTAGATGTCCTTGCAGTCATATGGGAAGAGTGAAGGTAAATAACATGGTATGGTTATAGCCTCAATATAGATACTTAGAGTGAGGGATTTACCTTGAATATCTTTACCCACATAAAAGTTACACATGTAGTCTAAACCAGCCATGAAGGCTGTTGTTTTGCATAGTCCAAGAGAATAAATTATGTGTCTCCAGAATGCAGTTCCCCCTCGCCTCTCTTAGGAGGAGAGACTTGTTCTCTGGAAATAGTTCTCTGTCACCAGTGAGCAACTTGTTGTAAATTCCAAGTTTTAGATAGCTTGAATTAGATGAGATGGAACCCCACAATTTTCTAGGCCATATTTACCAGCAAAAAGAAGTACAGATTCAAACAGATGAAACCCAGGCTTAACTGTGCGTGTGGAGGTGAACTAACTTGGATCCCATCACTGTGGGAAATCTGTTTATTCTGTGGTGCCTCACAGCACATGCAGTGAGCTGAAGATGACAAGTACAGCATTTCAATGACTTGTACTAAGGTCCAGCTTATGAGATTACAATTCAATGCCTTTAAGAAAGGGTGTTTCAATGGAATACTTGTTAAAATACATCTGAAATGACAAAAAGCACACAGAGAGTGAGACAGTATCACTGCCTTTACCAAAATTACAAAGACACTACCATTATTTTAGGCTGCCTGTAAATAAAACTCGCATACGAACTTTGACTGGCACTTACCAGAAATGAACTGCTCTTCTGGTTAAAATGACATGAGGTTTGGCCTTTGGTATTTTACTTCCTCCTTTAACAGAATCTCTCCCTCATAGAACACCATTCCTCCCTTCCCTAAAAATCTACATTTGTATCAGGCAGGAAAGTTTTAAGTAGCACATTGAAAAATAAAATATTTGAGAAATTACCTGAACTCTTTAATAGTGCCGTTTCTCTTACTAGGAGGAAAGAGATGTCAGAAAGAACAAACACTTAAAAGCATGAGTTCTTTAGTTAAGCTTGTTATACTGATCAAACCCCAAAGTGATGTTTATTTGTCATCTTTCATTTTTTCATCTTTCAGGATGGAACATTCTTGGTAAGAGACAGCTCAAGAAAAACTGCTACTCATCCATATGTACTGATGGTGCTGTACAGAGACAAAGTATACAACATCCAGATTCGTTACCAGGAGCAAAATCACATATATTTGTTAGGAACTGGCTTAAAAGGAAAAGAGGTACTATGTGTTTTTCACACTATTTCCCTTCGTCTTAAGGTATCACCTGTCTAAATCCTAAGTGTCAGGCTACTGAACCTGTTACTCTAGTGGAATTCTGCTTATTGTCTTAGAGTTATTCCTGATAGAATAGGTAACTGCTGGAAGTAAAATCAGATTCCCCTGATTGCACTCAGGGAATGAAGGGATAACCTTAGAATGCAGCTTTTAGAAATCCATATACCTGGTTAGGGAATGTTTGTTTACCACTAAGATACCAGATAAGGGAATATACACTTGAGAGCAAATCCAAAGCTGCCAAATTCATTATTCCACTCTACTCAGCGCTTGTCAGGCCACACCTGGGGTACTGTGTACAGTTCTGGTCCCCGTGATACAAAAAAGACATGGACAGGCTGGAAGGGGTCCAGAGAAGGGCCACCAAGAAGATCAAAGGACTGGGAAGCTGCCATATGAGGATAGGCTGGGAGAGCTGGGTTTGTTCAGCCTTGAGAAAAGGAGGCTCAGAGGGGATCTCATCCCCATGTACCAGTACTTAAGGGGCAGCTACAAAGAAGATGGAGACTCCCTTTTTACACAGAGTCACACGGAGAGGACAAGGGGGAATGGACACAAGTTGCTCTTGGGGAGATTCCGATTGGACACCAGAGGGAAATTTTTCACACTGAGGACAGTCACCATTGGAATAATCTCCCCAGGGAAGTGGTTGACTCGGCCACATTGGACACCTTCAAGAGTCGTCTGGACAGGGTGCTGGGCCATCTTGTTTAGACTCTGCTCTTCCTAGAAAGGTTGGACTAGATGATCCCTGAGGTCCCTTCCAACCTGGGATTCTGTGATCCTGTGAACTTTACTGCTTTGCTCCCAGACTGTTGGTTTACCTATGTCCAGCAGTACTGCATCGGATTTACTGTCACCAGACAGCCTGGTCAGCACATGCACTGCAGTTTTGATTGAGTCAGAACTCTCTGAATTTATCAGTCACCTTTTTTGAACTTTCATGTGCAATCATCATGTCAAGCAGAACGCCAACTTCATATATTGAACAGGCCAAGACTGCATAAATTAATTCCACAACACTGCTGTAGGTCGTACACACACTAGATTAGAAGTTATTGAGCTACAGATCAAGGCAGGAATTAAAACAGCTTATCTGATAGTATTTATTGGACCTTATAAGACTGCTAAATATTTAGAGTTAAAAAAAACCCAAGCCTTTTGGTGTTACTAACTACTAATAATTCTGACATTTTTACCATAACCTTCTCACTTTTTCTACCCCACAGGATTTTTCTTCTGTAGCAGATATCATCGATTACTTTCAAAGAACACCTCTTCTTCTGATTGATGGAAAAGACAGAGGTTCAAGAAACCAGTGCATGTTAAAATATGCTGCAGGACATATTTAAGTAAGACCTTAAGGAAGATCACGTATAGCATCAAAGCCTACTGAAGTTTGTAAACTTCAGGATATTTCCTTTTTCAGCAGACTAAAATCATGAAGTCATTAAAAATCCTTTTAATTTTAAGGAAAAAGGACAATGTTATTTTTAAATTATGCCTTAAATGCAGTACTCTATAAATCTGCTTTTCCTACAATGTGTTTATTACTGTCCACTAATCATACAGTACATGAGAATTTTTTTCTTCCAACATATGTATATCTTCTTGAAATGATTTCCATGCCAAATTAGAGTACCCATGAAATAAATACCAATACAAGTCTCTGCTTTCATAGGAGAGAAAAAAAAGAGTAAGCTATTTTTCAGATCAGAACTGCAGCAGCAATTATGTTATTTACAGTCAAACAGAGTAGACCCAAACCTTGTCAAGGCTGACAAGTAGACAAAAGACAATAAAAGCCCTTTTTTTTCCCCCACAGTACACTTCCCAATAAATCTAACTTTGGCCACTTTTATGAAAAGACTCTGACCTGGATCCTAAAGACACCTAGGTTTCTGCAACACCAAAAAAAAACCCCAACCCTGGATATGCAGCTGCCTGTCCACATCTGTCTAATTCAGCTATGAAACTGTCTTTGTTCACAGTTTTTTAGAAAAATAAAAAATCTACAGGTATCCTATTCTCTCTGCCATACCACTGACAATTCATTGATGACATGTCTTAGCCCACAACTGGGAATTATGTATCTCCTAGGATCCTCTAACCTCACTCAGAAACAAGCTTTTCTCCCTTCACACAAAACTCTCTTCAGCTGTGTCTTTCTGACTCTAAATTAAGCAACTAACTTTTTTATAGGAGACAAGTCAACGAGATTATCATCATGTGGTTCTTAATTGGCAGAACACGCCCAAATCTCTTAGAAAGCAGACAGACACAATCAGGCTAAACATAGTTCCTCTTATACAACTGCTCTCTGTTTTTACTGTATTTTTCCACGAAAAACAGTAATGTTCTCAGTTCTAAAATATAAGTTGCAACTGAGGACCACTGAAGCACACTATATCGAGAGTTTTTTCTTCTCCTTCATTAAGTGGGATTTATCCAAGTCTTTGCCTTGGTTTTCTAGTAACCTTTGTTTTCTGACAAGACCTTGGTTTGATAATGATTTTAGACTGTCACACTTTCTTTCCTTTAAAGCCATTTGTGTGTATATCACTTAAAACATCTGAACCAAAATTCAAGGCAGAAAAATATCTTCTGTGTTATCTTCATGTAACAGCTTCTCTGATAAGATAATCAGATTTCACAAACAATTTTATCTCAAGTATATATGTTTTGTAAATGTTATCTTCCTTTCTAATACATTTAGTGAAGGGCTTGAATTCAAAGATAGCAAATTTAATTTCCATGCAACTATGAGTCAAAAGACAAAGGATTAAAAAGTTAAAAATTATTCAGCCGAGAAAATCTGTTTCTAGTCCAATATTTTAGGAAGGCTCACTACTAATCTTGTGACAGAAAAGTCAGTTATAAGGTATGTTTTTCAAAAAATGCTAAAATTAAGAACAACATCTGCCCTGTTACCACTGCCATGTTATATGAGCTGGAGGTTGTAATTCTAGTCCATTGTAATGCCTTGAAAATTGTGATAACCTAGAAATGCCTCCTATGGAATTGTGTTTTATTTGTTTTAAATCATCTCATTAGTGAAAGAGAAATACAATGTAAACCAGCATAACAAATTATAACACTAATTATTTTTTTCAGCAGAGAGGGTCTTGATTATTCAGATAAACATATTTTCCATATCAATACAAACACACACCAACATTAAAACATATCCACTATTAAAGTATGATTGAATGTTAATTGTTATGAACTACACAAAAATACTGGCTACTCAAATTTTGGGCCAAGAAGATTTCAGGATAGAGTATTTAGACCACTAACTCTTTCTTTCTTTTGAGCTAGGTGCATTAGAAAGTCACTACAGAAACTAGAATGAAAGTACTTTCGGTTTTCCAGAGGTAATCTGCTGTTTGGCCCCCTTCCTCAGCAACATTTTTAGAATAAGGAAGGCAGATCAAGAGACAATTTGCAGTTCCTCCTTTACTGACTATTTCTTATCCCATTTTCCAGAGCACAACTGAGATAAGAGAGCAATGACTTGAAGTAATTTAAAATCTTGTGTCACTGTTCCAATATGTCTTTGTTTAAAGAGAGACAACCACGCTGGAAAAGCTTCATGCCCAGTTTCTTAACCTTTCTAGTTAATGAGATCAGTCTTTCCAGCCCTAGTGGGATTAATTTGGGAAATTTGGGTTGAAAAAAATCTCTCAAAATCAATAACCTACTTAAAGCATTTTTCCACTTCACATTTTCAGTTTAAAATAAAAATAGGCTAACTGCAGGAAATCGTACTATTACTTCACAGTTCAAACTGAAGCACTATTAATAGAAGATGATGCATGAAAATGGATGCTGTTACTTAATCTGTCAAACTCCAAGTTTTTTCTTCAGCTTCTCTTAAATCTTTCGCCTTCACAGGATGGTTGAAATTCAAAACAAGGTCACAAAGGAGTAGGTGGCTTTCCACTGAAAGACAAAGTGCAAAGGATCATCATGGTATTTATTGAATGGTAGATGCTGCGGGAATGGCGATTTATATACAGCACTCGTTGAAGGATTCATCTATCAACTCTTTCAAAAATTTGAAGGACTGCCTTGTTTTGTTTACTTCAAGAAGGTTAAATAAAGTTTGATATTAGCACACTGGTAATATTTCTATTAGGAAACTATTACTGTCCTGCAAAGGAATGACTTTGACTACCTAACAGATTTTTCCCATGGTTAGCTAACATGATTCCATTTCTATGTAACTACTGTTTCATTAATTTGTCAAAACAAAAGAGCAACTGAATTGTTTGATTAGATGAAAAAACAGTTGTATGACATGGAAAACACAAGCCATTCACAACTGCACACTTTTTAAGGTAATGCCTTAAACAGCTTCCGGTTTAGCTGGATGATAAACTCAGAATTACCATTTAGTTTCTTCAGTTCATTGGACATTTTGTGAATATTTTTAATTGCAGCTTCAAGGTTAAACTGCTCAGCAGCAGCAGCATTTTTGAATGACTGTAAGAAATAGAAACAAAACATAACTGCCAGTGTATGTATGATCCATAAACTCATCATAACTTTTATTAATTTTATGGATTGAATTACTTCATGAACTTTATTAAGTTTATGAAACACAAACTAATAATAACCTTTATGAATTTTTATTTGGTTTTCTAAAATAATATTTTAACTAAACTGTCCCCCCCTTTTATAATTATCTACTTATTATGGCAAATTGCAACTACTGAAGGCAACTACTAAACACTCAGGCTTTATTTTTGTATCTGTTCCTCTGTTTCTATTTTTTTTTAGCAAACAACTGCAATGAAATTAAACATACGTAAAATTTCATCTCCTCACCAGCATTTTTAAAATTTTTGTTTTCGACCTCAGAATCTCAATGAAAATTAATCGTCAGGTAATATTTAGTCAACCACAAGATGGAGCTATTGTGAGGTTAACATGCATAACAGAACTTACTGTCACTATTAGCACTGAATGTTAATGAATCTGCTAACACCTGCCTGGGAACATTTGTGTCTGTATAGGCAATTATTTTATAATCAACATCTTCTTGCTTATTTTGGAGATCATCTTCCCTCCCTTTAACATTGTATTTAAAAAAAACAATCAAAATCTGGAGACAATTAAGACTAGAAACCATCTGAAATTAAGTATAATTTGAATTTTTAAATTTATACTACACTCTTTTTTAGAATTTATCTTTTTAGGACAAATATTAAAGAAACTTGCACATATTTTTTTGGCCTAGTTATCAGCTCTCTATCATTCAGAAAGTCTAAAAATAAAGCCTGAATAAACTCTGGGCGATTCATAAATAATGCTCACTTTGCAGAACACCTCAACACATTGAGAGTTATGACAAAAAAACCTAAACATACATTTAGCATAGATTCTTTGTCCGAGTCTCTCTTCCCTTCAGACAGTGGCTTTGCATTGAGGTCATCAGCCAGGGCCAAAGATCCTAGAAGGAGAAACCCAAAATTATTATGGAGTAATATATGTATGTATATATCTCATATCAAATATGTAATAACATTTGATAAATATAATGATTAGACCTTGTTTTCATTAGTGTTATTTGAAAGTAGAATCTAAGGGGTTGAATAGCTTTATTTCTTCTTGAGGAAATTTTTTTGTTGTTTAAATCTTGGGTTTTATGTATTTTGCTTTATTTAGAGACAGTGTTTCAGAAATTTTTTAGCACTTAAATGTGGAACAACTAACAGTGGATTAGCATATTTATAATAGTGATGAAGAATTCCCCAAATAATTTTTTTTATTATTTTTTAATAGAAAACTTTATAAAAGAGCTAAAAAGGCAATGCAATTGCTTTCTATCATCAATTTATGAAAGGAGAATCTAAAGCACACACATAAAAAAAGTGTTGAATGTCTGCTGGTCAGTAACAGAGCTGAGATTAAATACCAGATCCCTGGGCTCTTTCATCCCCCATTCTCTCTCCTTTCTTTCCTTACACGTTAGGACACCCTCAGGTAAGTGTATGACATCCCTGGAAAGCTGTTTCAACACTGAAAACAGGAAAAAAAAAGGGGATGGTTATTTTACCCTGGTTTTGTGTGTGTTCAGAAAGGGTGTTATTCAAAGTACCCTGCTCTTAGGTAAAAGGGCAGAAGAAAGAGCTCCTCCCCCGAACTCGCCTGAATGAGCACAAAGCCCTCAGTGGGGCTGGCGGGTGGGAGCAGTGTCCTGATCATCATGAAGCACCTCCCCAGGAGGGCACCAGCTCTGGTGCCCATGTGGACCACCCTGAAGCCTGTGACGAGGGAGCCCCATGGGGCTTGAGGATTACCCCGTTACCAGCGGCTGTCCCCAATGAGCAGTAGTGCAGGAGGGGAGCCTCAAGGGAAGCCTGAAATGCAGTGATGGCAGCTACCACACAGGCTGGTCAGACTATGGTGACAGCGCTCTCCTGTTCTTGGGGGTGCTTTGTGGCTTGCGGAGAGTCAAAACCATCAGCACCCAACCCCTACTGGCATGTGGGCGTATAAAGCCTCACACCTCCCGGGATACTGGTGCCCAAGGCCCTACTTGCAGTTGTAGCCTGCAGGGATGGTCCATCCGCTCTTGAAGGCCAGGCTCCTGGTTGCCCCCGTTCCCCAGCATGCACAGCCGGTGCAAACAGAAAACTCGCAGGACACCAGATACCACAGGGTGATTTTGCTCCTCCTCCCCTGCTGCCACAAAGGCAAGCAGGGCTGTGCCTGAGGAAACCGCAGCCTGGCTGACCTCCAGTGCCTCAGTCTGCAGGGAGGCAGCAACACAGCCCTTTGCATCAGAGGTGAAAACCACCAGCAGGCAGCGGAAAGAGCTGGTCACTCCAGTTCAGCACTGGGAGGCTCCAATCCCCAGAGCGCTGCAAACAGCTCCCGTGGCCTGGGGCAGGCAGCAGCCCACACAGGCAGAGGGAAGGCAATGCCCCCATGCACAGGCAGCCCTGCTGCTTCGCCGCCTTCTGCTTTGCTCAGCAGGGAAAGCCCCATGCTGCATCCCTCTTCCAGCACATGAAATGTCAGTAGTTGCAAGAGCCCTGTAGGAGTTAAGACTTTAGGAGTGGGAGGTAAAAAGTAACCACAAATGGTGCAAGAGCTGAAGAAGAAATAGAGAAGAGACTGAGGTGTCAACGGGGGAGAGATGAATGTCGATTTCCCTTCATCCTTTGAGGACCTGCCTGTGGAACGCTTATTGCATGTTGCAGCAACTAATTGATAAGCAATCAGTTCCTTTTTGTCATCGATTTAAATTCACATGGAGTAAGAGTAATATACCTAAGTACAACAATGATCACTGCCCTTAGATGCACATATCTGACTTGAGTTGGAATCAACATAAACTGCTAAATAGTGACCTGCAGTTGGGAACTGTCCACTTCTTCCCCACTGTGTGCCCCGTAGTACTTGAAGCCAATGACACCAAGCAAGGGAATGGCTGTCAGCACTTTAATTTAATGCAACCACTTCTCCTGCGCTCATTGTTCCTCTGTATTTTGAACTTGCTGTTTGGCACCAGTGGAGGAGGGTTACCAGTACCTCAGAGGAGAGTGGAATTACTCCGCTGGGCAGTAGGGGACAGATGGACAGAGAAGTCAGCTGCCTGCCATTTACTTACTCTTCCATTCTCTGTCTTTTTCAGGGGTGTGCTTTCACAAAACTTCTTTAAAATAAAGCGTTCTAAATGTTTTGTGACTGCAGGTGAAGCTAAATTGCAACTCAGCATAGCATTTTCTGTTAAGGCACAATTAAACCATGATTCAAAGAGAAAACATGATATGTTGCTTAGATTGTGGGGCTTTCTGAAAATGAGAAATGCAGAGCAGGAAACACTTTACACACACACTAATTCCTGTACTATAGTCTTTCGGTTTAAAAGGTCTTGCAAGGACCCCAGTGCAAACAAGCTAGCTGAGCCCTTTCTGTATGCCTCTAAGGAGAAAGTCCTCTGTGGTTGGCAGCGGCTGGTGATTTTGCTGGCAGAATACCGGTGTATAGGTGTGTACAAAGAAAATATACAACAAGGTGTTTTTATATATCTCCTATATATAAAAGAGTATATAAAATTGTATATAAAATATATGTATAAAAAAGTAAAACAGTAGCCTAGCAAGTTCCTGAGAACATTTATGTTACTATAACCAGAAGATATTTTCTTGAATAAACTCTAAAGGAGAATGCTTAAATGGCTGCCAGGAACGAGGTTAGCAGAGGAAGCTATAATGAAGATAAACAGGCACTTGCTTTACTGTATAGATTGCTAGGAAAAACAGGTGGTGTGTCCTAGTATGGTAGTAAAGGAAGGCAAAGATATAGCTGACCTCAAGAGAAGAGAATAACCAAGTAATTGGGAGTTTTTCAAGACATGGGAGACAGTTCCACATTGACCTCTGTTCAAATATTTTATTTGAGTTTACTTTCTACATTTGCTTTTCTTTTCCACATCCTATAATAATGTCTCACATTGTACCTCAATTCTTCTGTGAACTAACTGTAGAAGAAAAAATAGAATATTGTAACCACCAGAAAATTACATGCGAAATATGTACAATAAACTGAGTTGCCAGAACTAACTGGATAAACCAAGTAGAGTGGTTCTTAAAGGCAAGGCCTTTATAAAAATAATTTTCAATAATATGAGATATTAACAAGCAAGATGACCAAGAGTGCAGGAGGTTGATTGTGCAAGGCATTTTCTTTTAAGCAGGAAAAAAAAGAGAATAAGAGATATTTAATTTCTACAGTCAAATTTACTTGGAACTGAAATACCTTCTGGATTTCTTTATAAGGTAATATGTCAAAATGAAAAATTGAAATTAATAATTTAAATTATTAAGTTACACCCCTATGTGAGGAGCGTTCTCTTAAGTGTTGCTAAGAATTTTGCATCAACATGTCAGTTTACGAGCTGAAGTTTCAGCTTTACTGAAATAAACCTCCAGGTTTATGTGCAGATACATGCAGTTGAAGTTGATTGTAACTCTGATCTTGGGCTGGTCTGGCTGTGGCTACTTTAAGACATGCCTCCCTGGAGTCTTTCTGAGAACACACTCAGTTATGGAAGGTGAATCTCAGGTAAAGACAGAATTACTACCAAACCAATTCTCTAAGGAGAGAAGAAGATCAGGAAGACTAGAAATATATTTCAGGTCATGAATTTAGGATTATGATGTGAATCAGCAAGCACTGCAGGCAACTAAACCAGTGCAGATCACTTTACAGAACTGCCTGCCTCACCTCTGCAGCAAAATTACTCTGAATATAATTTCAGTCAAAAATAAAGCAATTAAATATACAACCACTGAACAGGAGGCTATCAAAATACAGGATATCCAAATTTATTTTTCTGTATAATCAGACAAGAAGTAAAAAGAGAGAGACCGTGATCTCATGTTGTACCTCACAGTTATAAAAATATTTTAAAGAAATTATTCTAATGGGAGGTAGAAAAAAATGTACTCACTTCAAAGACAAACAGTATTTTAGTGAGTGACTTAATAAACATTAATAGAGTCTGTCTTTTAAGGAAAACATATTTACAAACACTGCAATACATAGGGGATGATATCAGGAAATAAACTTTTACTGTTTATTAACTATTTGCTGTTACTTTAAAAGCTTTAGCTTTCATAAAATTTTCCTAGTGGATCTAATAGGAGAGTTTCAATAGGAAAGTTTCAATGAATGTTATGAAACTTTCACATCAAAAGCTCTAACAAAAGAGGAACTGCTTTTTTACCATTGCCTGAGTATAAAAAAAATTATTAATCCAGATTGTGAGGAAAGTCAAATAGAAATCAAAGCAACACAGACACACAAAATCACGCAACCCCAGGATATGAGGGTTATTTCTGATGAAATAATGTATTTCACAAGCTTTAGAGCATGTGTAAGATTTTCACTGATGAAAACTGGTAAATACTGAGGGCAATAAAAAGCCTGACCGGATCATGGTAGAAAACAGTAAAGCAAAAGCCAGACTTTGTCTTGAAAAGTTTACAATCCAATTAGCTGAGGCAACGAGTGACAGGTAGAATAGATTGCTAAGTGAACTGACTCGCCTTAACACCTGCTCATGAACAAGGAGGATTAAACCCAGAGTTAAAATATATATTTGTGACATAGTATATTGGGTTGTGAAACTCCTTTGCTTGAGGAGTTTTCAGCCAGAAAACTTCAAGAAATTATATAATACATAATACACTTTTCTGAGAATATTTTAATAATATTTGATTAAGAAAACATTAAAAACACTAGTTTCCACCTACAGAATGAAAACCATTACAGCATTTCACAGCAGCAATGTAATTAAGTCTGTGTTGCTCTAAGAAACTGACTATATTAAATGCATATATTTTATAAAAACCAAACAACAGTTCAGACCATGTAAAATCCTGCACTTAGTAAGTGCTTGTCTGCATACTTAAGTTTTCTGATTGCTGTATGCATAGCATTATCAGACTTAGAGGCACATATCATTGCCTTACACTTTAGATACCAATTTTCATTTAAGGAGACCCTGAACAGCAGAAGATTATAGAAGAAAATAGCTGAGGATCTCCTTTAATTCTTTCACTACACTGGGCAAAGAACTAAGAAAATGCACAGTGGCATCTGAGTGGAGGATGGACATCACTATATAGAACCCTGTTTCCTTCTGTTGTTAGACCAGTAAATATATTTCTGGTCAGTGCTATGTTTTTCAAGGTTGCAGCACATCAGGTTTTAACATCCCAGATGTTCTTGTCTTCTGTTTGTTTGCATGGGCAGTTTAAAATCTAACATTAAATCTTACAAGGTGCTTCCCATTGCTCTGAAAATTTTTTCTGAAAAATATTTTAAACAATAAACAGCAGAAGCTTATGCTTTGTAGATACTCTGGAAGGTCTCCACTTGGTGTGCTGGAAGATTTTTTTATGTGATAATAGGTTTTACACTCTAGCTTTTAAGTAGTTCTTAAATGTAGGATTTAAGATAATTATATGGGATGCTAAAGGTGTGAATAATCAATGATTGAAGGCAAGTGGTTGTACAATGCTAATACAGATAGAATCGTCTGTTGAAACTGCCTAGTTGGTGTGAATAAATTTTATGTAAAAATAAAGGCATATTTCCTGCAGCTTTTTCCTATATAATGTTTACAGTTTTTTAATAAAGTCAGGTGATTAGGTGGTGAATTTTTTAAGAGATAAACAGTAAATATCAATCAGGTTCTGGTGGGATAGTTTGGGGAATTAACCATAAATGTTATCCTTAATGGAACTTTGGGGGATTCACAAACATTTTTGCTTTCTTCATGATCCATATGTCATGGAAAGGGAGAATTACTCATGAAAGCAGAAGTCCTGCTTGGCATGCATAGTCTTAGCCAATGGAATTTGGAAGCACAGCTAGTCTTGTAGGGCTGTTTAAAGTGAAATTCAGATACATCCAGGAGTTGGGTGGAAGATTTTCAAGAAGCATTCGGGAACTCCTCATGCTTTTTGGATTTCACAATAAAAGTGATTTCTGATGTTACCATATATTTTTCCAATTCATAATAAAACCGTTGAAATGAAATAGGGCTTCATAGCAACTGTGAACCTTCATTCATTAGCATGCAGCTACCTAGACCTGTAGAACTATATCAGATTCTAGTCCTTATATACATTTGCATATACTTCTCTACATCCTTTCATGTACCACATGCCTTTCAGTAAGATTTTTCTCATCCTCACAGGGAAAGTAATTTTATAAAGCAAGGAATTGTGAAATTGCCTCCAGATCCTAAGAAACCAGTGATTCCAGATTGCCTTCTGGAAAATGCTGAGCCTTTTTCATTGAGATGGCATTGTTTAATAACTCAGATTTTACAGATATCTTACCACAGAGCTGTTTCATCTTCCTACATTCTCATACCAGTAACAGCATACTGCCTGAAATACTGTAGAGAGTATGCTGATATCACTAAATCAGGTTTATCATTTGCTACACTGCAAATTATCCCTTCTTCACTTAAATTAATTTAATACTATAAACTGTAATGGTTAGAAACACAATGTAGATATTACAGCTTCTTCTATTAGCTGTTTCTATTGTAATTATCTACATTATTTTTCATTTGCCAACTTCCATACATTACTACATGAAATAGCCTGTAAGCATTAGAGGTATAGAAATGAGAATTAAGAAGAACAAAATAATAACAATCTGCTCAGGGAAATTCTATTATTATTTTAAAATTACAGGATTGATTACTTTTGTTGCTTTATCAGATTTCTTTTTTATTAACTCATGAAATGGCCAGTAGGAGGCACAACAAAAGATCCTGAACTGATTCCTGTCTCAGCTGTTTCCCTGTAACTAAAGTTTTTCATAAATTGGCTGTCTGGAATAAAAAAACCACAACAGACATAATTTTTTTCAATGATGTGCATGCTGTAAAAATACAACTGTGCCACAAATTCCACACAATGCGTTCTCAGTAAGTATTACAATCTCTGAAAATTGGAATGGTAGAACTACAGAGCAACAAAAGGGAGGCCACCAGAGGCCCTCCTTCCCACAATTAAAACACATCAGGCAAAAGTAAATTGAAAGCAGCAATATGCTTGGCTGAAAAGGTTGGTGATTTAGTCCAAATGTGAACATGACAAGTATGTAATAGATGTCTGATAATTAATGCCACTGCCTTAATACACATTGTATTAGCTTCCCACTCAGTGATATTGTAATCCTAGGGGGAAGGGATGTAGCAAAAGGAAGGAAGACACTTGCCGAAGCTACTCATACTAGGCTCTCTCTATGCTGTCAGAGTGATTATCCCTCACAGTGCCATCCACAGTAGGTAATTCAGGCTTATTCAAATAACCCCAAAGAAAACCTTTTCCTTTCTGTTGACTACAGTGGCAGTTGAGAGAACTGGATCTCCCCTTACTGAAGTTAGCTTTTGATGAATACAGGTCTTTTGTCACACACAAATGTGCTTTGCTGTATTTTGTCTGTGTTTACACTGTAAAAAAATAATCTTTCATCCAGGTTGTTTTCTTTATTGAACTCAGGAAACAGCATCAAGTTTAGAGGACTGCTGACTAACACGCTGTGAATCGCTAGTCTTTGATTACAGCTTTTGCCTTTATCTTGTGGAAAATCTCATATTTACATACCCCAGTTGTGTCTGTGTCTGCACAAAAATCATCATGTGTTTACTTGGATGAGCTGCCATATCATACATGCAGACATGGACAAAGTTGCATTATCTTCTGAAACAAATAAGTAAACGGAAATAGTAGCATTTTGTTCAGATTCTTTTATCAGAAGAGAGAATGTGTGAAATTAGTTATTTTAACTGGAGTTTAACAGTCTTTCAAATATGAACAAGACTGCTCTGAAATAACTATGACACAAGTTAACAAGTTATTAGCTGTGATCATTTTGTGGCAACTACTTAGCATCAAAGACTAAGATCTCATCTCCCCACATTTGCATGTCCTGGCTTGAATTTCTCACAGTATGACAAAGGCCACATTTTGTTAAGTTAGGACAGGTACAAATGCAAATGTTAGCATGAAAACTAATATCCAAAACAGAGCATAAAAATAGAACTTATTAACAGAAATAAAAGTCAATATTTATGTTAAAAATACTTTCAGTGAGAGAGAGAGGAACTGGATATGTGACAAGTGGAGAAGGATACGTAACATACCTGTACAAAGGCAGTAGATACAACTCTCATCACTTTTCTGACCCAGTATCTGAAACTCTGTAAGCTGAATCACATGCTAGGGGTGCTGTACCTGCATGTACATGACTTGGCAGAGGAGGGAGTGTGGAAGAGAAGTAACAACAATGGCCTCTGTCCCTCTCATGCATTTGGCACCTGGTATCATTAAGCAAGAGAGAGACTGTGCTGCTGCATGATTAATGTTACTGAGTTCCAGGTGCTGACTGAACAAACTTCACACATAGTGTACGAGGCCTGGCAGGTCTAGATGGGAGCAAAGATGAAAAACTTAGTTTTGCCTGAGCAATGAAGTACGTCATATTATTGTTTCATTTTACAAGGATGTCAACATGAAAAACAGTTGAAATAAGACACAGAAGAGAACTTTAAAAGTCTAATCAAGCTTCAACTCCGTACAAAGGATAAATGGACTCATTAACATCTCAGAAGTCTGTCCAGCTCACAGACCAACTAAGTTTTGATAATATCATCCTCCCAGTATTATTTCATACTCCACTGATGAGCTTTAATAGACAGATAGTGTTTAACAAATGCTTCTACATGTCAAAGTTAAGGTTTCTCTTGAGGTTCCTCACATATCTCTTTGTAATGTTATTGATCATGTTTCCAAAAATGGGAAGTTAGGTCCTTCTCCCCATTGCTTCATCACAGTTGGTTTATATCTAAGAAAGTCAATAACTACTAACACTAAAATTATGCTTCTTTTCAGGGTCTGTCCTGTTCAGAATAATTTTACATTTTTTCTCTAATAAAAACAATTTAAAATGTACCATCAAACTACATAAGGGAAAGAAAAAAGAACTCAAAACCCCTCAAAAAGACAAAAATGAGAATTTAGAAGACCACTCCAGGAACCAGCCTGAGAACTGATAGTTTCTCCTGTAAACTCTGAATGGGTGAAATCTCTTATGACATGACTAGATTTCTTTGGAACCACAGAGAAATTATTTTATGACAAATCAGGCACATTTAAATGCAGCAAAATGTCTATGGTTATACATAATACCCATTCCTGTACATTCTGATATATTAGCACTGACATTTAACCACAGAAATGTTTCACAATCATTTTTTATTATGCTCATTTCTCAAGAAGTTTGGAAGCTAGATAAATCATAAACAGGATCCATGTAATTTGGTTGCCAGACTGATGGATGCTACAGACACATGCTCAAATAGAATCACAGCACAAAGAAATGGTAGGTGCTTCCAGTTCCCACAAATAATGCAGGAGCTACCTTTAGCTATAAGTAAAGGAAGTCCATCCTAACATTTGCAAACTGAACAAGAAATAACACCATATCAAAATTTAATGAAGTGTAATGTGGAATAAGGTGGTCAAGAGTTATTAATAGCGGACAAGATACTTGTCCTATGAATCCAGGCATCCTTTCAAAGCCCTCATCTGTTTCTTTCCCTGCACATGATGGACCTGTGTATCATTCCAGGAGGGCAAGAAACAGATTCCAGTCATCATTGGGTACAAATTATGGCATGTTAGCCATACCAACTGCCTCTTTGTTTTCTGTAACTATTTCAGCTGTGTGGTGACTCCGGTAAACACACAAAAAATATTTTCTGCTGGAGTCTACTGGAGTCACCCTGCAGCTGTTATCAATAAAAATATCAATAAAAGCTTTTTCTTGGGTTTCAAAAAATCCAGAACTAATTAATGCCTACACACTGTACCCTCTACCCTCATCACAGATACTCTAAAATCAAGAATGTCTAGATCCTCTGCAGAATTGCATATTATCTGAATGCTTGCAATCAAAATACCCTATTCCAGACCAGGCAGATGCTTTAGTCACCCCTCAGCAGGAGACAAGTCCATTTCCTGAACCTTCATAAAGTTACACTCTGAGGTTTTCTCCCTTGATATTTCAGGTATACGTCTGGAAGTGTGTCATAATATTAAAATAAAAGGGTGTTCTATGTGCTATATGTATATTATATTCAGACAAGACTTGCTTCCTGAAATTAGCTAACTCAGTTACAACCATCAACAGTAGCAGCAATGTCTCCCAACTACACGCTTGCATAAGGTTAGTCATTCAGCCTTGGAGAGAGTATATCACAAAATAAAGGGTGTGTTGCTAGAGTTGTATACCCCCAAATATTTCCAGATCCATGCACTCTTATATGCCTGCAAAGACTGAAATTACATGTCCAAAGCCACCCCCTTTTCTGCTTGGCTGTCACTGAAGATGCAGGAAGTAACTTGCAGCAAAGAATTTTTGGTTCAGCCAGAAACAACTTGTTTACAAAAACCTGGATTAGGCTCTGTATGCACCAAGAAAATAAAAATGCCGATTGGAAATGGATCTTTAGATGCCAGTTTGACAGTATGTTATTTTTGTTCCTTTCTTCCCCAAGCACTTGAGGAACTTAATATAAAATAGTTTAACTTTTGAGAGTTCATAGACATTCGCACATAACATTACTGGACAGGTATTACACCAATTTCCTAATCCATTCACATTTTTCCTCTGCACAGTCTGCAGAAGGTATGAAAATAAAGTGGGATTATTTCTTTATGCCTATAATATTGCTTAATACCTCTTTTGACATCTCTGGGACATGTAAACCACTATTAGTTTCCTTCTAAAGTTAAATGAGAACTACTGAAATTAAGTAAAACAGCAATGGTAATATTCTGACATTCATTGCCAGTTTATGTATAATATTGCAGGTTTTTTGATGTGGACAATTATAAGGCCTAACTCTAAATAAATAAGTAACCTACGAAATTAAAAACTTCTTTATCTGTGTAAATATTTACTTTTCCTGAGCAAACTCATCTCAATATTTTATTCACACAATCCCTCTTTAATTTTAATGTTAATTAGTATCGCAAGACATTTTCTTGTGAATTTACACTCTTGCAATGGAGATTATAAAAAAAAATGAGCAGGTGAAAAATAAATTGTTCACTGCTGGTCAGGCTCCCTATTTGTGGTCGTAATGAATCCATAGGTTTTCATTACAGAACTGCAGAGGTTACTGTGCCTCTGCTTAGATTTTCTAGCTCCCTGACAGTGTCATCATGCCTTTTAACACATTTTACGTTTTGTGTCTAGTCTCATTTTAGGTTTCCCAAGCAATTCTTTCATGAGTATATTTTACAATGTACTCCATTCTGCATGCTCTACATCCTGCATCTACAAAGCTTTCCTGAAATATACTTCTGAGGAACTCTGTGCTACCAGTTACTGGTAAGCAGGCTATGTATGATGGGACATATATTTAGTAGTATATAAAACAAAAGCATTTTTATTGATTGAAGGTTTGTTTTTTAAAACACCACAGTAGATTGAAAGTAATTACAGCAAGTTACAAATGCTGCAACAGATTCAGCCACCTCTCTTTTCAGGTAATCAGGACAGCTGATCAAGAATTTTTTATAAACTTTCCTCCTACATATTCTGTTAAAAAGTGCAGACTCAGATATAAACTGTTCATAAGACTGAAACAACACCTGTGAATCTGAATTTCAAAAGCCAGTCTCCACTTGCCATCTTTAAAGTATTGCAAGTAAATGCTTCCATTATTCTGACATAAACAGTTCCCCCCCCCCCCCCCCCCTTTTTTTTCTGTTTTGGTCGTGATTTGTCTAGTCATTACTTTTTTGGTTAAGGTTTTGAATTTTGGTCCAATTAGACCAGATTTTTTTTTACAAACTTGAGAAATCAAGATTATGACATTAATTTCCTTCATTTGTGGTGACAGTCCTGCATTGCGACATTGTGACATTCATTTCCTGCCCAGCAACTTTCCTCTCTTCAGAAGGCAAGACTACAGATTCCATGGTGTGTGCTTGTATTTTTATTTTCTAAATGGAATCACACAAAGACTACAGATAGTGTCTGAATATGACTTAACAAAGATCTTGCTCTGCTAACTATTGTTCATTTCTGTGTCTCAGGGAGAAGAGAGAGAGTACAGAGCAGATTCACACCCACCCTCTTTTCACGAGGAGTAGGCAATGTAACAGCCAAGCAAACATCACACAGCAGTCAGGTCATTAACATAATTTTTGCCACAGGATAACTAATGCTTTTAAGAATCACCCAAGCCCAGTTCTACTTCTAACAAACCTATCTTATTCTTGCACAGGTGCGAGAGGGGGTGAAAAAGCCAGTGGTTGAATTAGGAAATGGTCCAAGAAGCCATAAAATCTCTTGACTTGAAAACCTATGGAAACTAGTTGCTGTCTCGAAGTGGAAACCTGGACCCAGAGCACGACCCAGACTCCAGCCTGAGCTTTGCCTACGAAAAGAGACACCTAGAGGGACCTTAAGGACATGCCTCAGAATCCAAGCTCTGCTAAAGAGTGGAAGAACTGGAACTAAATCTGTGAGAGCACAAAAACAGTTTTCAAACAGAAGTACTAGATTTTTCTTTTTAGCTTTATGTTAGTGAAGATTTGAACACAACAGAAGTTTTGGCCTTTAAGGGCTAAAGTACTGCATCATTTAATCAACCGAACAGTTAAAACCTCTGTATGTCTCTAAAATAAAAAAGAAATTCGGAATAATAAGTACCATGGCATAAAAGGGCTCTGCTTAGATAGTTACATTGGTCTGGTACATATCCCTCAGTAATTTGCACAGTAATTTTTATGCCTTATCATATGATCAGAAGTTGTGGTCTTAGCCACCTTGGCATGGCTGATACCAACAACTGACACTGAACTTTAGGACCATTTCAGAGTCTCTGCTCTGTGCTCATAGCCACATGCCTCCACTGAAAGACATGAGAGCATTTATTTTCTGGAGAAAAATTATGACATTTTACTGCCCAAGCTTTTTGTAACACCTAGATTATATTGCTTCAGTGGCTGCTTTTATAGCTTTTTCTTCTAACAAGAACTTTCAATGTAAATGTTTTTTAAAAATATGTAAAAACAGTAAGGAGAGAAATTTAGAAGTTTAAAATCCCACGGTGAATTATATTAATCATCATATCGCATCAGAGCAATGTGCATTTTGTACATAGTGTTCACCCAGGAGGTGGTTGAGCACTGGAACAGGCTCCCCAGGGAGGCAGCCATGGCACCAAGCCGGATGATATTCAAGAACTTGGACAACGCCCTCAGAGACATGATGTGAATTTTGGGGTTGTCCTGTGCAGGGTCAGGAGTTGGACTCAATGATCCTTGTGGGTCCCTTCCAACTCAGGACATTCTATGATTCTATGATTCATATAACAAAACCTAGCCCCTCTTGCAAATCAACCTTTGGGGAAGCAAAAATTCATCAGTTCTCTGATACTCAGTGTTTTATTATTTACTTGTTGGTTTTACTCTCAAGAAGTCTGCCTCCTAACTTACACATTTGTTTTTGATAACTGTACCAGTGGAAAAAAAAAGACTAAAAGTGCCATAAAACCAGTCACATATAGAAGTATGTAGTCATTCCAAAATAAGGAGGTCAGTTTGCTTCACCAAGATGATTCATGTAGGGTTGTTTTACTGCTGCCTTCTTAAAAGTCTCTCTGACACAAAGGTCTATCAGCAGGTGAACATTACTGCATAAGTAGCATGGCCTTGGTCACTTTTTGAAAAAGCTGCAAGAAGCAACTTTCATGCCATTGGTCATTAACACTTTGATCACATTAGCAAGGATTTGCTGGCAACTGCTGATGCAATAAAATATATGTCTGATAGGTCTTTTAAACACTTCGGAGGTAGCCTACTGTGCCTAATCAGCTTGGCATTGCCCACTGTTGGAAAGTGTTGCATGACTTATCACTTGGCCTAGGCACTCTCATCTGATTAAATCCCTCTTTCCCTGCTGCTGGGAAGCAGAACTGGCAGCAATGAACTTCAGTCTAAGGTGAAGCTTGATTGTGAGTAAGAGCATGAGTCACTGATGCATTCACACCTCGTCTCTGCAGAGTTTGTGAGCCTAGCAAGTAACATAGTGACTGCAGGGTACAGTAGCTGGATGAGTGACATACAGTCACTTTCAACAAAGCTCTGTAACACCTGTCAGGTGGCTAAAAATTTTGGACAGTGCAAACAGCTTGTGATGTGAACATTGACCTTGCTAATATGCCTAGTAACAACCCATTTAATTGTTTCCAGAAGGAATCAATCTGAATAACTTCAGTAGTAGGGGTAACCTGCCAGTAAAATGTGACTCTCTATCTGAGGTCAAAGAAAGGCTGAGCTATATCAGAAATAACTGAATAATAAAATGTATTTGAGGAAAAAAAATCCATATTTAACTATGATATGGATATAATATGGGACAGCAGAACAAGTGAGTCTTAAGGTGATTTCAGATGATCTTGCTCGGTTTGAAAAAATACACTGTTTTAATTGTGTATGTGGGTGTACATAAAATATGATGCACATCACTCAGGAATACATGTGCCAGTACATATGATGTATTAATAACTAGCAATTCTACTGTTCCTATTCATTTGTCTAAGCTTTAAGAGTGTGACCAGTCAATGGAAGCACTTTTAGATGTTAAAATTTGACTGCATCTGAAATTATTCACTCTAATAATACAATGTGGATAGCTATGCGAGCAATGAGATTTTGGGCCAGAAACAGAAGGTATGGCAGTCTGGCTCACTGTGACTCTCACACAGGAAAGAAAAGGGGTTGATTTGATCTATGGATGTAACCTTTTCCAGGGATTTCAGGGAAAAAATTTTCAGCAATTACGTTCTTATTCTGGTATTCTGCATTTTTTTGAAAGCATGCTCACAATAGTGATTATTCCCTCGGTGTCCTCAATAAAGAAAGTAAGAAAGAAAGAGAGGTAGGTATTGCCTTTTGTGACAGCAGGAGAGGTTAATTAATTATACTTTTTAAACCTCTCTACATCAATGCATCCAAGATAAGATAAAATGAAACCTCCTTTAAAGCAAGTCTACCATCTGAAATGAACTGTATAAGGAGCATATTTCCTCACTCAACAAATTTCTCCTTTCTTAAATTTAGAACCATGTCAGCTCTTTGTTCATTAACATAAATTTTTCCTATTTTTGTTCCCTGCAAAGCCAGCACATAAACTGGATTTTGTGCCAGCTTGTGCATCACTGATAGTTTTAATTATTTCAAGAAAACATTTCTACTCTAGTGTCTTTATTGTTCATTATTCGTAAGCTGGAAAGAACTCAGTGTAGCTCTTGAATCTCAAGTTGGCAGGCATAAAATGGTCTTGTTTTGGAGCTGGTGAGACAAGCAGTCTGGATTCCTGTGGCACAGTCAGGGCAGAAGCCCATACTGCCATTTGAGACTTAGTTTTACAGATGTAAACTTTGACAGATCTAACACAATGCTTGTGAATGGGAGATATCAAAATGTCACTCAAAACATTATTTCCTTTCAATTCCCAAACTTGTCCACCTCTTGCTATAGCCAGTACTGAAATAATTCAGTGACATAAGCAAGGCGGTGCTTATTGTTAGCAATAATGTGTTTAATATCCCCTCCAGGAATGAACTCATGAGAAACTGATCATATGAGCTTTCAAAACCAATATAATCAGGAACAATAACACAAACCTCCCAGCAAGGGGCACTGTTTCACTAAACGTCCCTCACCACCTATTTTATGTTAAAAAAAGAAGTTATTTTACACCTCATCCATTTAATATGAAACATAGAACTACACATAACTCACAAAAATATTGAAACTTCTTTCCCTTTCAGATGAAGGTAATCACTCCTATTAAAGCATTTCTGCTTATTTTATTCCTCAGTCAACATCTTGTCAGGTATAGCACATGCAGTTTGACTAAATTAAGATATACTTTTGAAAAATGAGAATTTATTTATTCACAATTGCTTGGAGACTTCAGAGATAAATAGAGGTGTATATATAACGGATGAACTATATAAAGGATGAACTGTCAATAAATTTGTGGAGGCCATTGGAAGGTGTTTAGAGACAGGATTCAATTTAAAGTGTGAGTTTGATATACAAGCAAGTAATAAATCCTTTGTATGTTAAACAAAAACAAAATTAGGAGACATTCAGCAGATCCTACTTTGGGGAGTCTAGAAGTAAGAGTAAACACAAATCTGAACCAGTGTGATGCCATGAAAAGAAAGCCTTTGGAGATTTTGGTCTTTTTCAAGACTAAGAGGGAAAAAAGAAAAACTTCAGTCATTAAAATGACAGATTTTCCAAGGCAGTTATAAATATGAAAAGCAAGGCACACTTCATAACAATCTATTCGCAAACAAAATATCAGTACTAGATTTGGTATGTTTTGTCTCAGAAACAGGTGACTACTGAAACCTTGCGAATGTGTAGACGTTCTTTCCAAATTAGAGTACATGCTGCAAGAAGGGCCATACAACTGAACTCAACAAACTTTTAGGCAGAACAAGGCTGCTAGCAGGAGCATACCACTGAAATGTTGTTGAAGAGCTGAAGTTTTATCTCACGTTTTTCTTACCTTCTATTATCTCTGGGGCTGTGGCTAGTACAGTCAGATCTAGCCTACTCTCCTTTACAGAAATATTTTCTTCCAGGTAAACATCCTCCTGAGAACTTCAGAAGTTTCTGGGAAATGTGGTTGCCTTATTTTTAGGCTACAATTTCTTCTTTTCCTTATGATGTTTCTTGGCTGTTTTTCCTACACTTTTGATAAAGATATTTGTAAGAAAGCATTGGATAAGGACTTTTCTATGTGTCTTATTTAATGCATTTGAGAATTTGGGGTTTACTCCGAGGAACAAATGAGTATGCTAAACTAATCAGAGTGCTTCTCCAGTAGTTAAATGCAGCAGACTTCAGAGGTATTTGCCCAAACATCAGCTGGGAAATGAACTATGACCTTACTTCTTCAGGCGTTTAAAATATTTTAATCTTTCTAAGCATTTTGCTTTTGAAACAAGGAAGATGAGGTAAGTAAAACAATTGTCCTCTTACCTCTCTTAGCCTGAGCAGCCAACCAGTATCCTGCAGACTGTTTAGTTCCGGGCAAGAAGGGAACGATGCAGTTGGGTAATCCTTTGCAAAGACATAATGCAGAAGCAATGTTAGACAGTTTCTTTGCCACAATTTCTGACCTACCTCATACTTGGCTGTAGGGCACTTCCTTCCCTACTCTGCTTTCACTATGATGTAGAGCTATGCTATCAGTAGTTTTCCAGCCACCTGGAAGACTTCTTTGCTGCCTTCTCTGAGCATGTTTCACACACCTTGACAAGTCAGGCTAGGAAAGAAGGCCATGTCTTGGATGGCTATAACTGCTTCCTCAAAAAGGCATTATGATTCTATGATTCTACGATTATGGTTCATTTACTCCTGCCTGTAATATTGTGGTGCGGTCACAGGTGAAGTGACAACTAGGCAGCCTAGAAAGGCTGCAGGTGGAAGTGGCTTTTAAAGCTTTCTAAATGGTCAGAATTTGGTCAGTTCTGGGCCCAAAAGACAGACTGGGTGAGGAAGCAGAAGACTGTGCCTGCTTTATACAAAAGAAAATTATATTTTAATGAGGTCTTCTCTTTCTTTCTCTCAATTTTTAGCATTATGAGATGCTTAGTCTGGATTTCTGACATCCTCACAATTTAGGATGCTCAGATAAGGAGCTTCTTTTCATTTTAACATGAAGCTTCCATACTATATGCAGTCAGGAAGTACTTTGATGGTTTCAAGGTTAAAGCAACTGTTGCAGTCCTGTTTCTGAGGTGTGTTCTAATTTACGGTATGTTGCAGAAGTACCGCCACAAACAATTGTAAGGGCATACTATTAATGTCATTAAGGCACAGTAAGTGGATGGCTGTTACATTGACTTTTCTTCAGCTATTTCTACTTAAAGGAACACATGAAAAATGTATTTTTTTGTTTACTTTTATAGCTGTCTACATAAACTCAAAGAAATGAAAAAGTGCTATATACTTTTCACATGCTCAAATCTATCCAAATCCCTGATGACACTTAAAAGAAGACTTTAAAAATCACAGGAGGAAATCTGTTGTTTCTCTACTATTTCCTCATCCAATATGCTCAGAGACATAACAATGTGAATTTGTGATGCACTTTAACCCAGCAACTGCTCTGCACCAGGATTTAATGTTGTACCTCAGTTCCTGCATGCATGCCTATACCTCTTCAGGAAGACTATAATTTCTTTTTCATTGTAAATGGATTGCCTGGAATAAGTACATGACACTTATTTTGTAGGCAGAGAAGGTCAATAACAGTCTTTACAGAATCTCTCCATAAAATGTGAAATAAATAATAGTTTAACCTCTTATCTCTATTATCACACTATCTTTATTTATCATTTGACTTGTGTAAAGACAAAGACGGGTAATCCAAAAGGAGCAGTCACAATAGAGGCTAATGACCTTCTTTTACAAGAACGTAGATACCAGTAGGCAAAAACCATTTCAGCTTCAGCATCATGCAAAGGGCTATTTTGCAAAGAAACACTGTGTGTTAGTTGTTGAAACTTTTTTGTGCGTTCCCCGAAACAAATTACACTATTCCGAATATTTTCTTTTCTGTGCGGTAAATAAAGTCTTTCGTGTTGACAATGCTAATATTATATTTTAAAATATATTTGCATTTGTGTTTTTTGTAACTTTTTATTGCATTTTATAAATCCCAGAGCAGAGACCTACTAAGCTCACTTTGAGAAAGCCCCGTTTCTTGGGATAGCATCATGCAGTGACACAGGTGATCATATGGCATTTCAATATGGTTTACTGGTTGAATCTATGGGAAAGTTATTTCAACAAGAATTGTGGATATGAGATGGAGTACAAGTCAGGAAGGTTATTTTTAAGTGGGTTTTTTTTAGTTTAATAATTTAATACGAATAATATTCAAGGGTGAATATTCTGAATGCAAAGTAATCCTAAGATATTTTAGTCTAATTAGTGCTTTAACTCTACCAGATAATCATGGGAAGGATGGCAAGGGGGGCAAGAAAATAACTTTATTAGTATTTGTAATTCTGGGATTTAGCAAAGCCACTGTGGCATTGACTAATTAAGATTTATTTTTAAGGAAGAGTTATGCACATTTTGTGCTCTAACTAATAAATGCTTTCTAATGCATAAAGATATGTGTGTGATTAAGTTTTTCCTTATTTTTACATTTTAGTGATGTGTAAGACAGGTAGCCGAAAATTCTCTTCAATCCTAAGCCATGTACCTAGAAAGGTAAAGTTCATTTTTATTTACAGAAATAATGATCCACATCTGATGGTTATTTAATTTACTCTTAAAAATACATCCTCTTGTTTAAGAACACCTTAAAAACTCATTCATTTCATTTTTTAGTCTCATTTTTCACTAAATGAAAGAATCAATTTCTAGATAATTTTTAAAGATTTTTTCTTCCTCTTCCTACTTCTTAGTGTAGGGAATATGAAAAGAAAGCCACAACATTTCTGGGAATGGAAGATTTTAATTTTCTTTTCAATTAATCAAGGAATTTGATACCAGTTCTGTAAATGTACAGAGTGTGTTTTTCTGTCTTAGTCTGATTAGTAAGAAATTATGACAGATCTCGGCACTGGGGGATACTTCAGTGACACTTTTTGAAAATGAGGCCTTGGAAAAACATTGGCCTTCTGAAATGGAGTCACTCAAAATTGCTAGTCTTTTTTCCACCACTGTTGGCTTTGCAATTTAGCTTTCTGTTTCTCACATTTTCATTATGTGCAGTATTTTGTATATCCATCCTAATAAACTCTGTTACTTGGAACAATGTGGTGGAGAATAATTCAAATCCTGAAAATGCAAATCTAGCACCAGAAAAATGGATTAAGTAGTATGATAGAATTTGAAATGTAAATACTATGTCTTTCCTGAACATTAAGTTTAACTGAATAAAGGAAACGGACACTTGTAAGGACTGACAAATTCAAGCTAGCATTTGTATCTGTAAGCAAGTGATTAATAAAGTGTGTGCACTATGAGTGGAGATTGAACATTGGTGCCTTTGGAAGCAATGCACAACTACCTTTGTAAACATTTTTACTCATTTTTGGACAAATGGTCAGCTGGAGGAACCTTAGGAGTAGAAGAGTGTCCTTTCGGCAGGGCCAGCAATTTTTGTTTTTTTAATATGAAAATGTACAAGTGGTTAATTTGTTTGTGAGTGAAATAGCGAAGCCTTTCTACCCAGTGGATTTACTGCAAGATTATTGCATTATTTCTTTGAATTCTGAAATGGAAGAAGAAAAGATTTCAAATCATAGCAGCAGCCAGATAAGTGTGACCTTAATTGTCATATATATGCAATATCAATATGGAACAACTTTAAAGATTTATGGCTGTTTATTCCTGTGTGCTAACATGTGGCTCAGAGTAATACACAAAGGAATTTGGCTATAAACCCAGGAAAATATGACTGGATTTCTACTCAGTAATCACTCTTAGTTGCAGGGGAAAAAAAAGATGGTGCTATTTTCCTATTCTTTTATTGGGAAAGGGATTTTCGGGGGAAAATACTACTTTGTATATAGTCAGAGGAATTCAAGTAATTATTTGTTGTTTAGAAACATGGAAGACCATTGTGTTGTCATTTCATTGCAAGTACATAAATCCCATAAATATGGAAAATGTACCCCTGAGGAAAACAAGTATCCTATTTCCATTATGCCAAACAACTTTCTTGACAACTTCAGACCTTTTGCCAAACAAGATTTTGGCAACATAATGCTGCAGATAATCATTATAAGGCCACACAATTCAAACTAGTTACCTTTCTTAAATGAACCATTTCTAGCAACTAGGAAGTAAGAGAACATGAGGCAAAATGTGTCTTCTGTATTAATCCGTTTGTTTCATCGAAGGTGAAGAGAAGTAACTGCAGGTAGACTTTAGCTGGCTGTGATTGCATACATACAGTACATAATTCCATTTGTCATAGTCTCATGACAACTGGAGACAAAAATATAATTGCTCAACACATTCAGAATACATAACAACAGCTCATGACTAAATTCTGCTCTCCTCCAATTTAAAGTCAAAGAGAACCACACATTTGGATTTCAGTGCAAATTCAATCCTCTTAATTTAGCCCAAGTTCCTTCTAAGTAATTTTGGCAAATACAGTTTCTTTAATGATTCTTCATGAGCAGAAATAGATACAGAAATCAAGACTCATGAAGTCCTAAGGAAAGCAAGATTTTGCTTTAATACTTTAAAGTTAATTTGAAAATTCCCTGATTACCACTGACCAAAAGTGCTCAGGAGTTCTGCTCTGTGATATAAAAATAGTTATCCTGGTTTTAGCTCAACTTTCTTTCAAATATATTTATCTGAAATTTTGGTTAAATTTGCAGCCCCTAAGACAAACAAACAAGATACTGATAAGTAGCAAAGATTGGGTAATATGAAATTGGACGTAACCTTAATTTTCTCTCAAGGTCATTAGAATTGTTATGTTGCAGAAAAATAATATGACCCATTTCTTTATTTGAAATTAATTACAATATTTAACATATTCTGCATAAGCTACTAGAAAAGGTCATCTGGTGTCTGTGTAGATGGGATTCTTTTGTAACATAAGAAATGTTAATAATGCTGATCCTAAAAACAAATGGTTTCAAAAATGTCCCAACTGAAATTTGAAAGTTACTATGAGTATGTGTTCAGGTTTCCACTTATATGCTACAGTGTTGCCTAATCACATAACAGAATTGTTTCTGCTCAGAAGCAGCCATCAACTACTTCAACCCAAGCCTTCACGCAAAGTATTAATTTGCTTTGCTGCATAATAGAACCAGTTCTGCTACCATCGCCAAGTGGTGCTGTGCATTGCCTTAGAAGGAGATATGAGATAAATTTCAGCAGAAGCAGTGCTAAATTTAATGTCTAGCTTCTGATTTTGTTCAGTAGCATCTTTGTACATCTGAAATATGTGAAATATTTTTTTTGCTTGTTAGACAACAGACCACATTTTGTTTTGCTAAGAAAGCTTCTAATTTATGCAACAAAACCAAGGGAAAGGCACATTGGAAGTGCCACTTGTGTTAGTGTAGAGGTGTCTGAGATGGTGGATAGAATCTAGCCACAGAGCACAGTGAACAAAGCTAATTTTATCTTGCTTCTCAGTAAAGTAAATTAGTCTTCACTTTCTCTGTAGGTTTTCAGTGCCAGATAAGTTGATCCAAAGATGGTTCAAGATCCCAGCAGTATGTAACATACTGTATAAATAAAAAAAATGGAAAGATCTGTTCAATTTGACCTGCATTAGTTGCCCTCTATTAATTATCCACAAGCCAGTGCTGTCTTTCTGTGAGTTTCCATCCGCTAACAGAGCCATTGCCAAACTGGGGCTCTGCAGCACTACAGCATGTCAGCTGGGAGCCCCTCAGGGAATCTATGCTCAAGAAGTGAAGTTGCTCTAGTGTAGAAGGCTGCCATGCAAGTCTACTAAAATCAAGGTAAAGCAAATAAGAGCGTTTAAGGTGTGTGCTACTATCTCTGACAAAGGCAAGGAATAGGGACACTTTTCTTCATACAAAACACTCATCTTCTTCTGTTCAGCAACCGGAACAACTTTTGCAACATGATTGCCCTTTTATTTGCCAAGTTACGTTAGTTCCCACAGACTCATCATTAATCCATACAGGGTCATAACAGTACAATCTGGCTTTACAGTCCACTGAAAATTAGCCTGAATATCTACTGAATATTTTTAATACTAATTATTTCAAAATTACTATTAACCAAGTTACTTTCTTCTGGAAATGCATGTAAGTGCTCTGACATACTTTTATGCATTTATTTCTCCACTTTCTTTTTATCCCTGCCCTCCTAGTTAAGTGGATGCTGCAATGTTCTCACTCTTTTGGAAACTTCCAAAACATGAAGCAATCTCTGAGAAGACAATGAACAGCACACAGCAAAACCTGAACAAATTTCTATCCTATTTCACAGAGTACTAAGTATATTGCATTTTGAACTTCCAAAATTTAAGATAAACCTGAAGCATGATAAGACAAACTATTTAAATATCAAAGCCCGCTTTTGCCGAATTCAAAATATAAATATTATATTGCTCGAGAAGACTGAAAGGTATTTTGTGCTTTTCAATGTAATAATAAGATTTCCTTAAAAATAGATCAACTTCAAATGTCTTTATCTTTAGCATACTGGTACTTTCCATTATTTGCATTTGCTAGCAACCTTTTTGTCCTTCCAGGAGAGAATGCTTGTGCTTATTTACACAAAATAAAGATAGCTTCACTTTGTAAGTTCAATATTTTGGGCAAGCAATAATATACCAGTCTGCTAGCCAGTCTTAGCAGGAAATAGTCCTAGTGCTAATCACAAGATGATTTGTGGCATCAGCTCATTTTGAGAAGTTTAGCAAACATGTTATCTCTAGCAACAGGTCTGATGTAATGTTTATGAGTTCAGTCTGTCCTGTTTTGCCATTGTTGGCCATACACTTGTTAACAAAACAACCTTTTTAGGTTGGTCATCGTGACCTTCAGAAGGTCACATACAGATTAGGTTGCATCATCTAATTTGAAACATACATTTAAAGAGAAAGCCCTCATGCAGTCAAAATATTTTCCTGAATTTAAAACTTTAAATCTTACTTATAACAAAGCTTGAACAACATTATACCAACAGGAAGCTTTTAACTGATAATCTGACCTTAATGCAAATAGGTTCCATTTTGTCCAAATAACGAATATGGCAGATTATCTATATGATTGCAAATGCTTATTTAAAATTATGCTTAGATGGCCATCTATATTTCTTTAGTTAAGGACCACTACATGTCCTCCAGGACTTTTGAGCCAAGGCTGACTCACAGTCACAGAGGGAAAATTGTGTGGAGAGTCAACTAGAAGGAAAGAAAAAAATATGCAGCCTATAAAATATATTTCTTCAAGATTCTGAAAAGGCATCAGGTTTGTTAGTCCTCTTTTTACACTCAACACATTTTTTGTCTCAAACAGTGTCTTTAAAGTGCTTAAATTGTTACTACAATCATGTCACTCACATTTTTTTCCCTTTAATCTCCAGTCTTGTGGACTGTCAGTTCAAATTAGTTCTTTCTAATCTGACACTACCAACACTGCAGGCTGCAGTGATTCGATCACCTCTGTGCTGGCAAAGGGTCTCTGCTTACATGTCGCCATCTGGAACCTCATAAGAAATGCTGCTGATGCAATGGAAAATTAATCCAGCTCCCTATTTCTTAGCTGAGTTGGGTCAGTGGGTCTATTTTTTGAAGCAATGTTTCTTTAATGCTTTTTCTTCATCTGAAGTAAGAAGTGCTAACTGAATATGTACATCATGAAGATCTGACTGATAAGGAAGTACAAGTTGTAGCCATTTTAAGAGTAAAGCAACACTTCACATTTCTCAGTGCTGTATAAGTACAGAATATTTATTATATGGAAAGTCACAACTACTCCTCTCATGCCTCAGTGCGGCAGAAATGAGCAAGAAGCCATAGGACAAGTACTCAGTGTTGGGGCTGGTCCTGTTCAATATCTTCTCTGATGATCTGGATGAGAGGATTGAGTGCACCCTCAGTAAGTTTGCAGATGACACCAAGCTGGGTAGAAGTGTCGATCAGCTGGAGGGCAGGAAGGCCCTACAGAGGGACCTGGACAGGCTGGATCGTTGGGCCAGAGCCAACAGTATGAGATTCAACAAGGCCAAGTGACGGGTCCTGCGCTTGGGTCACAACAACCTCATGCAACGCTACAGGCTTGGGGTGCTGGCTGACAGCCAGCTGAATGTGAGCCAGCAGTGTGCCCAGGTGGCCAAGAAGGCCAATGGCATCCTGGCTTGGATCAGAAATAGTGTGGCCAGCAGGACTAGGGAACTGATCATGTCCCTGTACTCAGCACTAGTGAGGCCGCACCTCCAATACTGTGTGCAGCTTTGGGCCCCTCACTACAAGAAGGACATTGAAGTGCTGGAGTGTGTCCAGAGAAGAGCAACAAAGTTGGTGAAGGGTCTACAGAACAAGTCTTATGAGGAGTGGCTGAGAGAACTGGGATTGTTTAGTCTGGAGAAGAGAAGGCTTAGGGGAGACCTTATCACTCTCTACAACTACCTGAAAGGAGGTTGTAGCAAGGTGGGGGTCGGTCTCTTCTTCCTAGTAAGAAGTGATAGGATGAGAGGAAATGGCCTCAAGCTGCGCCAGGGGAAGTTAGATATTAGGAAAAACTTCTTCACCGAGAGGGTTGTCAAACATTGGAACAGGCTGCCCAGGGAGGTGGTTGAGTCTCCATCCTTGGAGGTATTTAAAAGAAGGGTAGACGTGGTGCTTGAAGATATGGTTTAGTGGTGGACTTGGCAGGGATAGGTTAGCGGTTGGACTCAATGATCTTAAGGGCCTTTTCCAACCTTAATGATTCTATGATTCTATGATTCTACTCTATTCAAGATCTTCTCAGCAGCCTCTCTAATTACCTCCATAGACAGAAACTTCTTTCCAGGACAGTCTTTTTTGGCTTGTGCAAATGTATTTTGGTTCCTCCTACCTTTTCCTTGTGGTTAAGGTCCTCAGGAAATTCCTTCATTACCTCACTAGGAAGATGCCACGACAGCTTAAGGGAGAACATATAATACTTTTTATTTGCTGTGTACATCATTTTTGTCTCAGCTGTCTGAAAAGTAGGGGTTCCAGGTCTACGTATAAAACAACACAGCTTAACTCTGTGTCTGGACATCTGAAAGGGTTAGAGTTGTGCTACTTCAGAAGCAATGACTATACAGCAGCAGAATGAAACCAAGTAAAACAAAATATTCCATTTCCAAGAAACAGAATCTGAGATGACAAATCCTATAACTTACTATTAGTAATTACATTTATCTAAGGATTACTACACCAGTGTAAAATACCTTACGTTAAATAAAGCCATAAAAACAGTTGCATAAGAAATTCTAGTAATGTAATAGTGGCTGCTTTCAAGCCTACAATGTCTGCAGACACTTCTTCTATCAATAAGACCTCCAAAACATGTGACAAGCCCAGATAATCTGCTGAAGTCTCATTACATTGTCTTTTCAGCTGCATACATCTTTGTAGATGTGTGCTTTTACAGGAACTTGTGCTGAAAATAAGAATTTTGTACTCATAGGATATCTACATATATTTCATTTAAAAAATATATTTGGCCTGTCAAGATCAAATTTCTTTTTGTTTACACTCCTCAAATTCTGAGACAGAAACAACTTGTTACTAGTTAACAATACAATAGTACTTTACGTATCATTTGTTTCATACTCTGATACAATTCTCTAGTTTGGATATAAAAATGCAAGGATAAGAAATCTTATTTATAATTTAGAACAAGAGTGAATATGTAAGTTTTTGATGAAACTGGACTTTGGCCAGCATTTTTACTAAGAACACTTTGTCTCCCACCTTGTTCAGTATCAACTCTGGAAAATGTGTGTCCTTACTGAATATGACCCCTCTGAATCAGCAGTAAGCATTGTTACTGAAGGTCATTTCCTCTTTCTTCACAGTTTAGTACCAATCCAGACCAACCTTGTTTAGCCTGAAATCAGACAGTGTCAGAGTTCAGGGTCATATGGCTTCAGGCAAAGTGAACAGGGCCTAGTCATTAAGCCAAATGTTATGTATAATTCAGTTTTAAAAGAAGAGTAATATATAAAACAGTACAGTTTATAGATGCTGAGTTCACAGCTGCTGCTTTTGTTTACTGATACATATTTCTACTGCATACAAAAGCTTGAGCTTTCCTGTGTTAAGGCTGTAACACACTAGTTCAGGGAAATAAGATACAGATGGAAGTAAGCAGAATAAAACAGGTGAAATGTAGCACATAAATCTACAGATACTTTACAGCTCCTACTAAGTGTGTACCTACGTTTCATGTCAGATATGTTTTACCAGGATAACAGCAGATATGAAAACTAAGCATGCACGAGCAATGTCCCTATCCAATGTTAATTTCACAACAATGAAAGGAAGACTACGAACTTTACAATAGGACTTTCCATGAACTTCTGGAAACCAATAAAACAAGTATGAATTTGCTTCAGTCCCAACAACAGCTCTACAACAGCTTTTGCATGTGAGATGTCTAAGCAAATTTTTAACTTGGAGTATCTTGGGGTACACAGAAAATCTGAAAAGCGCTGCTCTAGAGGTTATAGGCAAAACATCATCAAGAGCACATTTAGCTTACAAAGTTATACATTGACCTGTCTGCATACACATTGTCTCAAAGAAATTTCTGAAGAACTGAGCTGCTATTGAGACACAAAATATTGGATAGGTATTTTTAAAAATGCCTATTTGTTACCACTTCTCATCATGTCCCTAGTTCTATTTCTGAGAGTTCTTCCAGAAGTTTTGCTTATAAAGAAGCTCTGCATTCTGGGCATGCTCACAACAATATTCTTAAAATTTATCCCAGAACTGTGGATGTATCAAATTTTATTGTTTTGAAAATAACTTTCACATCTGTACTACAAAGCGCAGAATACTGTATCTGCTCCAGAATATTTACCCCAGGTGTTAGGTATGATTGTGCAAGTCTGGGTTGCCATGGCTATATTCTTGTAGGTACCATGTTTGCATAAGAGGAGTGATGCTGCTCACTCTGGAAATGTTCTGGACATGGCTTAGCCCTGAATGGGCAGAAAAAGGCCACCAAGGTTCTACTCTGCTTAACAGCAGTTTGAAGCTGCCCTTTTTTGTCAGAATTGGCAGTTTTTACAGAAATTGTTTCAGATGTTAGGTGTTATTATATTAAACATCCAAGATTCTTTTTTTGACAATTCAGCAGCCCTAAAGGTCACTGTGTTTGGATAAACTGTGGTGGTACATTGTCCCTTTTGAGCTTTTTCTCATCTGACAGACATTGAAAAAGTCTCGCTAATAGTGTGTCAAGGAGTCTAATTTGTGTGACATTATGTAACACTTACCAATGTTAGTTTCATAAAATAGGAAAGTACGTAGCTGTGGATGGTTCCAGACATCCATGGTCACAGTGGGGACAATGAACAGAGGAGGACCACTAAGGAAAACTGTCTGATGAGCTGAAAGATCCTTCCTTGTTTAACCTAGCAAGCAAACGTTGAAAGGAACAGAAACGTTACTATAGATAACATCAGGCAGGAGAAGACACATAAGCCCAAGGAGAACATTGGCTTAAAAATGATCAGGCAAAATAAAGCTGGAAATCAGAAGAAAACATGTGAAATTCAAATGAGGGGCTGAGCACTCTAGTAGACATAGGGGTGAAAACCCTTCTAGCTTTAAGATGGAGCTTGAGCATAACATGGCTGGCTGCAGTAGAGTAAGACTAGACAGAGTCTGTTACAGTAATCTGTCCCTACTTGAATCTTAGAGGTCCATGAGCTGTGCACCTCGAAGTTCAGGACTACAGGGAGGTGTTTTAGTGCCTGGGACACCTCCTCTGCACCCGCTTAACATTTTGGGACTTCTTTCAGATTGAAGTCCCTCTTTGTCAAAGTCAAATTTGACCCTAAAAATTCTGCAGTCTACAATGATGAAGATGTAGCCCAGATGTAATTGGCAAAGATAGACTGTCTTGTTAGAAATTATGCAATAGGAGTGGGACTAGCAACAGGCTCAGGGTGCCTTTTTATCCTCATTATATCTCCCACCTTCTCCTCTGCCACAGTGATGCCAGTGGCATCACGAAAAAGGGACTAACAGCTCTAACGCCCCCATAACTTACTTTCTTCTTGCATCAGAAATAGTGTGGCCAGCAGGACTAGGGAACTGATCATGTCCCTGTACTCGGCACTGGTGAGGCCACACCTCCAATACTGTGTGCAGCTTTGGGCCCCTCACTACAAGAAAGACATTGAAGTGCTGGAGTGTGTCCAGAGAAGGGCAAGGAGGGAGTGTGTTCAGAGAAGGCTGGGGAAAGGTCTGGAGAACAAGTCTTCTGAGGAGAAGCTTAGGGAGCTGGGCGTGTTTAGCCTGGAGAAGAGGAGGCTGAGGGGAGACCTTATCGCTCTCTACAACTACCTGAAAGGAGGTTGTAGCGAGGTGGGGGTCGGTCTCTTCTCCCAAGTGGCAAGTGCCGGGGAGGTTTAGACTGGAGATTAGGAAAAATTTCTTCACCTAAAGGGTTGTCAAGCATTGGAACAGTCTTCCCAGGGAAGTGGTTGAGTCACCATCCCTGGAAGTATTCAAAAGACATGGTTTAATGGTGGACTTGGCAGTGCTTGGTTAATGGTTGGACTTGACAATCTTAAATGTCTTTTCCAACCTAAATGATTCCATGATTCTATGATTCTTTTTATCTATTACTCCCCTCTCCAGTAAACAGACCTTTAAAAAGAGGACATATGAGAGCAACATCACAAGAGAGATGGGAGGAAGCTGAACGTAAGTCTTTTCTCTGTTCAGGATTTATTTTGCTATAATTATGCACCAATATCCTAGGGCATGAGGACATATGTCAGTGTTTTCAATTTGCAGGTCTCTAAGAAGCTACAAACAACACAAGCAAGACATGCTGGAGGAAAGCTGCTGAAGAGCCACGTTGCCTTGAGGAAAAAGGCATACCTATTCTACATTAGTGAAAGGAAAGAGATTGTATTCAGTTAAGCTCTCTCCACATTAAAAAAAAGTAAGTTTAATTTGTGAAAAAGAACAGTGTCAGTAAACAGGATTAATTTTCAAGAAACTTATGGGTTTTGTGTCAGCAGTCCTGCTTTTCAAATTATTTCTAAATACATTATTCCATACTTGAAATAAAATTCTGTCAAGTTCTTGGGTCTTTTGGGTTTGGTTGTTGTGTTGGGTTTTTTGTGCGATTGCTGGCCTTATCAGGTATATCTTGATCTGGAAATAAGCATTTGGTAATTTAAAAGTGAATGCAAATGTTTGTCTTTCAAACAGGCAATATGTGAAAAAGGAAGTGATTTTTCATACTTACTTAGAAACACTTCTAGGTCATTTTTACTTGGCTTTTTTCTTATTTGTAGTGGTGTTTACTCATTAAATGTGCCAATCATTACAGAGATAATACAAAAATACTTGAAAATATGTATGAGAAAGTACATTATGTAGGCTTGGAAATTTTGCATACAAAAAGACTGGCTAAGGAACATTTATATCTACTCTTGAAAAAATAAATACATGACCATTGCCTATTTTAGAGGTTTTTTGGAAGATACCAGCAAAGGTCATTGGCTTTCCTTTTATATGATATTAAGAATATATACTTCTCCTATATTTAGTAACACTAATCCGATTAATAGGGATGTTTTTGAGGGTCATTGGCATTAGTCATTCCATGGATATTTGCTCAGTGAAGTACAATTGCTAGTTTCTAGTCAAGGCAGGCAGACTGGAGATGCACTACAGGGACCCAAGATTCCTGTTTGAGCAGCTGCAAAGGAGATTTATAGTGCAAAGGCTAGCATTCATTTTGTCATTGCTATAACAATTGCCAGTCATTCCCACCCTCATTGCCAACAAAGTCTTGTCTGCCAAGCATCGCAGCCAGCCTGAAAGAAGCTTCACCAAACGTTGCACTGGCTCAGAGTCCCACTCATGTTAATGCAGCTGAGGCTCGAAAGGAACCCTTAGGGACAGTCAGCAAATATTTTAAAACCAGATGGACAAATGGAATCCTTTGCCTCTTATCAAGGCAGTAGAAACTCTGTCAAACTTTCTGCCACTAGAAATCACTTCCAGCATACCTCGGCTTCTAGCTGCTATCATTCATCTTCTCTAGGAACCCCCTGAAATGGCACAGGCACTCTGGAGCAGAAGGGGAGAAGACAGATGGCTAAAATGCCTTCTCATATCCTGTCAAATCCCAGCCTTACAGTGGCACAAAAACACATGGGACCTAACCAGCTCCCTCCTCTTTTGTTCCAGTCTGTTTGTCTCTGATGAAGACACTGTACTATAAACTGATTCCCAGAGCAATGAAAAAAAATTAAGCAATTAGGCAACCTACTTCACTTAATTGTATTCCCACAGTTGTCCATCTGGTCTCATATTAAAAAATTCATTTAAGAGAGACTATTACACAGAGTCACTCCAGTAACTTTCCTTTTTTTTAATGTTAAAAAAAAGCCCCAAACCTCTCAGAGTCAGACTCTATTCTATATAGATGCTAATGCTAAATAATTATATATTCTGTATATTCCATATTCTATATAGCAACCCTATTTCTAGTCCCAGCCATTGGCACTTCTGTACATGTTCCTCTAGATCTTTTGATGAGTTAAGGTGAAGAAATGAAGACAAAAACATTTGCAACGAGTACTTGCACTCCTAGTTCATTTTGGAACATCCATAACACAGAGATGGCTTTGAAATGCTCATACCTAATCTGCTTATTTCCATTAAAAAACAAAACAACAAGAAAAGTCTTTTTCTTTCCAGTAACTGGCTAAAAAACCCCAAACCCAAAACATATATTATGCAACCTCAAGAGGGCAGCACGGTATTTCAAGAATCACCTTACAAAAAGGTAAAAATGCCTTAGCATAACAACAGGCTCTAATGACAGCATAGAATTAAGGTTGTTGTAAACATGAATTATTAAAAAAAGGCAAAAAATAAGTTAAGTCCATGGCAGAATCATTAGCTTACCTGTTTTGCTGCTGTCCATGTAGTGCCACATGACTCACAGTAGCAGATGATGCAGGATTGCAGTTTCCAGATATATGTCCCATATGCTGTAGCAGCTACATCAGCATAGACCTCAGTGCTAGTTCTTCCTTAACCAATACCTATTATGAGCAATATGTTCAAAATTGTGATAGCACTGTGTCTAGGGCAAGGAACAGCCAAGTTCTGTGATAATGAAATTCTTGCCTGCAAGCGGTAATAATTCTCTTCATGCTTTTAAATGATACACACAAATTTAGGATTATAGGAACACTGACTGCAAGGTGATCTCATGAGTAACTGAGTACAGTTGCCTTCTATGGCACCGTGTCATTTTGTCCTTTCATAAAAGTATTATGTTCTGTCTTAAAATTAGATTTTTTCCTTCTCACTATGTCTCTTGGAAAACTGTTTCAGAATTTCTTTGTTCTAACGGACCTTATATAAGAATTCTACTCCAGAGTTACTCTTAGACAACTTGTATCTTTTGGTTCTTGTGTCAACATTATCTTTTAGCCCCTACACTGCCTCCGTTTTGCTGAATTAAACATTTTTCTGTCTTTTATGCTATGACAAAACCCTCCAATTCCTTGATCATTTTAGTAATAATTCTTTCTGCCTGTTCCCATTTTAATCTCCTTCCTTGAGCGTATATGCTAGATAATAGCTATATTCCAGATGAATAATCCCCAAATCGCAGGCCTTAATACTTCTTCAAGTCTATTGGAAATTCATCATGTCACCACATGTGCCTTTTATAGCACTGATGAGTTAGGGATGGCAATGTTAGCATGCATGCTGAAGACCTGGAGGAGGAATAGACTTGAGAGTTAGCTGCAGGTACAACCTCCAATTCTGCCATTACTGTGCAACAGTTCAAGCCAAACAAGACTGCATCTCGGGTACCTCATTTTAGAATGGTGATAATACCCACCCATGCTACTATATAACTCATAGCACAACTACAAAATTACATAGAAATCTAATACATCCTATATGTCTTAATAGCATACTTTTCAGCTCACTAAAGTAGTAGATCTGCTGTAATTCTCACAGTGATCTGTCCAAGGTCAGCTAACAGCATTGATACTAGTATAGCACTGCATAACTCATGGTAGTTCACGTATTATGATAATTTCTTTTTTCAAGTGAGTTTTATAAAACAAAACCTCTCTCATTCCAGCACAATGCCTTCTGGAATTATTCTTAAATTGGAGTGATTAGTTTCATCATAAATCCTGTGTACTAAGAAGAAAATTTCTAACAGCACTTTTATGACCACTGTTTCTCAACATTTCTCTCTCCCAATTGTAGTACATTGCAAAATAAAAACTAATTTATTTCTGATTTGTTTGCAGGTTATATTTTTTTGTTAGCTTTGGGTTTGTTTCTGAGAAAGTATTTGACCTGAAACACAAGAGACTGCTCCTGGCATCAGAGAAGTGTCCAGTGATTGCCCAATGGAATAATCAGCAACATTTCTCATATAATCAGGATCTCATACTTGTTATCCATCCCAAATGTATCAATTCTTCCCAAATTATTTGTACTAGCACTGTGTGTTTTGATCCTGAAGCAAATTATCTATGTCTGGGCCAATCCTAATGGGGGATATTCAGATAGCACCAAAACACTACAGTACTTGTGTTGGCAGGACTTGAGTGAGTGCTAAGACCTGCCTAGAGACATGCACAGGTCATATGTGCATGTCTGGGTGAGATGTATTTACTGCCCTATCAGTCAGAATTCTATTAAAGACAACTTTGTGTTTGTGACTTGGGTGGAGATAAGCAGTGCTACAGGGGAAGAAGAGCTACCACACTCACTGGCCTTATGCTCACATCTAGCAATCATTTTTTCCTATGCCTGTGAACATGGAATAACACACAGCGAAACAACACAATATCCAGGGTATCTGGCATTGCACAGCATCCTAAACAGAGTAAGTTTCATTCAGTCCTTGGCCTAGGAGCTCAGTGAAGCTGGATCTGAAACACACAGAGGTCTGCAAACCACTGAATTTGAAAAAGTGTTCAAGGAAGTGGTGGCAGATATTTTATCCCCTGCATGCTGTGTATTTCAGCAGCTACCCACAGTTAACACAAAAGAAAATGCAATAGCAAGTTACTCTTCGGACATTCTTTGTTCAACAGATAGTTTGCAAGCTCATTTTGTCTATCAGAACCTAAACTGCCTCTTCTCTTTCTAAGTAGGGATTTGTCCTGCTCTCCTAAAGTTTATTTGGGGAATCTGTTCTAAGACTTCTGCATTTCAAATAACAATCCGATTAGATGCTCCTGATTTTGCAAGTGATTTGATGTGAAATAAAGCAAACACAAAAAACCTTCTGGACTGAATGGCCTTGCAGCTGAAAAGATAAAACATACCAAAGATCAAAAAAAGACCTATATTTTCATGAATAACCTATACTGCTCTCTAATCCAAGTGGGCTCTGCAATTACATAATTCCTAAGAGTTTAAAAGTAGTACTGCTACATGCCTGGAACACTGATTCGTTCTGGTACTGTTTAATGCTACCGCTTCTTGTATTGTAGGGCTTGTGCAGATGCAACCTACAGCCTTGTCTACGTTTAGCTGACTTCTCATAGAATCCTGATTCAGAGATCAGTTTTCTTGCAGAGAAGGAGGAGTACACTCACACCTGTGGATTAGTCCTGGCAGCTTTCTTCTAGTTGAGAAAGGAAAAGAGAGAAAGTAACAGGCTGTGACTCCAGAATATATCACTAGTTCACACCTGCAATGCTAGAATACAGCTCCATGAAGGTCGGAAAACTTCAGCTGTAAAAGTTTCTGGTATCTTTTTTTGCTAGATGATCTCTATATTTCATTGTCCCAGGTACCTAGCAATATTCAATTACACAAAGAAAGGAGCCACATATGATGCCGTTTGCACACATGCAATTATATTATGGTAGTGAAAAAACATGGGGGTTGGGGTTTCCCAGTACTGGATACTATCATCATTTATCCTGTTGAGAAGCCCGCATACCATGAGCTTGGTCCTGCACTTCTTTCACTCCCCTAACTCCTCCTGAGTCAGATTCAGGGTGTAACCATTTTCTGTTGGACAAAGGCAGGGATAGCAAGGCTGTTGAAAGGCAAGTTATGTCTCCCTCAGTCTCTTCCCCAAGACCCAAACCTGGAAAAGGTTAAAGGAGATGGAAATCTGCTTTGACACTTGCCAGATGGCAAAGCTTAAAAATGTATCCTCTGAAAAGAAATAGCAGAAAGACATGCCTCTAGTCACGTTTTCCTCCATTCCCAACACAAATGCTGTACTACAATTAGTGTTTCCTCAGGACTGGATTCACATTCAGCCTTCCCAGCTGGAGAATCCTAAGTACTTTCTGCTCAGTATGTAATGTTTCAAACATGCATTGGAAGAAGAGCAAAGCCAAATCAACCCCTTTAATTCCAAATTTATTCCCTTCATTCCAAATGCCTGGACTGTACATCCATCCATGCCCCCCCACCCCCAACCCTAAGCTTTATATAACCACAGTGTTTACTTTGTTAGCAGTTAGCAGGTTTTACACTGCATTATTTATTACCTTGATAAAAATCAATGGATTGTCACTGGGTCTGAAATTCACTGAAAAAACATGAAGTGAGCCAACAAAAAATGCTTTTCACACTTGAGACAGATATTCGGTGACTCCTTTAATATATACAAATATGTTCTGATCTTTGTGGTATTATTGGGTAAAATTAATTCATAAACTGAAGGCTTATAGAAGGCGAACAAGATCTTTGGCTGGATGGTGAAAGAGATAGTAAACAGCTTTTGCACCATGCTCTCCAAAGACTGAAAGCAATATACCAGCCCAAAACTCTCCAATTCTGAAAGCACATCAGAAAAGGAGATGGAGAAAAGTAGGCTCTGAAACAAAGATCATAGGGCAGAATAATACAGATTAACAAAATTTATGTAGGTGTCCTATTTCTTAACATGTGTTAAGATTTCTATCATTGCTGATGTTAATAATTGACTTGAAGTACAGTGAGAGTTAGATAACAGCAGGAACGTTCAGGCCAGGAACTCATTTCATTTTCCAGTGGTGTGAGGCATTGGGTAATGGGGAGATGCATAAACTCATTTCAGAGATGATCTTGCTTCACTGTGTTACATCTTGAGGAATTTTATACTGTCTAGAAAGAGATATCTGTTTGTGGCACGTAATAGGAGGTGTTCTTCAGAGAGCGGAAAAAGGAACAGGATGAGAATCTTGTGTTCACGAAAGTGAGGAATTAATAGCAAAGCCCTGAGTCAGATATAAGCTGCGTGGGTATTGTGCAAGCCTCATCACACAGCACTGCCATCTCACCCCAATTTATGACCTGGAACACAGCAACTTTTACAGCTTTTAGCTGGAGCTGCAAGTTGTACTGAAGTGTACAATGATTTTATAAATACAAAGGAAAGAAGTAAAGCTCCAGATTTCTTTTGCTCTTCAGCCTAGCTCAAGTATAAGCTCAACAAAGTCTGATGACACACTGCACCTCCTGAGCCTGCAGATCACATTTCTGGCATTTGAGTTCAGGGTTTAAATACAGCCACTCTATTCCCTGAACTCAGAGCACACATGCAAGCCAAGATTTGTTCTCTAGCACCAGCAAGTACAAGTAAATGAGTAGGAACACCTTTAGCATGGGTATGATCTGCACATTCATGTGGGAAGGCCATATTTTCATTTTCACCATCACATCTGATATGGATAACATTTTTAATGGTCTCACAGAGTGCCAGAAAATCTCAGCCCGTACAGATTGCTGAGATCACTGTCCTCTGCCTACAGCTTGCCAGCCCCCAGAATTCACCAGATGGGGGGAGTTCAGGCTTTCACTTCTCTTCACACTGCCAGAGTCCCTGCTTTCTGGTTCATATGACCAAAAGCCAGCTTAAACCAGAGATGAACCTACTACATAATATAACAAATGGCTATTGCTCGTATTTGTCCTGTGTGTTCTTATCTTACAGTTTGCAATTAATCACCACCCTGGAAATCAAACACTAAGGTATTTGTACATTCCCTTTGAAAATACATTTCAATTTCCTTTTACTTGAACTGCCCTGTCCTTTGTCACACCTGCTCAATGCATCATTCTGCATAGCACACACTATACGTAGCTGAAGAGTCTGATGACTCATGCTAGAGAGGGAACATAATCACCATAGAAAGAGTACAAGATTGAAAGGTGTGATGCAATTAAATATAGAGAGATGTCTGTTATTAGCAAATAATCACATGCACATGGTGATGATAGTTACATCATGACTGAGGATTAGGTAACATGAAATTCTCTTCAGCGTGCGACCATACAAGCTACATGAGTTCCAAGTTTGTGCTAAGCACCAGAGTCATGTACAGGAAAACTGTAAATCTGATCCCATCTCTGTGGTATGTACACATTTTTTGATGCATGTTAGCTTAGCCTTTGTGATTGTTGAAAGCTAGCTTATTCTCTTCTATCTGGAGTTATTCTGCTCTTTGCAGAGAAGATAATTGGGAGAGGCTGATTTTACGGGAATAGCAGTGCAGATTAATTGGTCTGCTATCTAACATTTATAGGGAAGGTTTCCTTGGTTTCAGCATAGCTCACAGGTACAGTTGAAGGCACAGCTAGGTTCTGTGTATTGCCATTAAGCTTAGAGTACTCATTAGGTTTTAGAACATATACCTTAGATTCCCAAAGCCATCCTGTCCCTCATCATATAACCTACAGGGATTGCTCCAGATCGCTTCATTACCTCCCTCAGGTCATGATGGCTTTGTATCTTTTGGTTTTAGTACTGAAATGGTTTTGCCATTCTGTGATGTATTTCTATTATGAATTTAATAAGTTGTATTTTGCAAATATGCAAACAGGTGGCTCTGGAGATTGCTAGGCTTCCATGTGTCTGAAGGACAGCCACATTATTGCTGGAAATAGTCTCTGCTTATTTGTTTAAAATAACTTGATTTCTAAACAAAAAAAGCCTGAAACAACTGGGCATGCTGAAAGCAATACTCGAATCCTTACACACCCTAAGTCTATTCAGTGAAATCCTTGTCACAAATGCAATGTCATGTCCAGTCTGAGATCATCTTGTGATCAGTCTCAAACTTCCATGAAGGAAAACAGTTTTAGCAGTACCAGAGCTGAGAAAGATCGGCTTCTTACAATTTCACGGACTCACTTCAGTCAACAATTGTTGATCAAAACTTCCATGAGGATGGAAGAACAGTGGCTCTCTGCTGTGTGGATTTGGCGATGCCTGTAAGTAGGCACAGCGACTTTCACCTGTCTTGAGACACTCTTGTATGTAAATCCTCCTTCCCTTTTTCTCCTTGTCAAACAGGGTGGAACTGGCCAATATGGTTCAGAAGTTATAAGGACAAAAGTCAGAAAACAAAAGCAGCATGATCAAATAAACCCTGTTTCCACAGAAAATAAGGCTAAAAATAATCTATTGTATTCCGGAGAGTCTACTTTGTTGTGAGGAAGCTAAAAAAGCACACATTTACAGACTTACACTCGTGTATTACTTGTATTAATGTGGTGAGAAATACCATGTCTCCTGAACCAATACAAGGATTGAGTCTGCCGAACTTGTATTATGAAGGAAGGAAAATTAACTAATATTTTATTCAAAGTTTTACTGGCAGCTTGTCTGTTCCGACGATTTAATTTTTATTTACACTGAAACCGACATGCAAGAAGATTGCAGCCTGTGACTCCCAAGGGAGCAGCTATGGAATTTTTGCATTCTGCAGAATGTTATGGGTTGGCAAACGTTCCTGTGTGCTACACAGATCACTTCAATCCCATGTGTTTATCCTATAAACAAGAAAGTGCTCCACACTGTTGTGCTAAAGAAAATAGCTGAAATCTAAAGCAGCTCAGTCCTGTTTAAGCTGTCCCCAGACACACTGCCTACCACGCGGGTTTGTTTTTCATTTATTTGTTAATGAAAGCTGGCAGCAGATGCTACACTTTTATAGAGCACATTAATCATTGAAAGAAAACAACATTTCCACTGCTCTGGCAGCTCCTGTACTACACATAAATAAGGCCTGCTGCTTTCCTGTTAACCCTGTACATAATGTAGAGTCCCCTAAAGCACTGAGTTTCTTTGGAATAATATATTTCTGCTGTAAGACTGGATGCCTAGTCTGGATTCAGGTAAGATCTGAAGCCATCCATCTGGCTTCTGATCCAAAATTCAACTTGTGGCAGTAAGTACAAACAATGTGTGACAGGTCCTTGGATGCTTTTGAGAAATAAGAATGCAATCTTGATCCAGTTGCTAGTTTTCACAGAATAGTAGTAAGAACAACAGCTTTACACTACTGGTTCCTGTCATTCATAGCTATATTATAGCACTCACAACAGCATGTGCTGAATGCCTGTAGGGCATTAGGGAATTCCCTGTGCATATGCCATATATACCCTTGATAAACTTATAGCCACTAGCACATTCACTTGCTCATCTTGTTACAGGGTAACATGAGGGGTATGTAAGTGCACAACTTACCAGAGATCTAATTAGCCCTTTAAGCAGGCCTTTTCTTTTCCCCACTCCTAGTTTACAGGTTATGTTATTAATGGCTCCCTTGGGACGACCTTCTCTCCTGAGAGCAAGCTACCCTGCACACACTGTTCTGACAGAAACTGATTACAGCTCAATACTGTACCTAAGAGTTCCAAACATTTAGATTCATAGCACTTCTGCTAATTTGTGGCATGCAACAGAATTACAGCACGCTACCTGTGGGGACCTCTCCAGAAGGTAGGATGGCACTTTTTAGGTAGGGTAATGGGTCTTAAGTGTTAACAAATATGACCTACTCTCTTCAGCAAAGCTGCACTACAGCAGATGATAATTTTAACCTTTATATTCTCATATCCCCACATTTAAAGCTTTGACCGTATTTTTGAGGAAAAAGAGTAAATCAGCCAAATGCAGTTCATGTGGCTGTGGAGGTATCAATCCAAGACCGAAGGAGCGATCAAGTACAGGCTACTTTAAAAATATTTTACTGATCAAATAACCTGTTATTCATATATAGTTTCTTTATCTCCTGCAACAGAAAAAAAATCCCTAAGGCCTATCTATTAAACTCTGCAGAGACATCAAGGATAAATGTAATCCTCTTTGTGTCTCTATTATTGTATACTCTAGGTTACACTGAAGGGTGTACTTGCCTGATGACCAAATCATTTGTGCTGCAGAATTACGGACAATTATTCTAAGAGTTCAGTATTACAAAGGAGATGACAAGCAGTCATTGTTGGAGGTCTGCACATACTAGTCTACAAAGAACAAATCACCTCAGAAGTCTCTACGATACAGAATACTTCACTGTACTGAATTAGGCATTACCTTCCCCCCCAAGCCTAGCTTACAAATTACTTTCTTAAATCAGCCCTAGGAGACATAATCTGAATGCAGGTCTTCATTAGTTTCTGTAATGAATTCAGTGCAAATTATAAATATACCAGGTAAATTAGTTTTACTCTGGTCTACTTAGGAGCAGGTCTCTTAGCTATATGCAGCTTTATTCACACTTCTTCCCTCTTTGCCCACATGAGTACAATAGCAGAATATAGACTGGGCTGAAAAAACAATGGTGGGATGTCTGGGATGTCACAGAAGCAGAACATTGCTAGCAGGTACTCTTTAGTTCTCATGGCACTTACTGTAAGCACAAGTTTCAGTTTCTCATTTTAAACACCTTGGCAATAGATTCCCTGATAGATGGAAAATGCAGGACTTGTTCATTGTGCCTGCTTAGTAGTTAAGTTCATATCTCTCCAGTAGATAGTGCATTCTCCAGCCTGAAACAGGTGTTTTCTAGTAAGAACTAGCCTAGTCCAGCTTGGTGTTTACATGAATTTGTGTGCAATCTCTAAGTTCGTTATTCTTCAAGTTATATTTAGTTTTCCTCTGTCCTGCAGGTTCACCCTAAAGGTGTAAGTTTATTGTGAACAGTATTTATTAAATGAAAGATAGTGACAGCTGCAGCTCCTAGATTAATAAATGATATTTGATTTTGTTATTTCTTCCTACATTAATGTTTTAAGATCTGCAAAGAAAATATCCCAGATGAATACAAGTACAAATACTGATTCTCTTTCTTTTTTAGTTCCTATGTTCTCCAGCACAAGAAAATAGTTGGGAGCGATTAGAAAGCAATTTCTTAACAATTTTTAAACTAATTTTGCCACATTCTCACTGAAACCAAACTGTTCCTGGTTTACTGATGCCAGTGCTGAAGAAATTCCTTCATATCAGATCACAAAACTTCTGTTATTATTTGCCTGAATTGTTACCTAAGAACCTTAAATATACTTGTGGGAAAGGGTCAGTGAATTAGATTTTAGACTCACAAAAAAATTTCAAAGACCCGAGGTAATTATGTCACTATGCCTGCTGTAGCTTCTCTTTGCTTGCCTAAGGCAGGCAAATCTATTCTTGCTGTTATGAGCTAATATTAGGGACCTCAAGTAGCAAAACTTAAAAAATATTATTCTGCATGCTTAAAGACTTTGGATGCACAATTTAATATGTTTTATAGGAGTCTGATCATTGGAAAAATCAGTCACCATCTAAGGGTCTTAAGCAAGGAATTTTTCAATATTCAGGGTCCTGGCTTCACTATTTTGCTCTAGCTTCCTGGAAGATTTGAGTTTTAAGTTTTTATTTCTGTCTTCCAGATATCTGCAAAGATTATGAAATTCAGACTGAAGCTGAAAGCTATGTGATGAATACGTAAACACTGGGTCTGGCTCACCTCCACATACTGTTCCTTTGAATAATATTTTTTGAAGTAATAACTTTTTTTTCTCAGCTAAATAGATATGAACTGTTGACAGAGAAAAAACAGAAGCATCAAATAAGGAGGTACTGCTTTGTACAGGTACTTTTTCTAGTGAAATCTATACAGTAACGTCTGTGTTTCTGTCCACATTTTCTGGGTACATCCTGAAGTGGAAAACTCATACCCATGTACCCATGATTACAGAAGGTGCCAGGAGGCTCTTCAGAAACTTTCCAGTCTATCATAAAAGAAAAATACTTTTTATGCAAAGAGGATGCCATTACTTCATAACAAACAACACTTTAACACAGTGACTTATATTTCCAAATCTACTTGTCTATTGTCAGTCATATGTAGAATTACTGTTTATATGGGAGCAATAGTGCGGCAGTACTTTGCAGTGTAAATGTTTCAATTCTGATGACCATACAAGACATTAAAACGGTATAGCAAGAAATGACAGCAAGCTACAAGGAAAGAAGATGGAAAGGAAAAAGGAAAATGAAACCATCTGTGATGCATTTTATGATCTACCATGATACATGTTCGTTAGCCTGTGAACATAGAGGATACGTTTTACATTGTTTCTATTTACAGGGCACATCTAAGTCCATTCTAGCCAATGGAATTTATCCTTAGTATAAAGCAGTGTACGTCTGGGGTAAAAGAACTGGGCTATTAACTTCTGTTCATGTTAGACTATAATTGGGAGACAATGTAAGCTTGGGTTTGCCAGCAAACCCCATGTAATTATACTTACTTTTTTATAAAATTTGTTTATAAAATTACAAAACAAAACCCAAGTCTATTCTTTTACAGTAGACTGTTTGGAGCCCTTGGAAATAACTTAAGTCCTCTAACGTGTTTGGAGAAGAGTAAAAAGGAAGAGAGGTCAGGGAAGAGAAAGAGTGAAATTAGGATATTCATAGGTTTGCTAAACCAGCTTAGAATATTAGCTTTCTCTTCCAGGAAATAAACCAGAGCTAATTGTTTTTAAGCTCTTCTGTATTGTGTCTTTAAGCATTGTGTCTTTAATTATTGCACTGTGCAGTTAAAAACTACTTCCTAAGTGAATTGCCTGATCTTTTTATGGTAGATCTGTTTAATTTTTTTTCCTTTCTTTATTAGCTTTTGCTTCAATAGATACAGCTGGAAAGTTCCGTCCTTGGTGGAATTAATTTGTAGTCAAAATACAGGGTAGCTGGATCAGTAAATATGTGAGAATATGAATGTGTGCCTTATGGTTGCAACCACAGAACTGCTAGGTTATCATGATCTCTAACTACTGATGACTTCTGCAAGTAAGATGGTCTAGCAGACTTGTATGTGTTAAAATAGCAAATCACCAAATAGATGTCAGCACCAAAACAAATAAAATAAGAGTAAAGGAATGGCCAGGACAAAAGTTACCTAGTTAACCATCACAAGCATTTGCTTTTGCTGCAGACCCCATCCACAAAAGGAACACACTGTTCTGCAGCATTTTAGAATGTCTGGTTGAATCAAAATGCACAAGCACATAGCAGGCTGACAGTCCAGAGGAAGACATATTTACTTTTGTCATGCCATGCTTTGGCATTGCTTCAGCAGTAATACCCAACGTCTGAATGACATTTAAAACCAGTAGTGCCTTGAACCTTTTATACCATAACCCCAAGACAATACACTGAAACACCAGTCAGTTTGCAATTAGAACACCTATCAGAAAAATTTGTTGTGCAGAGCATGACACAAAGGCCTGAATTTTTTGTCATTTTAGACTCACAGAAACATAGTCTCATTCCTTCTGAACCTTTCCCTAAGTATGGATGCTAGCACACACATCAGAGGCTGGCTGCGTAGAGATGGATTTAGAACAATGAGTCAGCCTCTCTGCTTTAATAAAAAAAGAAACAAACTTGTAAAAATACTCAAGTGATTTTTAGTAAATCAGACAAGGTTATACAAACAAAATACAATAGCTGTGTGATTTCACTAAAGCCAATTACATCTAAATAACCACAGTACAGCGGTGTGAACTGTTCTTTGCCAGTTACTTATTAACCAATCTTCATTAATCATAAAAATGTTTTTACATGATTCTTGACTCTGTAACTGCAATCTCCCAACCAGTGTTTTGCTCAGGTTGCCCTAGTCCAGCTACTATCCCTTCTTTCCTTGCTAAGATATTTTGCAATAGCAGCTGATGAGAGGGAGTTACAGAAAGAGGTTCTAGGCTTATACTACAGATAAAATCTCTTCCAGATTAATCTCAATGTCTCAGGTTGTTTTGTTTGTGTTTTTTATTTTAATCTTAAATCTTATAATTAGAGATGAGAAAAGTTTTCACTTACAAAGAGGGAGATCAAAACATATTTTATAAACCTTTCATCAGAACGTTTACCACAGTTCATTACCGGTGGTAATGTATTTTATAATACTTTCCAGGGTAAGTACAAAATTAAAAAAAAAATAGAAAAGCAATTAAATACATTTCATTTGTTGGAAGGACTGACAAACAAAACTGAGCAAAAGCAAAAATCAAACTCTGCATGAAGCTGTTTCCCTATACATCATACCCCAGAATAAATGGAAAAAATATTAATATATTAAAAATGTTGGAATCAAACTCAATTAATCCCAGGACTGCAAAATCTTTCTATATGTAGCAGCTAGCATTCCAACTTTGTGCTAGGTTTTATTCCTTTCAGTCACATGATACTATTCAAACCTCTTTATATACAATGGAACCAATACTTCTAGAGAGACACAAAAAAAAAATAAATGGAAGGTATTGTATATGAATTAAAGTAATTCAAAACAAAGCCAGGAATAAAATCTGCACGTGCTAACAGTCTGCATGCAAATAACAAATGTGTTCAGTGCTCATGCTCCTGATGCCATTTTTACTTTTGTCTACCTCCTGTTCACTGCAATGACTTTGCAGTTGTATCTGTCTATGAAAATAATGGTTAACGATCACAGAAGATAAATCCTAGCAGGTGACGTAACTGGTAATTTCTTAGGTTTCAGGATGAAAAAATGTTAATTTAGCCAGAAAAATTTGTGTGTCTTATTCATCATTCATTCTAGGTATACATGCATGAAATTGAGGCAGGTACAGTGATATAATTAGGCCAGGTTATAATTTCATTGCAGAAACATCTAAAAGGAAAAATCAAATGGAAAGAATCATTCTAAGAGTATGTCAGATCTTCCTTCCTCAGCCTCATGCTCCCCAACTCAGACAACAGGGGAGGCTTCAGCCACAGGAAGCCCTAGATCTCATGAGAGCTGCTGAAGACAATCAGCATCAGAAGCTTCACACATCTGAATTACTTCCTTGCAGCTTCTTGGAAAAATCTTTCAAGTCACTAACACCCATGACAGCTGAAGAAACATCCTCTCCCAAAGGACGAGAAGGTTTACACATTACAGAGGGTAAAACTGTCCAACTTTACCATCCATGATGATACTATCAGGCAGACTTGGAGCAGGGCTAATAAACTGCATGGAGACCACCATAAAGTCAGGCTGGTCAGTGATCCACTGTCAGCAGTTATATAAACAAGTATAAACCCACTTGTGTCAGTCCCACTCAGTTTTGCTTGTCCATGGAGTTATATTGTGTGGTTGAGTACAGAATCTGATCCTGGAAAACCAGACATTTATTCCAAGAAACCTGCCTTCTTGCTTAGAAAAGCTGTAGATAAAAATTAAGATTCCAGGCCTAATGAGAAACATTCTGATTGACAGTGGAAATAGCCCTACAATGCTAATATTAATACCATGCTAAACTGATCAGTGTTTATGTCATTGACTTGTCTATATGCTGAGGTCAACAGTCGTTTCTGTAATAACTAGAGAAAAGATCATGTAGTTGAAACTTCGTCCTGTTACTTAAGTGAAAGATCAGGCTATGTCCACGATGGATAACTAATTTATTAGGATTTTTACCTGTGTGGTTCAGAGTAGAACTTGACTCATCGACATAATCAACTTGTATCAATCACTAATCACCTTGCATTAACACTTAATGAAGTTACATTCAAGTATATTTAAAGTGGTGATTTAAATAATACTGGGAGGCACAGCTTTCCTTAGAGCTATTATGGCAACTATAACAGGCACCTGAAATGTATTCCTCAAATTCAGCACTTGAAGTCTAAAATATTTAAAGGTGGTCTTTTCCCCCCAACAGACACATTCTTCTTCAGCAAAAGCAGGAATGCCAGAAGCTCAGCCTCAAAGCTTGCTTAAACTATCCTGCCCTTTTCTTCTCTGACCACAGATTTTTGCTTGCTGCTCTTAAACTTGCAGATAGGCATGGACAACATGATGCTTATCTTATAGGCAGGAGGTTTGGCAAACTGCCTTTCAGAGTCCAAAACAGTCAGTCTTCTGTGGATTGGTCAGCAGGACACTGCGGAATATAATGCCTGTTTGGCCTCTCCCCATGCCCTAGTATATCAAGGTTTAAGCTTCATTGACTCCAGTATAGGGACCTTAATCAAGATTTTTCATGCCTCAGAGAACAGTACAGCTGCTAAACTTTCTTTAATAAGTGCTTTATAGCTGGGGAAGCTGAACAGGAATTACCTGAAAAGAGATGACTTGCTTCTGGCCTTATTAAGCAGCAATTTATTATAACTCAAGTTGTAACATTGTTTTGCTCTAACATGAAAGAGGAATGCTGGTTAGCTAAATCACTGATTCTGTTCCAGTCATCCCCTGCATTTTCTCTTGCAGTATGGGTTTGCTTCAAATTCAGGAAGCCAAATGCACTGTGATGCAGTCCTCTGAAGCAGATGCAGGCATCTTCCCAGGACTTACTGGCAATACGGTCTTTATAAAGCTCACCTTGAGATTTCATAGCGTTTTATTTTAAATTAAATTAATTTCCTATGGCCTCATTGAGCCCATGTTGGCAATGTTAACAGAATATTCTGTTTAAAAAGACAGAGGTATAAGGCAGGTGATAACAAGTGGCTATGCTCTGGAATTTCAGTCAAGTGGCACTGAAGATTCTTCAGAGGAAAATATTTTGCCTTTGCAGACTAGTTTTATTGTAGTACATTATTAAAAATTCTCTTACTAAAGAACAAACACTTTTTCTTAAGGGGCATGTGACTGGTCTCACTACAAAATTCTCAAAGGAATGGGCATATAGTAAGCATGACTCAGCATTTAGTAACACTACGCATGCACTGTGCAATATGTGGGCTGTCCAGTTAGCCTGCCTTGCCACACCCATTTCCGTAGCATTATACAATTACTATTTTTCAGAAAACGCTAGGTTTTTATTCTAGCTAAAGCTTTCAGATATATACCTCAGTTTCACCTAGGGGGCTATCGATAGCTGTACTTGCAAATCAGCAGCATGTTTCTGTCAGACTCTGCAATGAACAATTGTCATGGGATGGCTGCGTGGGCACTCTGCTCCTGAAAAAACTCTTACCATTACCACTGTTTTAAAAAAATAAATTCCTATGGTATTGAATCCAGGAGTAACACTCATGCAACAGGATGTCATTATAGCAGATGCTGCAGAAAGAAAAGTTTCAAACTGAAACACCTTGAATGAAAGTAAACACTTAATCCTAAGCACCTATAGAATACAATGGAAAGACTGGGGTTTTTTTCAATAGAGCTGAGCATCATCAACTGTTTTAATTACTTTCGGCCTCCTTATCTTACCACCATTTAATATAGAAGAAAAACTAATGTTTTTTTTTTCTTGGGGAAAAGCTTTGTGGGGAGATTCTTACTGTAAAAGGACCCCCTTCTTGTATGAGAGATGCTATACAATAAATAATCGTAGACTCATTAAAGGTTATCAAGAAACAGAATGATGGCCAAAACAGACCTAAAATAATCATCAGTTTGAAGCTACAGCAAATTCTTACGAACCTGAAGGACAGACATTAATCTAAGGATATCCAAGGAAAATTTTGCTCTTTGACAACAATAGCAAGACACAAGAACTAATAAAAAATTATAACTTCATCCTTTCTGATTTCAACCAATTCTTAGTTAGAGCTTTAGAGGGCTAAGAAGCCTATAGTATTGTGTCTTTGAGTGATCTGAAGCACAACTACTTCAGATTGGAAGCTGTTGAGTGCTGTGCCAGCCCTTGAAGAATCTGATGGGATCCCAGGCCCTGTCCTACTTGTCTCTGCAGATGTTGCATAGCATTCCTCTTACTATAGAGTTCAAGCAAATGATCTCTGTTATTCCTTCCACTAGCCAGGACAATGAGCAGCCCCTGATGAGGTAGAACAGAAAAAGTAATTCTTTTCCAGAATGGGACATTTCCACTCAGTTAAGGATGGGCCATATGATAAGGTTATGCAGAGGAGGCACACTCGTGTTAAAACTTGAGACTGGCTATATACAACTACCTGACTCCTGATGGAGGAGGACTGCCAAGCATTTCTCATTAGTTTAAAGTTCTTTGATGTTCTCAGCTTTTGTCCTTTGAGATTAGGACCCTGTTGGAGGTACACTCCACAATGGCTGCAGTGCATTACCTCTTTTTTACTTTTACCCTCCTCCTTTTCCTATGCAAAGACAGATCAGGGATCAAGTTAAACACATTATTTCCAGTTGGCACATAGAGCAAGGTAAAAAAATCAAACCATTGTAGAGCAAATGTGTGCGTTTCAGACTCAGTAGTCTGGAACTGTGGAACTATGAAGAGGAGTTAGGATGTGTTGAATATGTATGATCATCTGCATTTACATCTACCTTCTGCCTTTTGTCTGAAAGGCTGTTGCTCATCTCATCTCTGCTGATTTTATGAGAGAAGGGATCCCTTGAAATGCATGCAAGTGCAAGATGGTGTGCCATTCAGAAGAAACTCAACACCAAGACCTGGATGGTAATCACATCTCCCTTTCTCTAAGGCATTGTATGTCTGCTCATGTACCATCGCCAGTCTTACTATTTTCTTAGAAACAGGTTCAAAGCTTCCATTCGGGCCACAAAGTTAAAAATCTTACAAAATCTGCCTATAATGAAAATATATAAATCTTTCTCTTGCAAACTGATCATTAAGACTATTCCCACTGTTAGCAAGATCTACGGTTGGTGAATACTGGCTCAAAAAGCTAATTCACTTAGAGTCCTTTTACTGTACTTAATGATTGCTGAAAGTCTGGAAATGAGAGCAAAAATAGTTTATTCTTTATTCAATATGAAATCACCTTGATTTATAGTCCTGGAAAATTAATAAAATGCCTCTGAGACAGACTAGCTCTGCTGCCAGGCTTCCATAATGTATCTGCTTTATCTGCTGACTTGTGCAGAAATGTATTAGAGAATAGTACTTCTGCTTTCAGTGCTGCATTTACTGTAAATTTGCATTCTTCCAGGAAAATTCTGGCAGACATATTTAGCATCTCAGATCTGACTTCAGCAGGAGTACTTAGCTATTATTGCTTCCACTAATCTTTTTTGAAAGAAGACCTAGCAGTTGAATTTGATGCCTGGGCTGAAGACACAGACAGGACCTATGCAAGATGCTGGAAAAGCAGGGGAAAAATCTCCTCCCCTTAAGATGCAGATCCCTATAAACCATTCCTTCTTCTGAGCTCACAACAGAGGCAGTGCCCAAGATGCTTCTTCCATACCAGGGTTCCTCTTTCCATAAATCACAGTGCCATCACATGCAGGCAACAGCCCTTACTCTCCTGTGCAAAGTTTAATTGGTTGTCAGATTTATCCAATTCTGCCTAACAAACAGCTTCCCAATTATCTTATATTTTATTACATGCCACAAATATTCAATTAAAACTAGCCCAAATTCTTGGTTATTCGTGATGATGTCATATGACACAGGCTTCACTGCCAGTCACAGACTAAATGGCATACTTGATAGGACCTTTCACAAGGGTGCCAGTGAGGCAAAAAGTAGAACATGCTATTTTCAGACTTTAAAGCTTTAGGTAGATTTTCTTAGCAAACTATTAATTTATTGCTCTGCTTTATTCTGTTTCCTTATGATCTGACTTTTCTCTCCTGTGCAAGTCTGTTTTATCCTTCAAAGGGGAAGCATTGTCAAGAACGTCTACATCCACACAGTTTACGAAGTAGATTTATATCCAAGATATTCTTAATATAAATGTGAAAAGTCACCATGTTTCTAAGAAGGCAACTTAAAAACTTTAGGGAGGATTAAATGCAAGCTCTGCGAGACTGGAACTACTGTTTGAATGGAGAAAGCATCTCCCATCACCATCCTATCCACTCCTACATTACTGAAAATTGTTTTTAGAATCAGAGAAAATCCGTTTGCTGACTTTCAAATAACTACTCAATAAGTTAATCAGCAGCCAGTAACAGCATACAGATTCTAGAATAAGGAACTGACAGTGAAAAAGGAAGTCAAGCACAGTTGCTGCAACATGTTTTGCACCCTTAGCTTTATAAAGTCTTAGCCCTTAAAGCTGGAAATGTTAGTTATTTACTACTGTGTCATGTAATGGCTATATTGGTGAGTCAGAAACATTTTTGCTAATATCTCATTCATTTTCACTGAAAATTCTAAACACAGCCAAAACAAAAGAACAACTGGAAAAGTTAATAAGCAATAAACTTCTCTTTACTACAAAATTCTTGAAAAGTTGTCCTTCTGCTTGCTCACAAATCTAGATGAATACACATGCACAGTGACACACACAAGTTCAGCCTGTGTTTGCATGTTTGCAGATCAGTTCAATACTACATGATCTTTATCAGTGATATTATGAAATATCTTTGCAGACTTGTCTGTGACACACTTCAGAAGCTGCTGAAATAGGTTTCTGGTTGCCAACAGGCTTATCTGTTATCTTTTACCTCTGAATAACAGAGCAGGGAGTCTATTATCTGTGTTTTTCACAGTCTGAGTTTTTAAGTACCATTTTGGACAGCAAAGATATAAAGCAAATTCTTCTGTCTTTTTCATTCCTCTAAAATAACTGCACTCTCTCCTTGGAGCTTATCTGAAAGCTTGTAACTGAAATAATGCATATCTCAGGAGAAAACAGAAACTGTATAATAAAATGCATATATAAAAGGATCTGAGCATCCTCACTCTAATGCACTATTCAAAGAAATTGAAATGAAAAATCTTTTAACTCTTCCTCACCTACCTGCACTAATAAATCCTACACATGCATCAATATCACCATATCATGCAACTTCGCTTCAGGTGCACCATCAGATGAATCAATGCTTCTCCTCCTAAGTGAAGAACTGATTTCAGAGAAAAACCCTAGCTCCTGCCCCTTGTAAGCTAGGGGACATTGTTACTAAGAGGAGGGGGCACAGAAGCAGGGTCTCACAGGATCCCACACAGACAAGAGCACAGCAGGGCCTGACGACTCCAGATGCCCAGCTCCACACGTAGCTTGCTATTGCACCTTGACCAGGTCTGCACTGAGCAGCAGCCAGCTGTGTCTGAGCACCACCTCACTGGACTTTACGGTGTTCAGAACATGTACTGATCTCTAATGAGCAAACACTGACAAAATATTTAATGTTTCCAGTGCCTCATAAAACTTCAAACCGTTTCATAAATTGCTTTCAATTTCTGTCAGCATTTTACTGTATTTTCATCATCCTACAGCAAGAGCAAACCTTATATCCATGCTCCACTTGAATGAGAAACACTAACCTCCACTTCCTGGGAAGGTACCTGGGATTTTGTTTTGAATAAAGAGTTTTCTAATGATTAAATAAACTTCCGAAAAAAGCACAGGAAGTCCGTATATTCCCCTGAATTTGAATGCAACAGAAAGCCGAACCACAAAATGGCTTTTTTCATATTTCAGAAATATTAAATTGGACACAAGCTATATAATTTATAGTGTACATGTTTAATTTCCAGAGACTCCCACAGATATTACAGGCAAATGTTCAACTGCGTCAAATCAAAATACCAAATACTGGACCATTTAATTTGTTAATTGATTTTCAGAGGTCAGGGCAGTTTGTAGCTTGCTTTGCCCAGTTGTAAGTTTCTTCTACCTAAAGTAAGATGTAGTTCTGACTCTATTAGTTCATTATGCTGTAAAACAGAGAAAGAAGAAATAGAAGAGACCAGTGGGGGAAGCAAACATTATCAGAGTTGACTGGAATGTTAAATGAGTTTTCTCCCAACATCCTGTGTTCAAGAGCCAATCATTTTAGTAATAGGAGTGAAGTAAATTATAGAAATTTTGTTCTTTAAGGGAAATGTTACCATTTCATTTTTTTAAAGATGCTTCAGACAGGAAGGAAAGAATAGCTGCCAAAGATTAATTCTGAAAGACCCACAGGGGAGTATAAAAAACCTACACATCCAAGCTCTTGGCATTTATTATCATAACTCCTCTCAAGAAAGGTACAAACTGTTTAGCTATATTGCATGTTTCCAATACAGAATGCATAAAAATTAATTAATGGAATAAGCCTCTTGGCAACTGCTTTCTAGTTAATCCAACTAGTTTATTTCCAGATTGGTGATCTTGCTTTGTACATAACTACATTTTAAAATTATTTTTTTTCTCCATATTGCTTCTAAATGTCTCTTTTTTTAACAGAACAGTACATAAAACCAGGCTTCTTAGTTCTTCTGATACAAATTTTGATCAATATTTAATTATTTTAATTACTCTCAACTACAAGTGCCCATATTCTGGAGTTTCATACCAACTTTCACTGTGGCTGTCATTCAGATTCCTCTGAGCCCTTTGTTAACATCTACAGCAAATCAAAACGGATTTTCAGATTTTTCCTTTAGTCATGCAGAAGTGCTTTCTTTTCCTTGTTGCCAAAGACATGTTTAAAAGATGTGATACTTCCTAACTGGGGCAATTTAGAGCTAATACAAAGGCAAGACATGAGTTTGTATTCACACTACAGCCTAAGAAACACAACACAGAGGAATAAAGTTGTTACAGGCCACAGCTGAACATATTTTAAGGGTTTTTTTGGAAGAAGTATTCTTCCTTGTGCTAAACTGCCGACAAGAAAACAAAATGCTAAGCAGAAAAAGCAAAGTGCTAAGCAGAAAATATGTTGTCTCTTTATTTGTTACCCAGAAATATTGGATAGAAAATACAAACCCACTACCGTATACAAAAATATCCTGCTAGTGCCGAAGGATATTAAAATGCCAGATATCAGACACATCTGTGTCGCTCCTGGCCATTCTGGCTGAGAGACTGACCCACCTTGTGGCTCTTCATCTCCATTGGAGATCATTGCTCCTAACCTCTATGTCAAACATTTAAAGAAACAAAGAACAAGTTTGTGAACTTTAAAGTTGTGTTGATTACTGAAAAAAATATATAACTAGAGAGAGTAGGTGTATATTTGACTTATTTTACTAAAAATTCAAACAGCTATCATCATTTCTAGTCATGAGTGGAGATAACTGAAATTTTTGGACGCACAGGAAAACACGTAGAATACAAGATGTGACTTGAAATCTTATCTCGCTTCTACTGATGTGCAGGGATGCCCACTGGCTTTAATAAGAGTAGGGTAGGCTCCTAAAAGCATCTCTCTTAAAACATGAATGCTCACCCTACATTTCACAGGCTGAATATAGCTCCATTACAATGCTGTTTCACCAGCCTGTGAAGCTTTAGTGAACAACACCAGGCAAAAATGGGAGCTGCTATCAAGAAAAATATCATACAGCCCACTTCCTTTCTACTTCCTTTAAGTCCCAGGTAATTAAAAAAAAAAAAGAAAAAGTGGCCAAGTACAGACAGCATGACATATTCTGATGATGGGTGCCATTTGGAACACATCAGACCAGCTGATGGTCTGATCATGCAGTAAGGAAAAGACGAACAATGTAACTCATCTGATCCCTAGAATAAGACAGGTCACCAGTCAAGATGGATAGGAATGGGTAGATTAGTTCAGAATAAGCTGAAAAGAAACCTAGAAATATTTTATTCAAGCAAAGTCCCTAATTAACTTGCCACAATGCCAGTTGTCGGGAAATAGGGATAAAAATGTTGCTGAAGGCAGCACCAGATGGGTTCTACTTCCCAAAACTTAACGCATTGCTACAGACAGGAGTATAACTACAGAATATATGGGTCTTAGCTGTAATTAATATACAGCAGCAAATAAAAGGAAGTTACCATTTCAAATGTGCTTTTTCATTAAAGATTTGAACATTTCCTAGTACTAAGCACTACAGCAAGATCCAGTTTCTTCTTTTCAGCCCTCCAGTGCCATATGTGACTAACAACAACCTCGTAATTATCCCTTACTATTTGTTTTTTACCCTTTTTGTTACATCTTCTCTGCTTTTTTAGAAATTTCATTTTTAAATTACTGATCTCACTGAAAGCCTTGGTCTTGCACTGTGATCATGTTATTGTTTGCTTTACTGTCAACCACTTTGACTAGCTGTGGCATTATGAACTCTCTGAACCTCAGCGGAAGCACCTGTAAATCTGTCAGGGTTAATGGTCTCACTGGCTGGTGATTTCACTCCATGCTCTCTCAAAGGCAGTAGGGGAGTCCTGCAGCCTGACCTCCATACCCATGCTGCCTGCCAAGGGAGTGGGAGGGAAGAACGACATATGGATAAGGGAGCTGGGCATGCTCCTGTGTTGTCAGTAAACACTGCCTGGAAAGTGGGCCTGCTTTATAGCCCAGATTAAAGACTAAGATAGCAGCTGGCTGTGATGGAGAAGCCTTCTGAGGGGAACTGCAGGGTTTGCTTGGGGAAGAATGTGCCAGGGAATCAGGCAGCAGTTGGTACAGAGAGCTGTGAAGTAACATTGGTCTTGGGGTTGTAGCTGAAGGTTGTAATATGGGTAGAGAATTGAATTAATGACATACTCTGCTACCATTACAGCTGTGCAACTGCTCAGTCACTGCACAAACTTCCCTACTGCTTTCCTGCACAGCTGATCATGCATCTGAGCCTCATTTGTTGTAGTTTCAGCTCCCTCCGTAAAAATTATTTCTGAGGGAATACATGCAATAGTAACTGCAGCTTGTCTAGGTGAGTCCAAATTAGCACAGTGTTTGAAAGCAGTCTCCAGCTGTTTGGTATTCCATGGTGCTGTGGTTACATTGCTAGGAGCGTTGAAACAAGCTACTTCAAAATAGCTGGAAAAGTCTACACAAATTGCAGCACGTAACACCTCCTGTCTCCACTATGAAAACAGCCTGACCCAAACCAGTTTGGGTATCCAAAGAAAAGCAATATGCAATACATTTCCAGGCAAGACACTGAAAAGGCAGTGCAGGTCTCAAGCTGCCCTTCTACTGAAAAGATGACCCAGCCTGATTGGAAGTGTGGGTGCCAGTGGCACTACAAGTACAGGACATGTCCTGCATGGCATGACCTCCTGGTGGAGCATGATCTCAGATATCTGATCAATTGCTGGCTTAAGCCTCAATTTATTTTGTGACTTCGGTCATTTAAGTCACATACTTTGTTAGTTCATAACTTGCAAAATTAGATGGTATTGTATAGGAATGTTGAGAGAACAAAATCAATTAATGATTCTGAGATATTCAACTGGTGGTGCAGTGGGCCATCTAGTTAGACAGCGACTAAAAAGTGTATGAAGCAGGGTCTTTTCCAGCAATTTCCAATTCATACTTTTTTCTTACTTTGCTTTCTTACTTTAAGCCTCATAAAAGTTACAGTCTTTCAAGCCTGAAAGTGATAAATGCTGCGATTCACACATTTCCTCTTTTTTTTCCTTACCTGATGTTTCTGGCTAACGTACCATCAAATATCAAGATATCCAAAATGAAATACATGCTTAATTCAGCCACAGGTTCAGTGTTCTCATTGTCCTTCTCAAGACAGTTATTGAAAGCATTTCAGAGAATACTGGCATACACTGTTGCCACCTTTTTTTCTTTCTTTTTTTCTTTCTTTCTTTTTAACTTCTGTTGTTGTTAAAGTAGCCCAGCATTCACATCTTCCCTGCATCTTAAAAATTCTGAGTGAATTGCTTGCTGCACCTGGCAAGGCTAGAAAAGCAAACTGGTTTTAACCTTATTTTCTTTTTATTTCATATTGCACTGCAGACACAATGCACACTTTCCTCGAGGATCAGTACGTATCACACCCCCACTTACACTTACTACCTCCAGGAATAATGTTTCTGAAAGTAACAGAATCAGTCTGAGTTTAAATTCCTGTACAGCATGAACCCCAAGCATGGTCTGGCTCTTAGCATAGGAGCGACAAAGGCGATTCAACTGTCTTTTGTTCATTTTTGGTGTTCCCACAACAAGAAACTAATTTCATATGCAGGGTCAGATACAACACACTGGTCAATAAAGGCATCCAAAAATGAAACATAGATCTGGAATCTCTTAGCTGGGACACAGGTATTTGGATTTCATCTTTCAATAGCCACACCTTTCTTTATAGCCCCTGACTTCTGTGCTCCTAGGAGCTGAGGCACTACCTACCTACTGTGATTTTGAGAAATAATATACTAACAATTACCATCTTTTAATGTCATATGCATCTTATATGAGGTTGATAATTGGAAGACAGTTGTTTGCCCAGGTAAAAAAGGAAGTAAACTTTAAAAAAAAAATCATGCCAAAACCAAAATTAAAAAAAGCACCTGTGAGTAATATCTGGTGTTTTCAGTGAGTAGCAGAAATGCAACCATAGTGTAGTTCTCACTCTGTGCAACTAGCCATTTCATACACACAACTGATTTTGGTTTAGGGGCTGTATATAGACTATAGTTCTTTCCCCTACTGTATTATTGCTAAAACTTATTGGCAAGCTAATATTAGTGCAGAGCAGAACCTTTCCATAGCATATGGTGCTATCTACAGAAGTGTTGTTTTTCTGCTACAAATGATCAATCCTTGTTGCAGTCACTTTGTGGGTCCACTTAGAATTACAGTTCAGAGAGTGTTCACTTCTGGAACTGAAAGGATTTTGTTAAGTAATATGAAGATCAGCAACTGTCCTGACTGTTTTCCAAGGCAATTTTCCTGTCTTGACTGCTGAAGTAGCCAAAACCGTATCACCTTTTCTGGAAGATCACAAATGTGTATCTTTAATAAAACTCACTATACATGCAAAGCTAGATTTGGCAGACTTTATCATAAATTACAGTAACTCTCTTTTACATTTATATGGAGTCCTTTATCCAAGCAGAAAATTGATTGATCTTTTTCCCCGGTAAACAACCAAAACACCCGCTCTCATGATTCCACCACTTCTATCAAAAGAGACTACTCAGCAACAGCTGTTCAAACATTTGTTAAATCACTTCACAGCAAATAAAAACATGGTGTGGTGTGCCTGTTCCTCATTTCAACTTAACTGTAGCAATATTTAACATGCACAAAAAAACATATGCTGCACACACAAGTATTCACAAAAAAAAATATATTTCATCTTAATCAACAATATCCTGCAAGTCTCAGAGGATACAGGAAAGTTCCATAGGTAAGCAGCTTCTAAAAGGCTGAGAGAGATGAATAGATTCATTCATCCTAAAACCTAATTCCTAAGAATGTGCACACAGGAGTCCAAACAATCTGACTTTACATTTTAGTGCCCAAAGGCTGGGCCTGATTCTGTATTTATTAATTTATTTTGTATATATTGTAGAACCCACTATCCACTAAAAATACCAGGATTCTGTTGTGACAGATGCTCAGCAAAGAGTGAAAAGAATGCCCAGCTCTATCACGTTAATGTGAGAAAACAGAGACATGAAGTGACTTGCTGAAAGAAAATAATCTATAAGGTCAGGGAGCAAAATTCAAATTTTCTGACTTTTCTGTTAATGCCCAAGCCCCTGGACCCTTCTGGCTACCCAGATGTGTCCTGATCTTCTAGAATTTCTTAGCACTGCACCTTTCAAGTTTAGACAAGCAAATTTGAATGTTTTGTTTTAATTACTGAGCTCTGAGTAAGGCAATCTTTCTTTCCCTGCATTTTCTCCTTTCCTACAGGGAGCTTAGCAAGAATTTTATTAATTAAACAAGAAAATAGGTCATCATCTTAATTTGCTGATGCCTATTTCTATGCTCCTGCTCCAGGACCTCAGAGCCACACTATACCTCCTGGAATTTGCCAAGAGCGATGTGATCAGCAGCCAATCCCGCTCAAAGCTGAGACTGCAAACACACAGTCTAAATGGGCTGCAGCTTGGCAAAATGTCAGGAGCCATGTTACAATTTTACACACAGGTGAAAGCTGAAGAATCCAGGCAGCCTGTTCTTGCAAAGCTGTGTTCAGTCTCATTGATAAAGACCTAACACAGCCTGCTACGCATATAAGGAAAATGTATAGATGCTGTCACATAGCACCACAGGACTACAGCGCCTTTCTCAGGACTGTTCTGACTACTCACCCGGTGTCTTTGCAGAGTCCATCCCTCTTTTTTCCCCCTTTGGAGAATTTTGTCTTCTCCTTATACACTTAGTGTCAAATGACAGAAATTTCCAAATCTTTCCACCTTTCTGTCTTCTTCTCTGAGAAAAGCACAATGCACTGTATTCATAAATTTTAACACTGCAATAAATACCCTAGTCAAGGCTGTATTTACTACTTACACCAGATGTACTCTTTCAGCTACTCTGGCTTACAACCATCAGACAGCACTGTCACTTAGGCACCTCTAAAACAAGGAACTGAATTCCAATAATTCGTCTAAGCCCTCTCCTCTCAAAAAAATCTTTATCTGGCATGGAATTGGCAGTCAGTTGTTTTATTTTTATACGCTGCACAGTGACATAAAACATGCCATGTTAATATTGGTGCAGACATGATAATGTGTGCCTTGTGTTCTACACATTCTCAAATGATGTTAAGAAGATACAGAGACCAAAAGTATCAATAAAATATAAACATTATTAATATTTTCTATTTTATAAAGCATTTGCAAAAAAGCATGTATCTTTCAGGACAACTCAGTGTTCTGAATCATAGGACCCATCTTACTTTTATTGCCATCCTACTGAACACAGGGAGATCCCTCTAAGTGCCATTGCTCCATAGAACAAAAGCTGGAGGAACAAGCCCCTTGAGGTATCATAAAAATGTTTGAAAATTAGTATATAACAATTGAAAAAGCAATACCCTTAAGTGTTTTAAACACTGACTTGGACAATACAAATGTCACATATTTATTAGTAAAGGTTGCTCTTCTACAAGATCAGACCATAATAAAGGAGATTCTACAGCTTGGCCTCCTTCAAAAAACCTACACAGAACATACAGCTGGAAAACTGGGCCTCTCTGGACTGCAAGATTACCCAGGAATTGCTTGCAAAAAATATACAGAGAGCTAACTTTAGTTTGAAAGGCTGAACCCCCACTCCAAGCAGTTTGAACAAATAGCTTCATTATGAACTTCTAGGTCTTATGCTACGTAGGCACCAGGCAAGTGCTGTAAAGTGATGGAGGAATATTCCTGTTGGCCAGAATGAAGGTTTAGGATTAAGTTTTGACCCTTGCTGGTAAATCTCAGGGAAATGTTAAATCATATATAATGTTCAGTCCCGCAACTGATGAGGCCCTATGAAAAATTCTGCTGATTCCAGTGGGTTTGGGATGTAATAATCAAACTCTCTCTTTCAGTGCTAAATTGAGATACTAATATTAACAGTCTAGGGAAAAAAAAGTTTAAGATATTCAAGTAACATATTGTGTTGAGTTCTAATGCACTATTAATGCACCAGTCCAAAAGCAAAAATTGCATGTGAGAGGAGAGTTTTCAGCAATTTAATGATGATTTTGCATCCCAGTGAAGGAAAAAATAGTTTAAGTGCTACTGGACAAATGGATGACAGCAAACCATAGTTGTAGGAAAGTTACTTTCACAACATTTAAAAGCTCTTTCATCTTGCTGATTGGTAATTCTTTCTCTCAAAATCTATAAGAAAAGTAGATTACAAGAAAAGCCAAGCATCCAGAACAGGCTTGACTCAAGGAAAAAGAGGAAGCCCAGGAACCCAGCCTAGCTGTTCGGTAAACTTGGGTTCCATTTGGCTTCTGCAACTTTAAATATAATCTATAAACTAACAAAAACCCTAAAATCAAAAGGAGCTCAAAACTATGTATTTAATATCAGGATTTACTCATCATATAATTTCTCTCTGGCTGCTTCACCACACCCATCTTGATTGTCTAAGTGTTGATGTCATGTAACCTCAGATTTTTTAATGCCTTTCTCATAAAAAGACAACTTCAGTAAAATCTCTGAGGTTGAATCATGTTTATAGATAAAAGGCAAAAGTATAAAGGAAAGCATCAACCCCACTAAGCCAAGTGTTGTTCTCATAGATATCTGTACTGTGTTTACAGACATCATATTGGAAAGTTCTTTGCAAAGCTCGCTGGCACTTACAGGAGAAAAGCAGTTGTACCTGTTCTGCATCCTATAACCATATTTAGTGAGCCAAATGCCACAGGAGTTCCTTTCTTTCTTTTTTTTTTTAACTTTGTCTAATTAGATATGCCTATGCTGCTTTTCCCATCATGATGTTCTATCCTTGAGCTGAAGAATTCAGCACATTGTTCAGGACTCCCTGGATAGTATTGTTACTGGCTCAACTTGTACAAAAAGTTACTGCTTTTCCAGAAGTTTTCTGATGAAAGCACAGTATTCCTAAAGCATAGGCTCCTGAAAATAGATAGCACAACTATTGCATATGAAACCAGAAATCATATATAAGACACTGCAAACAGGGAGTTAACAGCCTGTGAAACACACTCATTCCCTGAGAGATGGACAGGACAAGGAAATAGAATTACTGGGTTAATTAGAGTTTTCAGGAAGCAGATCTGCTAAACTAGGAGTTCTGTCCAAAATAAAACAAAACAAAATCCCTCAAAGAAATAGAGGTTGTGAAGAGGTTAGTGAAAAGTCAGTGTGTCAGCAAAGGGAAGCTTTCCTAAAAGCATATTTCAAATTTTGCCCACAAAAAATTTAGACTATTTCAATAAGGTTATGCACTGTTTTATTTTTCAGTTAAAGTCCAAGAATCAGATTTTAAAGGCATTCTGTTTTCACCAATTGCTATGGGTTTTAAATGCTCAATGTTTCAAAAATCCCTATTTGGCATATTAGTTACAGCCTCAGTTCAGAAAATGAAGAATGCAGCCATAGCACATGACTAGCTTGATTTAAGCATATAAAAGAGCATGATTTATTTGGCTATTAGGATAAAGGAATAGTCTTTTTATTGAAATAATTGGTTTTGTACCCACAGTTTCTGTTCCTATATGGATGCTAATTAACCCATTGTTGAGTTTTAATAATTTTGTAATTTCAGAGCTTTTATAACTGCTAATATTTAAGGAAGTAGGGGAGATGAGGTTGGCAGTAGGAGGACAGATTGCTTATTAGATTTAAATGCGTAGGTGGGGAGACATAAACAAGCCAAACAAGGCTTTAGACACATAGGTTCAACTTGTTGCTATATTTTTCCTTCTTTAATTTTCTGTTTATGCTACTTTCACTTATAGAAAGTCACAGCATTTTTCAAGTATCAAAACTAATTTTAAAAGACAGGATTCCAACATGAACACATTACAGAGACTGCCAACGCAGCTGTTACAAATAGCACTGGAGGGAAAAAGTGTAATTGTGTGGAATGGGTATTTTAAAGCATTTAGGGCTGTTATCTCTCACTGGAATTCACTGTGATTAAATTCTTTCGAACCGTCTTGAAATTATAAACCATAGAATATAGTATTTATCTATTAAAATAAAAAAAGAGGAGACATGACCCCTTTTAAGACCATAGTGCCATCTGTGACCACTTAGACTTTGTTATAGAGCTATTTATTCAGTTTACAGTGTGTATTTTGAGTGTATACATAACATAAGAAGTAGATCTCATGAGTGATACAAGTTTGTTTCTGAGGACTAGGAGAATGTGATACTGGAAGTTCTCTATGAACTGTCTGAAAAGGTTTTCTGAAGGGATTACGAAAGCTTGGCAGGGGGAAGCTAAACAGAGAAACGTGTAAATGTAGTTTGGCTGTCAGCAAAGACCAAGTTGATATCACCTTTTATATTTCAAGATCTCTATCTATTTAGAAACTCCATTTCTCAACCTCTAGTTTGCATGTCTTTGACAACCTTCATTCAAATCATATGCAAATACTAAATGTGTTACTGTTAGGGGTAACATGAGATGATTTCTTATTCATTTAATCGGATTAATCTGTTAATTCCAGAAGACTGCACTTTTGAATTATATCGATATTTGCATTACCAGGAACTGGGAGTCAGTTAAGCATGTGGTTGGTTCAGCTTTATGGAGGGCTATTAGAGGGGTTTGAATATTTTGCATATTGAATGTAGACTCCTTTAGGATCTCTAAGGAGACTGCTCACTTTGTACTCTTCCCTCAGCCGCTTATGGCCACTGTTAGAGGCAGGATACTGAGCTAGATGGACCACCAGTCCAAGTCAGTGTAGCTTATTATACATTATACATATGTTTCATGTATAAAGACCCTATATGATATTTACACTCTGTAGTAGCAGGTCCCTGCTTCACACCAAAGATCCTCCATTTGCCGAAAGACTGGAGTCATACAAGTATTGTTAAGTAGCTGAGTTAGCTGAAAATACGAGGTGAATCACTCTTGCCTCTCTAAGCACAGCACTTTTATGCCAGAAGTATCTTCTATTTATGTGTTTGATAAACTCACAAAAGCATGAAGTTGTTCTAGCCAAGATAATCCCATTAAAAGCATTCTCAGATCGGCTGCAGAGTGTGTACAAGGAGCTGCACAGCTGTAAGAAAGCTCAGAGTATGCTGGTTGCAGCATGTCCACAACCTGAGAAGATGGGCTACACCCCTGAATGCGCCACTGCATTTCCATAAACATCCATTGTGTTCTTTCAATTAACAGTATATTTTAAAGTTGAAAACCATGAACACTATGCTTGGAACATTCAATTTAGGAAACTGGGAAAGTGTGTTCATCTCCTGCGGCTCCTTTTTCTCTATGTTCTTCCTTAATAAGGCCTCAGAGTTTCACAGCCACTGAAGAATTCAAAGAATGCCATTAACAAAGATACCACCCTGCTAATTAAAACTTAATACTTGCTCTGAAAGAATTCCATAGCAAATCTCAGGTCTTACACACAGAAACTGCTTTTGAAGCCATAATATTAAAGCTTTCTGTTTTCCAGATGATGTCTTGGCCTTTCTTTTGCCTTCTCATTCTTTGTCCAATAATTGCTCCATCACAATCATGAGACTGAAGGTTCCTGTATTACTATTCTTTCATCAATTATAAACCCCAGTTCTTGAGTTTTGGTCTCAAAACTTTGTTCTCTTCTTGCTGGGTTGTTCTTACAATGTGGCTATACCTGTCTTTATCACCGTGAAAAGGAGAAGGGAAAAAAGGATTAAAGGGCACAAGGGATGAAATAAACTGCTGGAAATTGCATTCACTTGGGGCAAGGAAAGATGTGTTAATGGTTGAAAAAGAGGAAAAACCATCAAGAGTAGTCCCCAAACACTTCACCTTCTTGAAATTTACGTATTTTCTATAATTTTCTGTTTTTCTGGACAGAGAGATGAAAACTGCAGCTCAGATTTGTTTTCTGTGAGTTGTCATACATAAAGACTGTGAACTGGAAGTCTGCTTAGAGCCCCAGGACTGGCAGGAAGCCCAAAAAGTCTTTTGGCTACCAACAGTGAAAATGCTCCTGCATTCGCCCTGAGAAACAAACGTGGGCACAACACCTGCACGTAGATATTTCAGGAATCCTATCTCCTTGCTTCAAAAATCTAAGTCATACTTCGTTGTTAACTTCAGGAGGAAAAACTTATTATATGTGTCATAAAACTCCATTTCCTTGAATACAGGAGAACCAAATAGCTCAGAAGTCAAGCACAACCTGCTCAGAAGCAGCTGCTTTTCCCAGAGTTTACTGTCTCTTCCATCACAGACAGATGTAGCTGTAAGCAGTAAAATTCAAGGCAACCCCACAGGATCAAGCAAATTTTTTGCACTGAGTTTTGCCATGTACCTCTGTGCTTTTGGACAGCAGTCTTATGCCCATAGTAGTGCTCCAAAATATTATTTAATGACCCTTGCTTTTACACCAAAAGGAAGGGAGCTCACCACCCTGAGCAGCAGTAACCAGGTTTTTAACTGAAAAAATCTACTTCACAGCAGCTGTGAACATGCATAGCCTGCTCTGTCTGTATTCAACATTATGGCAGCTACGTTACATCCCCAGTCTCTGAACACAAGGAGGATGGCAGAAGACGTAGGTATGACTTGACATCAGTAAAACATTTTCATGTCACTTCCAGTATGCGTGCACATCCCACTTTCCCGCATATCCCCATCCAAATGAGATTAAAATACTATTACAGTCATTGATCTCTATTTACATGAAATAAATGTATCCCACAGTATTTTTTTGATACATGTGTCACAGCTTTTTGGCACAAAACACATATTTTATGCCTATCTGAATACAAAAGGGGACTGTAGAGAAAAAAAAATTGGTAAATACAGCCATATTTGAATTCTTTGGTTCTGCGGATTGCCACAGAAGTTCCAGTTCTCAAGGCTTCTCCAAGCTTACTTAGCTTTAAGACTTTAGAGAAGGAAAAGAGTGTGAAATAACTAAGCCTGGAGCTCAGAAACTGCATCTCATTTCAAACATTTTCTGAAATGAAATACAGCATACTCCCAGGTCCGCAACATCTTGTCCTAATTTGCAATGCAGAGTTTTACAAAAGCTTAATAGAATTAATGTTGAAACAGGCAAACTCTACAAGAGGGAAATATGACTTAAGATTCTTTTTCCCGTATTATGAAATACAGGACTCCCTCTTCCAATCGTACCCTTACCATAGTGCTGTAGGTGATGATGCTGTAAAATGTGAGGAATTGTAGCTTTTTTTTGTTTGGGTTGTTTATTTTTTTCTCCTCCAGGGCAGCAAACATTCCTTACTAATATCTACAGTGCTTCAAAGTCCTTAGGTGCAGTCAGAGTACCAACACCAAGTTTTCAAAATGTCTGCCTTGTGCAAACTGAGAGCGCTGAGATTCCTATACAACAAGGGTTCAACTACTTCTGGTTTCTGAGCTTTGAAAGCTGTCTCTGCAGCCTATGAAGCTGGTTGATACCATCACAACATTTGCAATCTAAATTCAAACCAGAAGCGCTAAAAAGAGATATAGAGTCGCTGCACTTTTGTTTAAGAAGAATTTAACAGCACTAGCTGCGCCTGAAAAGCACTACTCAACTCCATTTAAACCCCACTAGAGTAAAGCCCAGGTTTTGCTCACACTTGCTCTATAAAAGTGAAATGAATAACTCCAATGTTTCATTAATTTCATAGGAACAGCGTAATATTAAATGAATACAAGTCTATAGCCTAGAGCGCAGGATGCAGGCGCTGTACTGAGGGCTTGGCCAAGATTGAAATCAACCCCTTGGGAGCATGGGAGCTCTCAGTTCCCAGTGGAGGGGTTTTGTGAAGGGAAGGAGGACGGCACCTGGACAAAGCCGCACCTGTGAGGAAATTACTGCAAGGAAGGCGCAGCAGCAGAAGGAAGACGCAGCTTAGGGATATTCAGAACAATCTGCTCAGTGTTGTGCCACTGATCACTCAGCCAGCAGCACAAATACCTTTTTCTTTTCCCCTGTCTGACTTGCTTTTTCTCCCCTCTAGCCAGGAACTGCCACATTAAATAACCACTCCATTGTTTGAGGCATTCTATGCAAAAGGGTGGTTTTAGAGGTAGAGGTTTCAGGGGCATTACCAGCCTCCTGGTAAGACCCTGGTGAAAGGCAGGGCTGGCTCTGTACCTCAGAACACGCAGCTCGGCTCGGAGGGTTGGAGCTGGCGTCCTTTCTGCTCCAAACCCGGCGCCGGGGGACACTGGGGGGTCCCGGGGCAGGATCTCGGCTCGCTGTGGGGAACCAGCCACAGGCCGCGCGGGAGCCTGTGGCGGGAAGGCGCGCTGAGCGCAGGCGGCAGCCCCGGCTGGCTGAGGGGAGGCTGCGGCCGATGGCGGCTTTGCTGAGGAGCCGGCCGGGGCTGGCACGGCTGTGCCGCGGGGCGTTAGGAGTCGGCCGTGGATTTTCCGCGGAAGCCTTACGCCTCCCGTGGCTGCAGGGGTCGCCGGGTGGGGGGCGGCACCCGACTCCGTCCTCGGGGACATCAGCAAACCTGCACAGCTCGGGCAGCATTGACAGCACCCGTGTCACTGCCAACAGCAACCGCTGTGACAGAGATACCAGAACCTCCCTGGAAATCTATTCTAGCTGTTTGCTACTCATGCCATTTTATTTATACATATATGAAGGGAGACATGGGTTTGGTTTTGTTTAGGGTTGTTTTTTTGATTGGTGTTTTTGGTGTTTGGTTTTTTTTTTTTGAGAGTTCAGCAGAATAGTGCCTAAAGATTGACACAGTGTTTCGGGTGAGATCTTACTTCTCTGCTCTCATTTCCATCCGGCCGAGTTTGAGGTCTGCCTTCCACAGTACTTGCAGTCCCCCCAGCCTTGCTGCAGTCCAGTTATGGGACGGTTACTGCCGTTTCTGTTACAATGGTAATGATGCCCTGTCAAAAAGAAGGCAGACTGGTTTAGCATGAGTTTTTTTCCTAACAAATTCAGGTTAGCTCTTACTTTCACTTTAAAGTGTCTTGCATTTGAAAGCTAGGTATTTGCTAGGACGGTCAAAGATTTTTCTTGGAATTCAGTTTAGCTGGCTGACTTGTGAAATATTTCTCCTTTCCCTCTTGCTTAAAAAAAAATAGGAAAAAAGCATATCCTTTCCAGCCTTTGTAATGCTTCAGCCATTTCATGTCGTAACCTAGAATAAAATGTGTCAGGTTTTATTAATTTAATGGTTCATCTTAGTACAACCTAAGTTGATCTTTCTTCAGGTTAGCCAGAGTTTTTCATATTTGATCTTCATATTTTCTCCTGAGAAAAAATTGCTGAGCTTTTGATAACAAAACATAATATAACCGAAGACCAGACTGGTATGCTTTGAACAAGAGAACCTCTTCCAATGTGATATTTTTTCCTGAGTGTGGGGAAGGGTTTCTCACAGCTGCAAGCTGTAGTAAACCATAGCAACTCCCACAGACTTCAAATCTTAGTCTTACACTGCCATTGTCATGCTGTCCATTTCATAATAAATGTCCACTAGTTTTGTTATACCAGTGTTCTTTATCACAACCTCAGCATTTTGGCTTCATGCAAACCAAAGGAACTAACTCAGCAGCTGTAATCCAGCTTGCTGGAAGAGTGCTGTAGTCAAAATACCGACTGCAGAACAAATGGATTAAAAATTAATACAGGGATCCTAAAGGAAAAGTGAGGTTTGCAAGGGAGCATACCATGAAGGACATAAAATGTGATCTAGGCTAGAAGGGAAGCACTGGCCTTTCTTCATCACGTAACATCAGATGCAGAAAAATTACAAGCAGACTTAAGATGTAGAACGGTGTGAACTGTTCACAGTATTGAAATGATGGAAATCTGAGGAGATAATTGTGTTTTGTTTATGGACTGATAATATCAGTAGTACAGTTATAAACATGGAATACAGCCTATTTTTTTTGAAGGATGGAGAACTGGGAGTGATAAGAGTTAAAAACAGCAAGACACTTGGGTTTAAAGCATAACAGTGCAAACGACCAGGAGGAAGTCACCAACTAGTAATTTTTCTTGTTATCCCTGATCTACAGCAGCCTCACCATCTGTTGTTTAGGTCTAAACAGTTCAAAGTCAGACTGTACTTTTCCTGAAATACTGATTTATTTATCTTTTTAATTAATATCTTCCTTCAGCATTCCCACACAGAACGCAAACATTTGCAGAGATAGACAGACCTGTTTCTGCCCCACCTAAATTGAAAAACATATTAGTAAAAACCAAGTACATTCATTTTAGCATTTGTTGACATGTATGTCATTTCTATGTTGCAGCAAAATTTGTATTGACTTTATCATTAGGGTTGCCTCTCTATGCCGTGCTGTAACTGGTGGTGGAGGAAAGGGATTTCCAAAGACTGGCTGGGCTAAAACAAACTGGGGGGGATCAATCAATCAATACTTCAGAAACTTGGACATATATTGGGCAAGTTTTGATTCGCCTCAAAGAAGTCAGGGTGACAGTAAATCCACTACAAAACCATGCATGCTGAAAAAAAGTAGAAAAATCAATCCTACAGACAAAACCCCAATAAAAAAAAAGCACTTGCCTTTTCACTTAAGACTTAATTTTATGCTACAGAACTGATATCATGACCTCATTTTAAGTAAAGCCACTGCCTTAGACAATGAGCCTTGCAAATTTGTTTGCAAATACAATTCATAAGGCCTACCTTACCTTGGCCTCTCTGATAACTTCTACCAAAGGGCTAGTTTTCACAGTCAACATGGGCTTTTAATCAGAAGATTTCTACAGTCCCCACAAAAACTCACATAAGCTTTACGAGGCTTATAGCTGCCTCCTTCTGCGTGCAGGGTAAGGCTGTGAGCCACTTTGACCTGCACAGGAAGCAAGTCCACGCTGCAGAACACATGCAACTTCGTAGTTCTCTGTTGCCATCCTATCCCCTAGTGAAAGTTCATCATTTCCTTATAGCTTGCTGTGCAGCAAAATTGACGCCTGGCCAACATCAATCTTAAAATTCATAAGAGAAAGACAGACTTCTCTCTAGTGAAGACAAACTCAGTCTGCTGAGAGCGTGTCAAGTATTCACAAACTGGCTTTCAAGGAATGGTAACATTCATTTGACTCAGTTTCCTCTATACCAAATGAGCCATATCAAAAAAAACCTGCCTGACTGCCAGTAAATCTTTAATTTAAATTTCATTATGAAACTCACTAGCTGTGACTGGAAGAGGTAATTGGAAGCATTATCTATTATGTTTAAAAACGCAGTTTGAGGATGCTATGTGTAGTAGAAATTCCACGTTTAATCAATGACCTGAAACAATTTTCTGAAAAGGATGAGAAACACAGAACCTTCTACAACCTTCACCTCTTTATATTGCTTGGGAGATCCAGATATCTAACGCAGGCGATACAGAGAGAGTATCTCCTAGATTAGAGTAGCATGCCTGAAGAGGCTTGCCCTCTCCCCACTACCAGAAAGTGGCACAAAGAAGCCAGTGACAGTAGCCACACCCCAAAGAAGGCATGTGGAGCAAACATTGTTCTGCACTGACACGCTGGCAGCAGGCTGTGCAAGGGTCACGCAGCTCTTCTGAAACAGACTTCCCATGTAGGTGATTTGGGCAAGCTTAGATTTCTGCCTTACAAGTTCCCTTGGCCCTGATCTATGCCTAGTCAATTCTGTTTAGATATGTGAGCCTCAGCTTTGACTGGAACTTCACCTTGCATTGCTTCTAGGTAGTTTAGACAAATTAACTTTCTCCTGTGCCAGCTGGTTTCTCTAAACCCAATGCTATCTCACTGGGGCTTTGTGTGCTATAACATTACAATGCCCTAAGGCAGGATTAGGCCAGTTGTTTACATATAAACATGTGGCACACTCCACCTGTACAAGTGTTTGTTTTTGCATAGCTAGCAGATAACAGGGCTGTAAATGTTATTGCTAAATATTATAAACACAAATCTATGATTTTTTCCCCCCAAGAATTCAGTTTTGGACCTGATTCTGATCTCACTTTTACCAATTTTAGGTGAATATAGCAGGACCCTGTGACTTACGTGTGCATGAAATTAGGGTAAAACTCTTTGGTTGGCTTTTCAATAGCAGTGATATTGCTTGTGAGGGTTTCTTTGTTTTAACATTAAATTTTTTTAAAAAAAAATTATTAGGTCATTTTTCAGCAAGATCCAAACATAAATTATTAAAATAATATATCTGCTTCCATAATTTTCCCCTCAGTGCCTTATTACGTCCCCATCCCCCCCAAAAAACATGACATTTTTCTGATAGGGTTACAAGAATGACTATTTCTGGTTTTCTCTATTCTGCACATTACTGGGTTGTGTCTTTTTCCTGAAAATGTCTCTATCTAAATGGCCATTAACACAGATACTTTTACTTATTGTTTTTCCTTCCACAGATTCAGAATTCATCCTTCTCCATCTTGTTTCAAACTGCCCAGGATTTTATGAGGTAATTTCAGTACTGTCACAGCACACTTGAAACAAAGTATCTAAAATATGTGATTATGTTTTCTTATTCATACTATTAACATTTTGTACCATTTACATAATTTCTTAAGTTCCTGTAAAATTAAATAAAACATACACCAGAAGCTCTATTTTGGCAAGGATAATCAAAAGTCTTGGGTGAAAAATCTGAACTACTTGTAGAAAAAACACATAATTTTTGTTGATTTTGTTGCTCAAAATATACCAGTGAAAAGTTGAATTTTAATGTCTTCATGGGCCTCCTACAGGAAAAAAAAAAGCATACGCAGACAAATGGGAAAGGCAAGTTTATGAGACATATTTGCATTTGATTTCAACCTTAAATTGCACAAGAATTAGAATCATTACTGCACTGTTGAGTTTTCTGTCTTTCCTGACTGACTTTCAAATTTTGTTTCCAGTTTAGCTGCAAAACCCATCAGCAGTATTGCAGTTGCACTGTGCAAGGGTTTGCTCTTCTGTTTGTACCTCTGGGCGCTAGGAAACCCCTTTTCATACATGTTTCCTTTTCATTAACAGTACATATGGGGATGGGATATCACGTGCTTCTTCGTATACTATTATGAGTAGAAGGTCAAAGGCTTTAAGACCTACAATAATTTCAACTCAAATATGTCTTCTGAAGAATCCATTTCAAGACAGGAAACAAGAAATAAAACTGAACACAACAAATATTAACTTCATAATGGTTTTAGGTTGTTCAGTCAATATTAAACTGATAAAAATAATCTAAACAGAAGTAAATTATTTCAGAACACAACTTTACAGATTTATAAAGAGATTTTCATGATGAAAATAATGCATAACTAAAACAGTGTTTATTTTTGCATGCTTCACTGTAATTTTCTACATTCTAAGATCATTAATATGCATGATCATATCTTTTTGTGCTTGGATTCTGAGGTTGCATGTGCTGTTTATGTTTGTAGTGGTATAAAAGGTTATTTTATTTGAACGTCCAGTGTCTTCACTTGTTGTTACTTAAGTGATCTTCTATTACAGAAGTGCTACAAATTGCATGGTAACAGAACTGATGCGGTCACAAACTATATGCCATAGCCACTGGGAAATTGCAAATGCAGTTATGTTTGTATCACCAACTGAGCCAGTGAAAAGCCTCTTTATAAATGTGCATCATCAACATGTGAGGAATGTCCTAACGGGATTCAGCTATTCCATAGCTCTTCTGCTTTTATCCTACAACTAGTATGTGAAACATATTTAATTAAGGACTATAGTCTTGCAAAATGCACCTGTTATACCATGGCAAGTGTAGGGTGCACCCGTTTACCAGCACAAATCAGAAGTAACTGCAGAATGATTAGTGCCAGTTAAATTCTGGCCCATTATAGGAGTGCTTTCTAACTAAATAATGACAGATGCAGAAGGTTAAAAAGAAGACAGCTCCTGCTGAATCTAAAAATATCTATAATGATGTTAAAATACATATACGTATTTTGTAATTAAAAGTCTGATGTAATCCTTTAAAGAGCCATCACAATTCAGTTTAAGTAGGTCCGTTCGCTGGAAATTCATGTTAACTCTTTTCTGCAGAGAAAGTAAGAAGGGGTTATTGTTTCTTTAGGGGGCTGCACCAAGGAGATAATTACATGCTGTAAGATATAATCAAACAGATACAATAAGGAGTCTAGGGCCAAGCGGGATGATGATGTTTCTACTAATGCCTTTGAGTGCAGTACAGGGAAATGCTTTGTGTTACAATTTTTATCCAAGCACGTAATAACCCAGGTATGCTATGTCCTTCTCGTCCTCTCTGTGTCAGCTGTCATGGTAACAACATTGCTGTACAGACTAAAAGGGAAGGGATTTTAAAGACTCTTAAATGGGAGAAATCAACAGGTAGGCCTTGGGGGATATGTTTCGGGATAATGGGGTCCCACAATCAGAAGTGGGCATGGCAGTTTTGAAATCTCTTCAAGATCTCTAGCACAGCCTTGACAATTGGAAAAGTCATTGAGAATCGTTCTTACTTTCAGACTGTTGGTCTGCAAAGCATTTAGATACTGGGTTCATAATAACGTAAAAGGCTTACATGAATGAATGGATTTTAAATTTTTCAGAAGAATAATACCCACTATTAAGCAGAATCCATAGCATTAGTGAATTGTTTTTTTGTGATATCTTTTGAAATTGAGATAATCCTTCAGAGGAGTGTTAGTCAAATCACATCATGTCTTTGCCTTTCCCAGAAGGAACACTTACTGTTCAGAATGCCTGCTAGCAATACATGTCAAATTTAGAGATCTCAGTTCTAAATTTCTTTCAGTCTCATTTCTGTTCAATGCATGTTGAGACAAATAAGTGAACCAGGACCATTACTTTAACATTAGCAGACCATTCTCTTGCTACTCCAAGTGATGCCATATAAACCCTGATGTACCACACATATGGACCACACTATTATGTACTGCTAAAAGAAAGTTAATCTGATCCAGAACTATTGTATATAATTCTGAGAAATTCCGAACAAAATCTTACTCCTCTAAGTTCTTTATTGTATCTAGTTGAACACCACTATGAAGTGCAATGGTTCCTACAACTCAGACTCATGACTGGAAAACCTCAATCTTCTGCTATTGATGATCCTGAATCCTTCTAGACAGCAAGCAGCAGAAAAATGATAGATTTCCCTGTACTGTCCCAAGCTACTCTATTGAATAGACAAGAGAAGCCCAATTTGGGCCTTTAAAAAGATGCCCACAGCACAAGAAAAATCCCTGTTAATTCTCACATTACATTTCAAACTTCATTCATGCAGGCTGTGCCAACTTACTGCCTCACCTCCAGTATGTCCACTCATTCCAAACCTCAGTTTTCAAATCAACAAAATGCAAATAAATGCATAATTTGCAGGAAATTTATATTTTACAGGGAAGCCTAATGAAGACAATTTTATAAACAATTTTCTTTCCTTTGGAAGCAAAACACACAGTGGATACAAAGGGAATAGATTTAGTCTACAACAATTATCAATTAATGAAATCCTAGAGGTTCCCAGGCTCTAGAACTCTGCAGAAACTCTCGGCAACATAAGTGGGTGTCAATGCATTTCACTGTGTGGCGTGCAAGCAGATACATTCACTTTACTTCACAAGCCTACTTTAAATCTGTAATGCGGCTTCAGCTACACTGGGAGATAATAACCAGCAATTGGCAAAAGCCTGCTTCCAGGAGTAGTAACTTCTGGCTCTTTTCACCAACTCTGATGCAGCTTCATAAGAAACCTTTAAAACTGGGCTGTTCCATTATCTGTCTTTAATTACACATGTATTTAATTTTAATTTGTAAATGGCTCATTTTCTCTATTGTATCAATATAATTATCCCACTCTCTTATAAATAACTGAAAAGTCCAAAGCGACAACAACTCCTTTTCAACCCAAGTGTGCATCTACATTACATGGTTAAAGCTTGCAAAAGACCCAGAGGACAGAGTAAACCTAGAGTATAAGCTGTTCTGATATCAGGCATGAACCCTCATTCAGTGTAAGTCGTACTCCTTTGTTCATCAGCTTTGGGAAGAAGTAATGAGCAAGTACTCAACTCAACAAGGCCAAGGGCAGGGTCCTGCACCTGGATTGGGGCAAACACTGGTATCAATACAGGCTGAGGGATGAAGGGATCAAGAGCAGCCCTGCAGAGAAGGACTTGGGGGTACTGGTGAACAAAAAGCTGGACATGAGCCAACAATGTGCACTCGCAGCCCAGAAGGCCAACCGTATCCTGGGCTGCATCAAAAGAAGCGTGGCCATCAGGTCGAGGGAGGTGATTCTGCCCCTCTGCTCTGGTGAGACCCCACCTGGAGTGCTGCGTCCAGCTCTGGAGCCCTCAGCACAAGAAGGACATGGATTTGTTGGAGCAGGTCTAGAGGAGGGCCACAAAAATGATCCAAGGGCTGGAGCACCTCTTCTATGAGGACAGGCTGAGAGAGTTGGGGCTGTTGAGCCTAGAGAAAAGAAGGCTGAGGGGAGACCTTATTGCAGCCTTCCAGTACTTAAAGAGGGACTAGAGGAAGGATGGGGGTAACCTCTTTAGCAAGGCCTGTTGTGACAGGACAAGGGGTAATGGCTTTAAACTAAAGGAGGGTAGATTTAGACTGCATATAAGGAAAAAATTTTTTTACAGTGAGGGTGGTGAAACACTGGGACAGGTTGCCCAGAGAGGTGGCAGATGCCCCATCCCTAGAAACATTCCAGGTCAGGTTGGATGGGGCTCTGAGCAACCTGGTCTAGTTGAAGATGTCCCTGCTCACTGCGGGGGGCTTGGACTAGGGACCTCTAAAGGTCCCTTCCAACCTAAACCATTCTATGATTCTATGATACTAAGTATATGATGCAGCCTGTCTCCCTTCCCTGAACACACACCTATTTTTAAAACATTTAAGAATTTGAAACAGTTTAAAATTTTCATATATTCTTTCTTGGACTATGATGAAAATGTCCCATAGAGCAGTTCAGCTAAATATAGACTTTGCCTGGAATTATGTGAGACCATGGATGAAACTTTGTGACTTGGTGGCAATGTTAGTTAAAGGAGTTCTTGAGTTATTTCCTAGTCCCTACCCATTCAGTCTCACCCTTGCTCCACAAAGTTCTGATCCTGCCTTTAAATCCTCCAACTCATGCGCAAAGCAGTGCAAAGCAGTGGATGGAGACAGGGAATGCTCTTGGTTTTTGTTTTGGGTTGGTTTTTTTCCTTACTGGGAAAACACTGAGTTCAACAAACACAACTTGGAGACAGCGTACTGGGGCTTAAGCTTAATTTTCATAGAACTTCAGGAGTACTTAAAACTTAGCACTTGCTTAACTGCTTTACTTTTAATTGCTTTCAAATCCAGCCTGTACATATTTGCAGAATTCTCTGCATGCAGTACACAGACCTGTGTGTTCTGTACATAACTGCCCACTGAAACCTAATACCAAACCTTTTTATAAATTTTAAGTGAAAAATGTCCTTTCGAAATATAATCTGCAAACCCAAACTAGTCAGCAGATTAATAATCTCAATAAATATATTGTAAAAATGTAGTAATACAGTGGACAACTTTACTGTTGGATCACATATATAAGAATAATGACATCCTAACCACTTCAGGAACTCTAAAAGCCATGCAGAAACCACTGTAACATTAATGTTCACAATTTACAGGAGGTAGTTATATACTGCTGTCACTCGTGTCTAAAACAAAAACTTGAAAAATTTTCAAGTTGCAGACTTTTTGTTTACTGACTGGTGCTCTGAATTCATGCTCCAAGAATTAGGTTAGCCCTTCCTCTCATGTTTGTTGATGTTACTCCTCTCTCTAAGCAGTTATTTGGGATAACAGGCCATTCTAGCCGTCACGTGTCCCACATAACAAAGAAATAACAGCAGTATTAAAGGAGTAATCTGACCACAACTGATGGCTGCTGTTTCACTCATGTTCCAGAATTTTCATGTTTCTATCACTGCATTTCTAGCTTTGCTGTTGTTTAGGTAGACCTGGCCTATGCTATCCACAGCCTGCTTGACTGCTTCATTTTCTTATTATTAATCATCAACAGGTTTTTCCACAGCTATGAACTTATTTCTCCCCTTCTGCACAGTTAGGTATATTAAGTATACTTTGATGGAGAGAAAAAAGAGTCCCGACTGACAGTAGCCTGAGGGCTTTCAACACTTAAGGGCTACCTTACTAATTTTTCAGGGCATAAAAGGCCATGTCTCTTTGCATATTTGTTTGCATAAATAGTAACAGCCAAAATTACATAAATTTAAAATATTCGCTTCAAATAACATTCTATAAAAAAAAGAGAAATATCATATTGCAAGCAAACCTGCAGGTGCCTTACATTCTCCTATGCTTGCCTGTGGGGAAAAGATTACAGGTTGCCATGCTCTTTGGCTGCATCCATTTCATACCAAAGTGGTTTAAAAATACTGAAGGATACATGGTATAGCAGGAAAACTATGACTGCTCTGCATGCTTGCTTATCACATATCTTCTTAAGGTGCATGGAGACAGGATTTGAAGAGTATCTTGCTCTGTAACTAGCCAGAGTTAGCTCATATTTGCCACTTCCAAGCAGAACAGGAGATGATTTTGTGGTCTTGGAAAAACGTTCGGGTTTTGTAAGCTTTGCATTTTTCCTTAGAAATCTAAGGATATCTACAGGAATCCAGAAATCTGGGAACGATAAAACAGTGCTTAGACCAAATAAGAAGTGAACATCACCTGTTTACTAATGAGGTTGTATGTGAGATGACATATAAGTTAAAACAGTCTCAGTATGTAGCATCTGTTTGAGCTGTAACTCTGTATGCTGTCTACTATGAACGGAGGTGACTTTCAGCGCAAAGTGAGATACTTTTTCAGAGAAACAATTAAATAGGCATGCTAGTCCTATCAAAGAATCTGGGATTTTAGAAGACACAAGCCTAACCCTGTGGCGACCTGGTAAGTTTTCTATAGGTGACAAGAAAAGTATCAGATAAATTTTACCCTAAATTTGTCCTGTTACAGAGAGGCAGAGAGATTAAATATTTGATGGGAAAGAGTACAGATCACGTAGCATCCCAGGAACTGGTTGTTTTCAATATTTGTGTTTGGGTGCAGGCCACATGTTGTTCACCATCTTCCGCAAGTGTGATTCAGTTCACATAAAGAGACATATTTCTCATTTAGCCTGCATGCTTGTGTTGTCAACCTGATAGAATTGCATAGGAATTAACCCAATAAAGTTAAATGAAAAATAATGCTCATTTTATTGCTCATTAAAGTAGGTCTATCCAATTTAACTCAAAGTAAGATCTGTGTTAAGGCCAGCTTATTAGTATTAATTTTAACTCATCCTGTAGAATTTTGTGGTTATATGATTTTCTATTAAATTACACAATATTGTCTGAACAACAACAACAGACCCTAAAACCCTCATCTTTGTTGAATTGTTACCTATTTCACTACAGGAGGCAAATCATCATGCAAGTTCAGGGGCTAAAGAAGTTTGAGCGTCCCAAAGACATCCCCAGTCTGGCCAAGGAACACTTGTTTCCAGTGCCAAAATCAAAGAGCAGGTCCAGGGGAATTCCTCGTACCTGAGCTAAACAGGACTATTCACAGTCGTGGCAGGCCTAGGGCAGGGAAGGATCTCAGAATAGCCTCATTTGCAGCTGAAGACACACTGTCCCCTACAGAAGCCTACAAAGCAACAGGCAGGGAGACTGAGTAATTATCAAACCCTGCATCCTTTCTCCTTCCACACAAGAATTGTGCTAAACATTTTTTTTTATTAAATAAGAGTAAGATCTGTAATTAGAGATCTTCCCACTTTTGATACAGTGAAATGCAGGTATGTCTTATGGGTGTGATGGTTTAGGTTGAGTTAGGTGATACCAGCACTAAATAATCAGGTTCCCAGTTGACAAGTAAAAAAAAAAGATACCGCTCCACCTTCTTTGAACTTCTTGCATTCTTAGCATTCTTTCCATAAATCATTTAATAGCTGCCCTATTCATAGGAAAATATATTGCCAAAGCTAAAAGGTGTTTGTTTTTTTTCCCTCCACTCTCATTGGAGGGAAACATAATAAATTAAGCCTGATTTGCATGCAAGTTTGCATGCAAAACTCTCGTCATGAACTAGCAAACAGTTGGCTGCTCATGTCAGAACACATTGGTCAAACAGCAGCATAAAAAATAGCTACTGAGCTGTAAGGCACATCAGTATTACCCTACTGCTCTGTGGCACTGATACTTTGCCACAACAAATCTACACCTCTACAAAGGCAACAGAAAGAAATAAATGCACCAGCTTTGTACCTCTCGTGCTGCAGTCCAAGCAACCTCTGTTGCTTTGTGGGACAGACTGACAGAGGGAAAATCTGAGTCCTAGATGAACCTGCAAGCAGAATGTATGAAAAGCTTTCCCTGATGACACAGATGTTACCCCTCTCTTTCAATGTGCTCCCTGGAAGCACATGTCAGATCATTTATTGGGCAACATATAATTAGCTACTATATGCGTAATGTTGCCATGAAACTTTTGGCATTACAATGTTGAGCAGATTGCTTCTGCAACTGGTGGCACTGCAGGAATAAAAGCATCTTACTAGTCCAGCTGGACATGCTGATATCATAGGGCACCTACACAATTTCAAAAACTTTCCTGATGTGGCATATAGTTACATCAGAGCTTCTGACAGCTCTTTATGGAAAGAATTAGCATGCCCAAGTTTAGCCTCGTTTACCTCTTGGAACAACACATGCAGAGTTTGATGCTAACACCTGCTTACCTTATCTTCTGTAATCCGTCAGAGGTACAGAAGCAAGGGGAACTAATTACTGTAAGTCATTACTAGTAACTGGGAGGCAGCAGGAGAGATTTTTGCCTGGAAAGGATTGAATGAGAGCAGTACTAACAGTTCAGGGCAGTAACCTAACCAAAACATGCCCAATATTTGAAGAATATTGCTGGCAGTCCGTGTTACATAGTAAAAGCATATTTCTGCATTAAATGCAGAAAGCTTCTGTCATCCTAGGGTTAGGGTGCTCCCTTCAGATTGACGCTGAAACATTTAGCAGAAATGAAGGACCACTTCCAACGTTGAGAAACCATGCAGCAGACAGACTTCACTATTTGTTTTGGCAATCATTTCCATTTAAAATGCATTCAGTTTATACTGCATAAGCAATTAATTTTCCTGTGAGCAAAATGCATACAGAATTTCCTAGATTCCTGGTCCTATGGTTGTATGACCTGAGGTAGCGAATCTTGCACTGCCTCCTGTATTTTCCCTTGTGACTTTTGGCTCTGGCTGTTGTGTGAATGTGCCGCCCTACTAACTGTGGGTCTGTTTGAGTCTACTATGACAATCCTACATGCCCACTATAATATTTAAATCATTTACATTCCCCACTTCATCTGCCAGTGAACCACAGTTGCACCTGGTACAAAACATGTTTAACAGGTGAAAGCAATGCCATGTTACATTTTAAAGACATGATGTTAATAAGCACAGCTCCTCAACTTAAATCTGGAAACCCATCCGAGGAGCTAGAATACTGTTAGGTAAGTTAAGGTACGGCAAGGACAGTACAGGCAATTCAGTTATACAGATCACAAACTTTTAACTGGTACCAAAATGATTAGGCGCTTGGTTATATGGCATTCCATTAGTTTCGGATTGTGTCTCTACCTGCTCACACTGATCTTTTTGACTCAGAGAAGAATATATACCTATAATACCTCCCATTCCATGGTTGTCAAAGATGTGAGCCCATGGGATTACAAATGAAATGGGTACATCTGTTCTAGCAAAAAGGTTATAACTGTGCAGCTTGACTTGCTGCCTTGCTTCTTAATGAACAATGGATATCATAAGCTGCACAAGACTAAAACTATAGTTTGCTGCAAAGAGATTGGGAGAGGAATGCTTTTAGGATTAAAAAAGAATGAAAACCAAGCTGCTGAGGTAAAGCATAATTTGTACTGCAATTTATCTAACACAAGACATGCAAAAATTAGGTTGAGAGTGCTATTCTGCAAATTAATTCGCACAAGACATCAGCAGGCATTATATTCTGCAAGTCCACTCAGGAAGGGTCATTTGGGTAGATGAAAGTTCTTACCACCTTAAAACTAGATCCACAATGTAAATAAGAAAAACTTAAGTGTCTTTCTGTGCAGATACCAACAACCCCACAGGTTTCTAGCACATGACAAGTATCAAGCGAGGTGTACTTGACAACAATACCTCCAGGACTACAGCAGTATAGGTTCTTGCAGCTGTCAGCACTTAAAGCAGGGAAAGGTAGAGGTTATGAAACCATACAGCAGGCTCTTGGTTCATACTTTGCAGATCTGGAGGTGTGGGTACTGAGGCAAAAACCCCCCACATACGTCTGGGTCGGCTGTTTCCAAGATCCGTTGGAAACAGATGTAAGGATAGCGGTAAAGTACCATAAACTGGCGGTTATGAATTGGCAAACCTACTGGGAAGAAGTTCATGAGTTTCCTCACCTGGAAATGCTTTCACATGAAGCAACAAAGAAACTATTGACACTACTAAACAGTGAAGAATTTCATAATGCATCCCATCATGAGAGAAAGGTTAGTGCATTGTAATTCAGACTGTATCTGGCAAAGTCAGCATTGCAGTTTCCTGGAGAAGTAAATACTGGCAGGACCAGAATGTGATTTTCCTTTACAGATACCTGCACCACACCACTTGGTATCATCTCTGAACTGGAGTAACATTTAAGCTCTCATCAGTTTATCATCTGGAAGGTCAGGCATTCCAGAATCCTACAGTTAAACGCAAATCTTTAAGCCTTGTGGTCTAGCTTTACTCTTCCACTTTGTAAGAACATTACAGTCTTAGATGTTTGCTTTATAAGGCAGGCACGAATGAAAACTAAGGTATTCGCAGACTCTTTTTATGGTATTTTGCACAGTGTCCCACAGTTTCCTTTTTTAAATATTTTTTTTATACATGATGAAAGAACTAAGAAGCTCATGCTACATTTGGAAAACTAGGTAAACAATAACCAGACGTTTATATTGTTGATTGTTTACTGAGCATTGAAAGAGTGTTCATCACTGCATCAAGAGGCTGCAGCCGTTTAGATTTTTTTGGTGTGTGCTTTAGAAGTCTCCCACTGTTTACAAAAAGCAGCAATGGTTTGTAATAGCCACACCAAATTTTTTCTCTCACTTACAAAATGGTTTCACAGGGCAGCATGTGCTGGCTGTCGCTGGCCACTGATAAAATGGGGTAGGTACTGTCCCCCAGCTCTCCAGTCTGTCACAAAGTATGATGCATCTGCACACTGAAGTCTCCCATCTACTCACCCCAAGACTGATTCAGCACAAACTAGGTTAATGTTAGCAAGTCTTAGTAGCATTTTTCTTGAGCCTGGTTCACTCTGACTGAATCAAAGTAATAAATGATTACTTAAGCATTTGTGCAGGTAGAGTAATCAGGATGCGAGAGGCACTAACCACCTACAGGAGGGGTCAAAGTGGTAGAAAGTTCACATGTAGGCAGAATAGTGAAGCAGCAGCTTCAAAGTGAATATTAAACACCATTCATAATCTGTGCAAACCATTACCATGCATAAAGTAAATACCAGCACAGAATGATTTTTGATTACTTTGCCTAATCCAGTAAAAAGCTCCACAACAAGCTTGGCCCTTAAAATAAATACGAATCACAGAGTAAACTGCCATGCAGATTAATTACATTTCCTGCATATTGACTGTGACAACAGATTTAGTAGATCTTAATGCTAACCGCTCTCTATTGTATCCTCATCATTATTGCAAACTTTGCATCTAATGTTGCTCCTCTGTACACTTCTCCTAAGCCACCTGCAATTATCTGATCAACAAGCTGGTTTGGCTTTGGCAGATAAGTGAGTCTCACATTTATGTTACCTTGCTGTAGCTTCATTTTGCTTAAACCTAGTGGGGTTTTTGGGGGTTTTGGTTTTTTTTTTTGTTGGTAAATATTGATGATTACAAAACATTTTGTTCACAGTGTAACTGTAGCAAAATTTCTTGAGTTGCAGATGGGGCACAAAGGACCCTAAAAGCTCCATGTTCTCAACTAACAGAGCACCTTGTATTGCAGGACCCCAGGTTCTGCAGCTGATCCTATGGCTAGATGGAACAACCCTGAGGCTGTGGTACAAGGGATCCCTGGCTGCCCAGATCTGTGCTGTGAAACCCCAAATTGCTAGCATAGTTTGGGTTTCAACGCCCTCCCTAGTTCTAGAGCCAGGGCTGAAGGGTCACAGGCTCCACTGTTGCAGACCCAGGACACAGAACAAGGAAACTGTGGAATAAGAACCCAGGCAAGGTGTTTCTAAAAAGGTCAATGACAGTGAAGCTGCCCCAGGGATTCAGCAGCAATATACCTCAGACATACGTAGGAACTCATTACTTATTTAACATTACTCAAGCCACGCTGTCTGCCAGTGAAGGCTTCAAATATTTGCAGTTTTAGTATGGCAGAAGGAAAGCAAGTAGTAACCTATTTGGACCACTTTAGGTCTGGATGTCTTTGTGGTAAGATGAGAGCAGCTTTTTGACATTTAAAAATTGCAGTCATGGAACACAGTGTCCACAGTCGCACATGAAGATAGCTGCATCTCAATACGAAACATTCTAAGAAAGAAATAATCAAGAATCTTTATAGACAAAAATACTCAGAGTTCTTGTAGCCCAAATTCTCTTTTCAAGCAGCACCAATCAGTAAATATGTTTGTAAATCAGACTATAGATCTGTAAGGATCAGCAGTGTTTTAAATATATTTTAGTTACAGGTCCTAGTTTAATGGCTTCTTTAATAGTATACATTAAAACATCAAAAATATATTAAAAAAAACCCTGAAAAGTGATGTTTTTCCCTCCAAAAGCCATATGTTTATCATATTGCTAAAATACATGAGTAGGAGCATTACCTTCAACATGGCAGTGCTGCTGCTCATATAAGAGCAGTAGATAAGTTTCCATGCAAGTGCTACACTGATGTCCAGTAGCTCCAGGAACATGTAAATATGGCTGGTTATCAAAGCCAATTCTCTCTGAAAAACACAAAAATACAGATGAAGAAGAGTGCTCCTAATTTTGTTTGTTACAAAGCAGTTCTGTTTTGAGGAGAAACAGCATTATGTCCCATGCAATCATCTTTCAACTCCTCCTTGAACAGCAGCTTCAACTGAGCTGATGTGTCAAGCTAGCTGAATGGTTGCAGGGGAGCTAATTAATCTCTGCGGTCAGGGAGCCCACTGGGAAACGTACCTTTGTCTGTGAAGAGCTGGCACGTTGGCAGCACTTCCTCATTACGCCGAAAGTGGTATTTGGCTGACGGCATCTGGGAAGCAATGAGGTACACTCTTGTCCTTTTGCATGCCTTTATGAATTTCCTTTTAATATTTAGGACTGGGAACTAGGAGAGTCAAACAAAACACTGAGTGACAAAGGAGTTGCTTTTTACTGTCTGCTGTGGTTTAGCAACATCATACTTCTTAGCATAATTTGCATCTTCTTTGTTACCACTTTTGCTCTGTAAGTCCATAAGGAACATTGTTCCATTTCAGCACTGAATAAATCAATTTCCTCTCAGTTTGTGAACTGTATACTCCACAGGAACTATGTTTCTGGGCAATTTGTTGTATGTCTGTTGAACCCAAGACAACAGGACTGACTGAATGCATTTCTCAGTTGTCACATGACCAAGTCTCTCTGTAACAACTGCTGCCAGCTGCTGAGTTGCAGGGCATGACATGGCCCACCTACTGGGCTGAGACTCTTGGAAGGGCTGTAAAATTCCGAGGGTGGGAGTTACAGCTCAGGCCTCAGCACATGTCTCACTTCAGAGAAACCTAAGAGTCATGGCGGAAGGACATCACCAGAAGGTCATTTTTTTCTTAAGCAACGTTAGCAGTTTAGGTAGACTTCAACATAGTGGGTACAAACCTATGAATAGTCAGGACAGCCTTGATAGTGAAAAAGTTGAAACATAAAAAATAAAATAAACAAGAATGCAGAAACGATTGTAGTCATACTGGCTAATTAGCATGTGAAAATATAGTCTGGTTTCTGAAATTTTAAATGATTGGCACCACTTGGCTCCAGCAGGGAAACTCTAAGGATGATTTTTATTTAGTGGTAATATTTTGCATTATAGCAGCTAATTATATTCCTCAGGCATGCAAATTTTGGTTGCCTAGATATACACTATCTCAGTCTCTGACCTTCTGTGACTATTATACTGCTCTTTCCTCAGGCAAATTACTCAAGTCAAACTATTAAGGAGACTTTTAAAGACATAAGTAGTATAGTACACATGCACACAGGTACACACTCTTCTATACAAATGCTTTATTAAAAATGCTTCTGGGGTAGCCCATAACAAAACTACAGCCATGTAGAGGTTAAAAAAAAAAAATCAGGACAAAATGGTATCTATTACAACATGTTTTCTATCATTCCAGAAGTCCTGTTAGTGCTCAGATGTGAACAGTTAAACTTGCCGTCTATGTATGCTGCAGGCTATCCAGTTTGAGATATTACTCTACATAAATGTGAAATTTGATTCAAGTCTTGTTTTGAAAAAACTTCATATATATTTTGAAATTTTGTGGCTACAGGAAAAAAAAACCATTATTTCTAATATTTACACAAGGACAAACAGCATGGACTTTTACAAAATTATAAAAAAACTCACCACAGTACAGGGACTTTTTACAATATCTGCCATTGATGTTTTGAAAGCTCCAGCTTTTGGAATCAAAACTGAGAAAGTTAAACTTTCTACCTCCCCTTTCTTCTCCTCTCACCCCCTCCAATATTCAAATTCTTTACCCAGTAGAAATTATTCATGTATAATGTTAAGATAGAACAAATGTGTATTCTTTTGAGAAAACACATATATTAAATACATATATATTCAGGACAGATCCTCTTTTCCTTATGTAAATAGATTTGCATGTGTAAGGCAAAAAAAAATAATTTGACCCTGTAATTATAGTTGAAAACATTAAGGTCCGGCTGTACCAGCAGAAGACAATTCCACTATATTTTGCTATGCTTCCCGTCAGTTTCAAAATGACTGCTGAGTCCATGATGATGCCAGCTTGCCTCATAGCCATATTTCCCTTGGGGCTGAAAGGGGATAAAAATTTAGGCAATGTATGCACTAGTATTAGAGAAAACCAAAGACAGCACTCCCCATTCAAATGTTGGTAGCTACTCACTATACAGTAGTTTTTATTATACCCCCTTCAGTGTCTCAGAATAGCTTTGGCCAAAAAAGAACTTGCTAAGCATGTCTAGTACAGGCAGCTTATATCAGCAAGAGAGGATATTTAGAGATAGAACCACATTTCTATTAGTGCTTTAAAAGCATAGCTATATTAGTACCATGCCAGAAAAAGCTTCATGCCTAAGGCAAACAGCACCTTCTCAAGGATGTCTGTAGAGGACCATGGTTGGCAGCAACACAAGCACAGTGTCTCAGGAGAACTCTTCACTACTCTTGCTGTTACGATTCCTGATTTTTTTATGTGGAGCTGCTGAATGTGGAGTGTTTGTGATTTTAATAACAGGTATCAAGTTTGTGGCTGTCAGAAGGTACGATGCAGTGTGGGTCCCAGAGAAAACAGGCTAATGCTAATCACGTGCCCACAGATCATTTCCTCTCATAAACAGGTATACTTTGGTGTCTTACAATCCTTCATTTAAACCTCTGTTCCTTCCCTGGAATACAGAGTGTTATTTGTGCTGATACTGCTGTAAAAATGAGTGTTAA